>NW_017728886.1:172847806-172850823 GCF_001723895.1 Crocodylus porosus | reverse complement strand
AAAAAAGATAATTAAATTTTCATGAAACTCTAAAACCTTAATTCAAGATAAACACATCTTCAAGTTTATTTCAGAGAGAAAACGGGCCACTTATTTGGAGATGCAAATTGTTCTTGAAAAGGTACAGCACCCATATTTATATTATTGGATTGAGTCCATTGTCACTCATTTCCTCTACCCAGGGTGCTACCATAAGAGCCTTGCACACTGTATTAAGTACACAAATGATTTCTTAGGCCTTCTATAATTACCAGCTTTTGGCTTAACATAAGGCTAAAGCACTTATTCTCTCTGTATGTCATCCTCTTATAGAACTGTGGTCTGATATCAGAATTACATGCTTAGATGTGTTCACTCAATAGATCTTCCATTTACTCCCTCTTGGGTTGAGGATCAAATGTACACAATCTTGACATGTGTTGCAATCCTTCCTCCTCTTCATCCCACCAAGTCTTAGTAATGAGAATTAAGTCATAGTTCTTTTTGTGTAACATGCCCTCATCTTCATCCTTTTTAGGCATGTCTACATGTTGTTCTATGGCGTTGTTACTGCACTGTGCTTTAGTACTTCTGTACTGCCCTGTGTGTGGCACATGGTTAGTTTTAGCCCCTGCCTTGTTGTAATGGTGTACTAAAATAGGGAAATGTGCTGCTATGATGAAGTAGCTGCCGCTCACATATAGACTCACACGAGCACTATATCGCCATAGTGTGTCATCATACAGTGACGTAGCACATCACTACAGTGATGTAAGGTGATGCGTATATGCGCCCTTTGTTTCCCATGATCCTTGCACTGGTGTATAGGCATTGAAGCTACTTTGCAGACTGCCCTGCAATTTTCCTTTTTGTATCTTTTTTTACTCTTTTTATGGTTTACTATCCCTTTTCCAGAATGTAGCCCCTTCTCCTAAATCTCATCTTTAGATCCTGAGTATTGACTGATATATTTTTATTTTCATTCCCCGTAGGATCTCGTATAAAGCCCAACTCAGCAAGTGAGCCAAATGATGTCCAAAATGTTCTTACTCCTCCACTGGAAAGCACTTAAAATAATACTAGCTTAAATAATAATTTAATTTTATATTCAAAAGCAAAATTATGGGTGTTTGAATGGCTGAGAAAAATTGAGTCTGAGAACTGAAATTATAATACATGCTTTTCTACATCATCAGGCTGTTTGTGTCACATAGAACATAGAAATGAACATAGAAATCTTTGCTTTTAGATTCTGTCCTGTAGGGCTGTGCGAAATTTCAGCTGTTATTTCATTTTGGAGGTGTTTCTGCCCATTTCAGTGCTCAAAACACTGAATCCAAATGAAATGGAAGGCTTTGAAACATCTCCAAGATTACATAGATTTCATAGACATTAGGGCTGGAAGGAACCTCGGAAGATCATCAGGTCCAGCCCCCTGCCCCAGGGGCAGGAAGTCAGCTGGGGTCATAGGATCCCAGCCAGATAATCATCCAAATTTCTCTTAAAGGCATTCAGTGTAGGTACTGGAACCACCCCCGATGGCAGGCTATTACAGACCTTGGGGGCTCAGACAGTAAAGAAATTCTTTCTTATGTCTAGCTTGAAATGGTCATAGATTTCATAGATTTCATAGACATTAGGGCCATATCATTAATGAAGATGTTGAACAGTATGGGTCCCAGGACAGGTCTTGCAGGAGTTTATAACCATTCGACCATTCATCCCTTGGGGCACTCTGGTGAACAATTTTTCCCCCAGATCTTGGTGAACACCCCTGATAAACTTCTAGGTGGCCATCAGCTCACTCCTGAGCCTGTGCTTTTTAGGCTATGGAGTCCCATAGCTCTCAGACTGTTGTAAAGTTTGTTTTCCTGACCTGTCATCATGCATGTGGCTCTTCTCTGGACTTTCTCAATCTTCTCCACATCCTTTTTGAATTCTGGAGCCCAGAACTGACACGGTACTCCAGACTTAGCCTCCCCAAGGCTGAGTACAATGGGAGAATGACATCCTGGGATTTGCTTGAGAAGCATCTTTGGATGCAAGCCAGCATTTTGCTCACTTTACTAGCCACAGCATCACACTGAAGGTTCCTGTTCATCTTGTGGTCAATCATGAACCTCAAGTCCCTTTCATCTGTAGTGCTAGCCAGCGTAGCACTGCTGAGCCTATAGGGATATGTGGCAGGACCGTCCCTAGGGGTGCCATGATCTCCCCTGCCCATGCTGGGGCCCTTGCTCGCGCTCGTCGCCCGCACTGGGGCCCTTGCTTGCGCTTCTCGTGCTCTCTGCCCACACTGGGGCCTTGTTCACGCTCCTCGCTCCCCCCGGCCCGCACTGGGGCCCTTAGTCACACTCCTTGCGTGCGTCCGCCCACACTGGGGCCTTCTATGCCCAACTTGGGCTTCCCAAGGTTGGGGCTCAGGCGGCCTTAGCCTCACCTGGCCCACAAACCCACCTTCTCAGGCCTATGCCCCACTGGGGCTCTTCCCAATTGGGGTTCCCAATTGGGGCTCGTCACGATATCGCCCCCGCTGGGCTGGGGTCAGGATCCCCGCCCCTCTCAGACTCACCTTCCTGGGCCTTTATGCCCAACTGGGCTTCTGCCTCTACTGAGCTCTTCCTGAAGCTGCCCACACTGGGCTGGGGTCAGGACACCCCCACAATGCGGCACCCTCAGTGGTGCCAGGAACACCCCACTTTACTGGGGAGCTCCTGATGAAGGCCTCCTCCACCCCTACAGCCTCGCCCAGTCCTCCGGTGTAATAATAACAACAACCAAACCAAACAGAAGCACAAGGCCCCTAGGCCATAACACAAATCTTAGGCCAATCTGGCTATCCTTCTCTAATCCCTGTCAGGGTCCTCTCCACTCTGTGTCCACACGCTGCTGCACAACACCACCCTGCTCACTCTAGCAGAGCTCTTACTCCTTAGGCTGCCAGAGGGGAACTGGCTCTGGCCTCAGCCTTCTCTGTTTATGAAGGCCAGGCCCTGCCCCCTGGCGGTCAGATGACCCAATTAGTTGCTTTGGCAACT
>NW_017728886.1:172831121-172847576 GCF_001723895.1 Crocodylus porosus | reverse complement strand
ACATCAATCTCTTCTCCCTTGTCCAGGTGATAGGTCACCTGGTCGTAAAAGGAAATAAGACTGGTCAAGCAAGACCTATCCAGAACAAACCTGTGCTGGCTATCCCTCAAGATGTTGCCGTTGGCCAGTCTGTTAAGAATGGCTTCTTTAATAATCTTTTCTAAGACCTTCCCCAGGATAGAGGTCAGGCTGATGGGCCTGTAGTTTGCCAGATCCACTTTCCTCCCTTTCTTGAAGTTTGGCCACATTGGCCTTCTTCCGATCTTTAGGGATTTCACCAGAGCACCAGGAATTCTCGAAGATCTGTGCCAGGGGCTGGGCTATGATGCTGACCAGCTCCTTGAGTACCCTGGGGTATAGATTGTTGGGGCCAGCTGACTTGAAGGTGTCCAGCCTCTTAAGGTGTTCCTTCACGAGGTCAGCATTGATGGAGGGCAGGGAATCTCCCTCACTCAGAGATGAAACACAACCATCCAAAACATTTTGGAAGTGTTTCGACTGTTTTGGAGGTGCCCTCCGGAATAGTCCGGCACAACCCCCCAGCCCTCCTTTTAGAGTGTCGGGAGGGTGGGGCCGGGTGGGGGATGGGACCAGGCAGGGTAGCCATGGGGGCTCCCCGCCACTGGGGCAGAGGCAGCACAGCTGGAGGAGCAGCGGGAAAAGCCCCCTTAGCTGCCCTGCTTTGCTCCATTCCCAGCCTCCTGGCACCAAAAAAAAAAAAAAAGCCCTACACTCACCAGCTATAGCACGGGTGAATTGGGGCCTCTGAGAGCTTGTGGCAGAACCACCCTGCAAGCGCGGGGCAGTGAGGGGCAGCTGGGATTGCCCTCTCCTGCTTGTCATCCACGTGGCAACTGTCACATTGCATGGGTGCAGCACAGCTTGGCAGGACACTGCACACTGTCTGGGAGTTGGGGTGGCTGCACCTATCAGCCAGAGCCCAGCACTGTTCAGACCCAGTGGCCCCAGCTCCCAGACAGCACACAGTGCCCTGTCAACCATGGCAGTTTCTGCGTGGGTGCCAGGTGTGAGGGGGCAATCTGTGCTGTCCCCACTACGCCTCACGATGTGGAGGGCTGTGCCACAAGCCCTCAGAGGTCCTGATCACTGCTGCTGCAGCTGATGAGTGTGGCACATTTCTTTTTAGTGCTTGAAGGCTGGGAATGGGGCCAGGCAGGTCAGCCATGGGGGCTTCTCTTGTGGTTCCTCCTACCAGGGCAGAGGTAGGCATAGCCAGAAGTGCTGCCTGTGTTACTTTAAATTCCAATGCCAAATCAAAAGCAAGACCTTATAAAGGGGGATAAGGCAAAATGGCACATTTATTGCTTACATGAATTAGACATAGGGGTTCGAACACACCACTCATATAGACACACACAGATCATCATGCACATTATTACACACAGGCGCACACAAACACAAAACAACCATTCCATTCAGACATTATAGTTACCAGTAACAGTTCAATAATAGCACTGGGTGGCCGGCCCAGGCCTTGTTGAGAGAAAGAAATATTCTGGAGGTAGCAACTTTGGAGTGGGGTGGAACAGACACATCTGTGCTCCGAAGAATCAGCAGTTAAGAAAGAGACTTACCCAACTTGGCACTTTTAAACTCCTCTTTCCTAGGGATTGATATGCTTTGTTTCAGTGCTTTGGGGTTTTTTGCATATCCAGCAGTTTTGCAGTTGTTATTCATTCATCTTCAGCTTATCTCAGCCCGAGGTCAGTTTGGTCGTAAAAGTTGGTATCTCAGCCTTGGAGTGTGCTTGCTGCCCATCTGGCAGGATGTGTGCCTCCCTCCTCCTCATTATCTCCTTTGTGCCCTAAACCTCAAAGGGATTCTTCAGCCATCCATTAATTAGTTTACTGACTGGTAAATTACATTTGGTGTCTTGTTCCTTACATAAACAGTTAAATCTTCTTTTCCCATCTCTATGCCATTCTCTCACCATTCATCCTTTTACATATATTCATTCAAAAAAAGGCATACAGAGTTCATTCACTTATGTCAAGCAAAAGAATACAAAATGCAGTTTTCAAGTTACTTACAGGACAAAACTAATACATCTACATTTCACTACTATTACACTCTATGTTAACATCAGCTACATTAGTTCAGTTCCTGCTACACCAGTGAACATGCAGCCACCGGGGTGTACCTGCCTCTCCTCAGTTAATCTGAACCTATGAAACAGCATCAAAACTCTGAAATGGATAGGGCCGAATCAAAATGGAACAGTGATCCAAAACACTGAAACAAATTGCCATCCCCTGAAACAGCCAAAGCTGAAATCAAAATGAACAGCCATTTTGCATAGCCTTACTATCCAGTTAAGCACTGACTAAGTACAATAATGTTCATGCAATTTGTTGGTTGAAAGCTATGTCTGAAAGATCTTTGTAGGATTGAGATCCACATTTTTAATGCAGTTAATATTATACTACTTTTTAAATGAATTCTTGGGTATACATAGCTTCTGACCCTGCACAATTTCCAATATTATATTAAGTATAAGTCCTGTCTATTCCCTTCACCATAGTATCCATGAAGACTTTATTCAAAATACGTTTTTACTAATTTATCTTAGAGTAAAGTAGTGTTTGAATTAAATTAAAATACCACTGTTATAATGGCTATTTTGCACAAGAGAAGTTTATGGCATATTTTTTCATACAGATAATATTTAAATATTTTGAAGAGATATAAAATATTTACTTTTCTGGAGCACAGAATATAAAATATTTACTTTTCTGGAGCATGCAAATATACTGACATAATTTACTTACTTGGTATTTTACAACGTATAGACATTTTCCTGGTAACAAAAGATAGAAATTAAAGAACCAAATATTTTGCTTGTTGATTCCTCAGAATACCCTCTCAGGTCAGAGAAGGTATGTGAAGAACTAATGCAGGATCCGAAGTTAGAGCCAAGATGAACAGCCGCCTAAATAATATGAAGACTTATTCATGCACCTAAAATTAAGTATGTGAGTAGCCTTACTTAAGTCAGTGGAACTATTTACATGTTTAATGGTTATAAATGCTTGTAGGACCAAGATCAGACAAAGCATGATACTTGAAATGAAGCCTCAGATAAAGTACGTGAGTTCAAGTAAAGATTTAGAAACAGAGAATATTGGAAAAAAACAGAGCATGAAGAATGTTGTGCGCGATTAAATAAGATGGAGAAGCATCCTGGGAGGACAAGAAATGAGAGAACTGAACCCTTTCAACATTTTTCATTGAAAAAAAAACAATACAATGAAACATCTCGTATATACTGGTAATTAAGGCATATATTTGGGATGTGGAATATACAAGTTGAAGTTTCTGCTTTGCCTAGAAAATGATAATTCACTGAAATTAAATATTTGATAGGAATATATTGATGATAGCAAAATTTTGTTTAAAATGAAAATTAAATTATGCTGAGCATGCTACATTGTTTCAATGTTTTTAAAACTAAATATTGCAGCTTTCAGGGTTTTTTTAATGGCTTAGAGTCAATTTATTTTTAAAGTTATATTTAGAAAGTTAACTAGAATGAAACATTCAAGTCAAGCCAAAATGATTTTGTATTAGGTGGTTCCATTTATTCATTTAATTTTATTCTATTCTGAAGTGGAAAAAAAAGAATCGTTTTCATCTGAGACAAAAAATCTTGCACTGCCCACTTCTAGGTGGGGTTGCGATGAAAAACAGCAGTAAGAATGGCAATAGGAAGAAACAACAGGACTTGTTCTTTAATAAAATCAGAAGTCTACCTAAACTATGGATTTACACCCTCAATTTTCTGTCCATTCTGCCAGCTGCAAGTGAAAATATTGCCCCAAATATCTGTCCATTCATTGCTTGGGATATATTTCATTCTTACATTAAATCATTTTTTGGTTTACCAGTCAGGAAAGACCTTTAATTCACTTCTTTATACATTATATAAGCTCTAAGTCATATCTATTTACCAAATAATTCTTTCTTTCTAATTTATCTCAATCTTATGTGAATCCTTTCTGAAATGCAGATCATTGAGGCTGTGAGAGCGGAGTTGTTATGGATATTTGACAGTTGTAATAAGGGAAATGTGTTGGTGTTTTGGGAGAGGAAAAGGGGCTGGTTATTTTTTAAAACTGTCATAAGACTATAGCATTACTACTTCACTTAGAGTAACTTCTATTTAGAAGCAAATTGTGGCTTATTTTATGTGGGTGCACTGGAATTATCTGAAATGAGTCATAATCATCTGCTTATATAAAGTAGCAAGCTTGAACATCCTTATGGTAGCATGGGTAGCAAGTGTGACAGCAATAAGCTGATGTCTGTACTTCTTTAGCTTCACTGGACAACAGAAGGACCCACATCTATTTGACTTACCCCTTCTTTGGCACTGCATGGTGGAAAGAAGTAATAAGACTCCCCCATATTCCCTCTTCAAAAGAAAAACTGCATAATGTATTCTAGATTTGATTCCTAATTGAATAAATATCATGGGAATTTCTATACTGAACATTTATTTTACCACTAACAATTTATTCTCAGTTAATGACCAAATATGAAGTTTTAATAGTATTTTTGACCTACAGGTATCGCAGACCTTGTAAATGTGGTGTATTTCTTCAGGGATTCTTTGGAGACCATTTTGTTAAGTAATTTGTAATTCATGGAAAAGGAAATTTTTTCAAAACAAATCCAGTTGCAATTAATATAAACATTTCAGAGGGACACATCTTTTTGCATTCTTTATTCCTATTTCTTGTTGTAAAACATTTGGAATTTGTCTGAGTTATGCAGTTTTCAAGAGAAATTAGTATACATTCCTTCCAACAGGACAGGCAAATTTTACCTGACAAACATACCATTAAGTGATCAGGAAACATCTGGGAGATAAAACAGGAACAATCCAAATAGCTCAGTTGACTTCTTATGGAAAACTTGAATCTGATTGTCTTCCACCATAGAACCTAGTTCTGCCACCATGTAAGAGTAGCTTTATATATAGGCGTGGTACTGTTGAGTGAGTATACAATAATAACTCACCTACACACGTATTGGCAGATTTGGGACCTATTTTACAACCTATGTCCATTATACTTTAATCCATAGTGAAACCACAAATGAATGGCAGCTTCTGCATGACTAGACACTGTAGCAGTTTTTAAGATAACATGTATAATATTCATCATCCAGTCTAGGATTCATTAATTACCAATATGAAATTTTATTTATCTTAAAAAAAATGAAGAAGAATTTTCCCAGGTTATTGAAAGAAAACTCATGATCCAGAATGTGGAAAGATTTGCAAACTGGCTTGTTAAAACTGTTTGACCTAAAGAAAATGGGTTGGATCACCAAGTGCCGTAAATTGTCAGTTGACAACAAGGTACTTAGGACAACTTAAACCAACTGAGGTTCTGCTACCAGCTGCTGTCAGTACAAGGACAAAACAGCATACTTGGAGGTGACACACTGTTAAGTTATGTCCTTTTCACAGTATTTGCAGAATATTTCAGTATAAAGACATTTTTTTTCAAGATTCACTACAAAGCTGCTTTTACCAATGTGAAACATATGAAGCTGCTTAGTTATGCAATAGAAAAAAACTTGAAAATTTGAAAAAATAAATCCCTCGACAGCTGGGATAATTTTATCTACAGCTTACCACACATGATGTGAACATGAAAACTATATAGTTTTTATCAAATTAACCTGTGGTTCTTACTGGTCCTTTTCAAGTAGATATTAGGATTGCAGTCAGCAACAGAATTTTAGAACTTTTGGAATACAGATTATCTGCAGCTGTGGACTTCTTGAACTGAAATGATGAACATGTTTAAACTGTAAATTACAAGAAAATTATTTCTAATCATGGTCACTTTTTCCTAGCCTTACAAGATATTGAGAAGATTGCAGCAAAATAAATCAGCTCAGATGGATTTTTTTCATATTGAAACAAGGTATTTTGATTGTATACTAATTTTCTCAATTCTTTAGTCTTTTTTTGTTACATTAAATTGTGCCAAATGTTGCTATTGTCGCAATACAATTTTTGTACTTACTTAATCAAACTGGATTGCACTTTCCCTGTATTATCTTTTATTCTTCCACCCCGGAAAGGAGTAGATATATGAAAATCTTATTCACCTCCCAAGATGATTTTAATCTGTTACACTTAGAGTGAGTGAGGACTATTCCTAATGTTTATGGGCTATAAGATTGGTCTCTAATAAATTGTAAAATATTCATCATGGAAGCTAGTCTTTTATTTTCTCTCTAGAGAGAAGCACGTTGGTAGTGAAAATGTATAAATCACAAATAAGAAATGAACTTTTAAGCATGGGTCAGTTATCTTATTTCTTGCCATTATAAGAACAGGGTATGTAATTGTCAGCAGAGATCCTTGCACTGCCTGTGAAATATTTTGACAAAAGGGGTTTCATTTCACCTTCCCATAGTAGAAATCAGCTGATGGTATGCTGCTACAGAAATTAGTTTTTTGCAAGGTTCATAAAATGAGTAAAGGGAGAGGTCAGGAGGCTTGTTCACAGAATAGTTTTACAGCTTCATGGAAATTTAAATCTAAACTTGAACATTGTGAAGAGAGGGGACATCCCAAAGTTACAAAGAAAATTGGCTCCAAATGGCCTGAATAGATTGGAATATCCAGTTGTTTGTAGTCATACTTGGGTCCTGATCATCCTCTATCTCAGGAAATACAGGGTGAGTTTCTAAGAGATTCCTTATGGATCCCTCTCAAGGAAGAGAGCTTGCTTTTCCTGAAACTGTCTTTTGATTTGATGCAGATATTTTTTTAAAGATTAGAATAATGGTTGTTATATGGATAATTAGATTAACTTAAATACTCTGGAAGAAATTGTTCTGGCAAGAAACTTTTTGCATCTTGAGCAAGAATACTGATGCTAAGTCCTTGCAAGCCTAAGATCAGGGCCAAACAGGTTAACGAGCTGAATGTTGAACTTGCTTGTAGTACTTTAGTAAGAACTGTGCTCATTCTTATCAGCTGCCAGTATAAATGACTGTGAAACTAGAAGTAAGCCCAAGTACCTTAAATTATTTTAACTGAAAAACATCATTCTGATTTTTGGGAGGTCTGATCTTACAAGTATTGTCCAAAAGCTTACAGTCCTACTATATATTTTCTAACCTTTAAGGGATAAAACAAGTAGTTTTATTGTGACCTGTAGTTTGAAGATAATGGCTTTGGTTTCTTTGGAAAGAACTATAATGTAACTTTAATTTTAATACTTGAGGTAGTATAGAGATTGCATTGCTGTGGAGAATGTTGACTCCTCCTCTTTTGAGAGAGACCTGACCCAGTTTGGTCCTCTGAGGCAAATTAAACAAACCTTTTTACTAGCTCTGCTAATCCTTGGATGGATTAGGTCTCTTCCTTTTCTTAACCCTCTGAGAGGGTCTTGTCATTAGGAAATTCTGAGTTTTGTTTTTCACATTCTATTAGCTCTCTTCTTTGGATCTTCTAGTAGGATTTGCTCTAAGTGTGGAGAGTATCTGGAATGTTTCCAAAGATCAAATGTACCAGAATTCAAAGGAGTTCATCCCACACTATGCAAGGCGGCAACAATCCAATGTACTTCTACTGCCATGTATTGAAACATGTGGTCTCAATTACCAACATTGCATATACCATGTCTAATTAAATATTCCTAGTGTGAATTATTTTTTTACAAGAGAAATCTAAGCCCCATTCCTTTGGTGAACATCTGATGATTCAACTTGACTTAAACCCTCTGATTATCTAGGAAGATGACTAAACTATTTATGCTAACATGCACCTCCAGTATTACTTGGTTTCTGTTTTGTAATTGTTACCAAGTATAGACTTTGGCTCAAACAGATATTAAAATCAGCCTGAACGTGGGGCACTTAACTACTTAGTATCCAGTGCAAACCTGAAATAACTACTGACATATTTTTAGATGGCTTATAAAATTCTGTTTGCTGGTATATTCTGTGTAACACAGCATTAGAGATATACATAGCAAAATCTAGACCTATACACAATCCAAGTGCCTATATACAATCAGGCACTTGGATTTTAAGTTGGTCTAATAAAAGATATCAGTTTCACCCAAAGCACCTTATCTGCGTATGTCTTTAGACTAACACAGCCACAACCTACACCCCTATATACAATCAGTGAGGCTACTGTGATGCACTGTAATTAATTGAGTGTGCCAGACCATGGTAATTACCGTGCTCCAGCCGACTCCTGTGTCTCATGTATTCATGTCCCTGAGCTTTAAAATGGCAGTGGGGACACTTTATATAAAACTTGAATGAGCTTTAGATAAAGTGCCCCTGCTGCCATTTGTAAGCACAGGGACATGGATACACGAGATGTTCTGGGCGCTTTAATTAGAATGGCTCTGGTCAGAGCTGCACATGGCGGCAAGGAGTAGAGCCTGCCTGGCCTGCGTCTATCTCATGGGGCTCCCCATGGCATACATGCAGCTCCAAGCACACATGTGCCATCTGGGGAAGCCCCATGCTATGGAGCTGACAGCCTTCCCCACCACATGCAGCTGCTGGGATTCCACTAGAAATGATGGGGAGCCCCTCCCCCTGCTCCTATGGTGGCAGGCAGCGGGGAAGGCCGCTTGTTCCTTTATGCATGTGCTATGGGGAGCCCCGTGCAGTAGTGGCAGGCTGGGCTGGCTGCGCTCCTTGCTGCCATGTGCAGCATCTGCTCTGTCCCCGCCACAGCTCCCCCTGCCCCTGCTGCTTCCCTACCTGTTGCCCAGAGTGAGTGCTGCAGCAGGGACAGGAGGAGAGCTGCTGGAGGCCAGGGAAGCCAAGTAGGTCCCCCGGTGGCTGTAGCAGTGGCAGCAGCAGCCCCTCCTGAAAGCTGTGTGCTGACTGGGCTGGGGCCTTCTGAGTGCCAGGGTGGGAGTGAGGCATGGGGGCTGAGCAAGGTAAAATTGGTGGGTGTCCATGGGCTGGATGGAATTGCCTGGTGGGTCAAATCCAGCCTGCAGACTGCATTTTGCCCACCTCTGGGCTAATAGATAGTGAACTCGATTGTAATATGGGTTTTATATCCTCTTACTGATCTGTCAAATACTTTGGGCACTTCACCTCTCTGTGACTGACCCTGTTTTGCCATCTCTTAAGTGGGGCTCACACTTATTTCTTCTTTTGTAATTATTTGTGCATGACTGACAAAAGCTAGGTATCCTTATTATTCTCATGTCACTTGTTGGGTTTTTTTTAAAGCCAGAGGCAATAGAGATGCTACATTATACTTCTCAGTAACTTGTTTCAGGGCTGGTTTCTCCTTGCTATTAAAAAAATGCAACTTATTTTGCAGTTGAATTTACTTAGCATCCGCTTTTAGACATTGACTTGAATATAATAATGTAAATTGTCATAAAGGTTATCATGTAGACAAGGGTGGATCCAGCATTTTTAAAAAAGGGGGTGAGGAGCAGCAACCAGTATTGCAGGGGTGGCTGGAACCTTTCTCCAAGCCACCAGACTACTGGGCAGATCATGCTGTGGGAGCAACAGACAAGGCCCTTTTTTTTTAAAGTCCTCATTCAAGAAAGAATCTCCTCCCTCTTCCACTCTTGGCACTGCCTCCTTTTCCATCCGTGCTCATGGTACATCTCTTCTCATTTCCTCCCCTTGGCTTCTCCACTTATTCTGCTAGGTGCAGGAACGGTTTGGGGTGATCTGCCTGTCACTGCCACTGTTGTCCTAGCTGCTCCTGCCCCACTCCAGCCAGGGCTACAGGGAACAGCTTTTTAGGGTACTGTTCCCTCTCCCTGGCCGTGCTCCTGGGCTCTTGGGGAATACTAGAGGGGGGAACCTTTCTGCTTCCCCGACTGCCACTAACTCTGATATGCCTAGCTCCAAGCAGTCTGGCTAGGATGGGGCAGCAGCAGCTCTGGATCCCAACCCCCCAGTCAGCCAGGAGCAAGGGTTGCTTTAGGTAGGGGAAGAGGAAATGAGAGGAGGGGAGGTATCCCTTCACGTGGAGGGCATGAACAAGGGTGTGGGGCAGAGTGAGGGTGGGTCAGATTTGTTTCTATTTCTAGAACTTAAACGCCCCAGCTTCTTCTCCTGTGATCCAAACAGGGATAAAGGGTAGGGTAGGGGGGTGACTGAAGCACTGCACTCCCTCTGGATCTGCCTATGCATATAGGTAATCACAGACCTTAAGTGGTGTTTTTCTAGCCACCTCATAACATCTTCTTGGATTAATATAATATGTAAGGGTTTGTTTCAAAATTTGGGGACTTTTTCTGAATAAAAGCTTTTGAACAGACTTGTTAAGAGATGCTGTTACAAAAGACCAAAGGAAACGTGTTATGGGAGTGCTGGAAACATGAACTATGTCATGGAAATAGCATGCAATATGTTTCAAGTAATGTGCCCAACTGTGTGGGGGGTTGTCCCTAATACATTAGGGATTATGGACTGCCTAAAGGGTAGTCTGGTACCTCTTTTTTTGGATATGGCAGTTTTTAGGGTGCCATCCTGTATGTGGATTGTAGCGTCAAGAAAATTTATTTTAGTGTAGGAATATTACAGAGAAAGTTTTATGGAGGGGGGATAGTTGTAAACCATATACAAAAAACAAAACAAAACAAAACATGGAGAGCCATATTTCTGTTCACAAGGCCAGCAAAAGAAGCTGTAATCTACAGTCAAGCCCTCGGGTACTACTGCATCTGCTCCAAGGAAAATAGTAGTGATGCCTACCTGGGCAGGCTAAAATCTGCCATTATGCAAGGACCCTATAGTACCAAAATAGACTGTACCTTTGAAAGAAATACCCTGCAGTAACCTGCTACAATACAACAAGAAACCTCACTGTGACTACACATGCCTGGTTGCCACCTACCACCACGCATTGGAACTGATTAAAAGAATCAAGAAACAACCACAGCTTCTGCTCAACAAAGATCAGACATTAGGGAAAATATTCCACGCCTTTCCACCCCTGTCTTTCAGAGAACCCAGTTCTCACCCACTTCACTGTCAAAGGCAAACTCCTCACTGTTCAACAAGCATCAAGTGGGACACAGCCTTAGAAATAAATGCTTAAACTGTCAACACATCTCCACTTCTAGTATAATCAATACACCCCTCCTTCACGACAAACCCTTCAGAATCCATGGAGAGACATAGTTTCCTAAAATTACATTTCTGATCCAATGCACCAAATGCCCTCATGGAAATTACATGGATGAAACTAATCAGCAGCTATGTACTGGAGGCTAGGGACAGACATTACACATAAACTGGTTCAAATTATCAGAAACTTGTTTAAATATGTAACAAAACAGATGTTCTGTGCACATAAACCAGTTTGAAAATGGCTGAATCCAGTTTGAGATGATTCTGGTTGAATGTAGTGTCAGACTTAACTGATTTGGCTCAAACTGGTTTAGGCAATGTCTGTCCCAGACCAGAGTGAACCTTCACGGGAAACAATATAAAGGACACACACATATGTTGGTAAGGAGCACGTATTTTATAGAACAGGAACTTTCTTTTTGACCTCACTATCCAAATGTTCAGGGGATATCTACCAAACATCTTTAAAAGGTGAGCTTGGGAGCTGGCTGGATACTAAGAACTGAGAACCGAACACCAATATTGATTTTGTAATACGCTATAATCTACCTGATTCCTGAAATTATTCCTACACACTACAGGTGATAATGACCCTTTCCCTCTTGAAAGGTCTTGATCTCCAATCAATTGATCTTCTTTTCTTCTGCTAATTCTTTGTCTGCTACCCATGAGAATTTCTGTCCCTCTCTAATTTCATAGATGTACCCACTGTGCCTAATAATTTCTGTGCTTGCTTTCTTCTTCAGACTTGAAGAAAAATGTTTTGCATTTGAAAGCTTGTCTAATTCCAAATAAAGAAGCTGGTCCAATAAAATATATCACATAAAAAAAGTCTTTGCATCTCACATAACTCCTGGACCATTACAGTTACCACACATCTCTAACACTACCATGTCTTATTACATGGCATGCAAGAATGGATCCTAAATCTGTGGTTAGGGAGTTTTAGGCATTATAACAAAGTTATTGAATTATGGCTCCTCCGCCACCAAATTCTTGGACCCATGGGGAGATTCATGGGCTGGATGACATGAGCTCATGAGCCAGGTCTGGCCAATGGCCTGGAGGTTGATTACTACTGATGTAGAATATCACAAGTCTTTGGTTTTTTTGCAGCCTTAATAAGTAGTTTGTTTGTTACAGTAAAACCCAAGGCATGCTAGTACTATACAGCAGTGGTTCTCAACCTTTTTTGTACCAGGACCCATTTGTAAACATCAGTGGCCAGTCCCAACCCAGTGCCACTCATGCCCCAGGCCCCCACTCTGTGGGGCAGGTGGTGGATATGTGGGGCATGGGGGTTCAGAAACACTGCTATACAAAAATGTAAGAGGGATTTTTTCCATCCCCAAGGTTATTCTTTTTTAAATCTGAAAGACACTAAAAGAAATAAGTGGCCTTGTTTCATTTGAAGTTGCTAATTCTGAAATGTATCATTGAAGTCAATGGTACATTAAGATGAGAATATTCTGAAATCTTTGAACAAATTGAGGTCATAATTTATAACTCACAATGAAAGAAAGTGTAGAAACACAAAGAGAAGCAATATTTAGTAAATAATAATAAGCACAGTTTTAATTTTGGGTGAATGACCTGCATTTCAAAAAAATGCTGTGGCATTTGTTTTGATAAATCCTGACCAATGGGAATCCTTTTTCAAGTTACTGTGGAATGGCCTTAATGCTGGAAATAATCCTGTTGGCCAAGACCCCAGTGCTCCGCAGATGAGAAAAGGATGCAGGAAATTCTGTTGTTTACACATATGTCTGTAACACTGAGAAGCGAGAGCAGCCCAGTGAGCCTGAGGGTAAGGGGATTTAATATGCTTATGGGTTTATGATTTAATTTTCTAATGTTCCTGTTGGGATAGAAGTTGTTGTCATACCCAGGGTGTAGGTGTAGAACAGTGCATACCACCTGAAAAGATGGTATGTCTGAAAAGAAATGCAATTTTTGAGTACATAACTAGTTTGAACTTTCCTTTCCGTTTCTTTCCTTTTCTTTCCAATTTGCCACTGCTTGGTAAAGTTTATCCAGATATGTAAACTATACTTTGACTACTTAAATATAGTGTTTGCTTATCTAGACTAATCAGGGAAGATTTTAAAATCTTCAGAATATGTGAAGTGCTTTAGATTTTTATTAGTGATGATAACTCCTGAAAATGAGTGTAAATATGTATTATTTGAAAGCTTCTACTGTTTTGGTGTGTATATATGTATGTATAAAAATCAAAACTTGCTTTATTTTCTATTGCAATAGGAAGAGGTGGTGATGTTTTGGTCATTTTCCACAACCCCATACTTTACTGTACAGAACTTTGTCTCTGGAGAATAGTATTGTTTGAGTTTTGCTGCCGCTCTCATAGATTTCTGTTATTGTTAGCAGGAAGTTTTGTGGTCAGAAAGAATTTCTAATTTCAACAGTGTAAATAGTGATAGTTATCTTAATTTCCTTCTTAAAAATACTTGAGTGCAGGCATGATTATGGACTAAGGGAAAAAAGAGTGTTAGTCTTTTGCTGAGTTTTATTGCACAAGTGTAATGTAATAGGCTGGCACTACAGAAAGATATTTAATTTGTCCATTCTTTGAAGGGGTGGATTCCCAGATAGAATGTGAATATGTGGATGATCTATCCCTAGCCAGAGCCAGAGCTCCAAATTCACCAAATGATGTAGAACAGTGTAATAAACAAATAGCAAATAGTTATAACAGAGATTTTGTTCTTTTTTTTTAAAGATAGTAATGACTTGTCTTTCCATTCTCACTGATTTCATTATAATTCCCCACATCATCAGTGTTTCTATCAATCAGCCTTGTTCTGTTAAGCTTGTCAGAATATTGTTTATTTTGCAACTTCATAGATTTCTGCTGCAACTTTTTGCCAGTGCACTGGAGAAGCAAAGCATTCTATAAAAGCTAAGTATTATTCATTGGGGCAATTCTGTCTCGTGCACTCAAACATTCCAATGAATTCTATAGGACTTTAGGAATGGCCATGATATTTCCCTTAAAAATATAAAAAAGTTATGCTCTAATTAAATTTCAGGAGTGTAAAAGAAATGATTTATCAACATACATGGGCCCTAATCCAGCTGCTAGTACAATCAAAACATTGCTATTGACTTTTGTAAATCAGAATAAATTAAAAGACTCAAAGGCTTCATCTTGTTTATCCTAATCTGCTAGTTGAATAATCAGATTAGTAAATTGATTAGTCATTATTCTTAAAACCTACATGTATTCTTCAGCATTTCACATGATACAGCAAGAAACCTTCCCTACTTTCATTGCATACAGAGATCACAGTGAGACTGTTGCCACACAGAAGTTTCAGAGGTGGTTGTAAAGCTCTGGTGGCCAATACCAAGTTTTTAATGGCAGCTGCTCTCTGCAAAACATATTCTAGTTTCATGGTTCCTATATTAAACAATCTTGTTTCATGGTTCCTATATTTTCTGTTTTTCTTTGAGTTGTCTAGTATAACCACTGCAACAAGCATGTATCCTCTTCCATTTAAATATTACATTTTACACTTGCCCCTTTTCCTGAAAAAATTGGTTATTGATCACTAGAAACAAATGAAAAACAGCTGGCAGGTTGGTACAATTTAATAATAGTGACAGAAGGACTTGGCAAAAAAAAATCTGTTATAAATCATTGGATCCTTTCATATCGCTTTATAAACAGGCTGTCCTATAATTTGTAGACTTCATTTTGTGAATATGTTGAATTTGGTTTTCATTTATTTTAACTGACCATATTAAAAATAAAAACAAACAAAACAAACTTGAATTTTCCCAGCACCAGAAGAGGGAGCTATATGCTAAAAGATTCATCGGGGGGGTGGGGCGAACAGGCAGTTATGTACCTCTGCTAGCTGTATGGTTAGAGAGACCTGTGGTTTGAGTTTTTGTTTTTTGTTTTTTCACTTTTTTTCTCTCTCTCAGCTCTGATTAAACAGAAGAGCTGTGATACCTTTCTGACTGACACTGCCATGATTACTTCTATATAAAATAGTCCACAGAGTGGATTAACCAGCATGACTTACCTAACCATAAATATGCATATGCCAGGTTTAAGTTGAACCTGCTGGGTCTATATCCAGTCTATAGAGAAAAATTTCTATGATAGTAGTAGAGATGTATTTTGCTTGAAATTATATATGTTATGGAAAAGTGGTTAAAAAAAGGAACAGAAGAATCTAGGTAGGTCCCTCAAAATTTAAACATGCAGACACATGCACACTTTTTCAAGAAGTATCCATAGAAATGGATACATAGAAATTTAAGGTTTTATTTTATGTCATTAATTCTTTAAGTTTTAAGTCTCATTCTTCCTTCAGTATCTTGGCCTCTGGTTCATGTCCTTTGCTTTTACTTGCTTCCCTAGACAAGCAATTTCTGTTTCACTGAATATTTTAAATAGTAATACCAATATACCACTGCCACTATAAATTTATAAGGGTTTAATTGATCCCTTGACCTAACTGCATCTCCTATAACAGGAAATCTTTCCTGCTCTTAGGTTTTTCTACTTTGTTCTAAACCAGGGGCTGGAAACATTATTTGGTGGTGGAAAGACCCGGCTCTTGGTGAAGCTTGGCCAGTGCTAGTACCCATATGCTCCTACCACCACTTCCCTCTACAACCCAGCTGAGACATGCCATGGGTGAAGTGTACGGCTGTGACACAGTGCAGTGTGGTGCTGCTGAAGCCCCCTGCTCTGTTAGCCAGATCTATGTGTGTAGGTTGCTGACCCCTGTTCTAACCCTACTAGAAGGCTCAGTTACCTTAATCCACATGCAGATAGATAAATTTGTTCTTAAATGTCATTGTTAATGGTGAAATGTTTGAGTCCAGCCTCATTACAGAACATAATATAATTGACTTTCTTCATGTTCTGCTTCTAAGATTTTTAACCCATTGTACATTCTTTTTTTGCAGCACAATGAATAATATTTAATGGACATGATTCAACATTAAAACTTTGTGACCACATAATACTAGCATTCATTTCTTGTGCTGCACGTAGAAGACAGGTAAAATGATAGGAAATATTTTCCTAACATGCCACAATCATTAGGAAAAGTGGCCTGGAGCCAAATATTTTTGTGCAGAACTTTCCACCACCTGTTATGGTCAACGCAATAATCTTTCATTGATTCATTGATAGATTTGTTGTGAAAAGACCTCCCTGAAGGCATTGTACCCAGTTCTTTTCTCTTACTTAACTGCACTAAATTCATCAGTCCTAGTCTTGATTTTGTATCAGTCAAAATAATAGAAGAGCAAGAATTCTTGTGCCAAATTCTGCCTGGTTTAACTCCA
>NW_017728886.1:172828424-172831110 GCF_001723895.1 Crocodylus porosus | reverse complement strand
GCACTAAATTCATCAGTCCTAGTCTTGATTTTGTATCAGTCAAAATAATAGAAGAGCAAGAATTCTTGTGCCAAATTCTGCCTGGTTTAACTCCAATAACTTTGCTTACCTCCAATGATTTTGCAAGGAAGGAATTAGCTGGATAATTCTTTACTGCTTATGTGTTACTGTATCTTTTCCAGTTGACTTGTAAACCTTTTCTATCATTTTTCTAAATGTTATTGTTGGCTAAAAGGATGTTAGCTTCTCTTCTGCCTGAAACACATAAAGAAAAAATGTGCAGAAAGACTCCAGCTTGTGTCCTTACTCATGCAATTAATCTAGTCACTTTCTGTGGGACTATCATGAACCCACCAAATCTTGGTGGGGAGAGGGTTTGTGGGGTGTCTCACAGATTTTTTTTTGCAGTTGTACTGATGTGGCATGTGTGGTCTCATTGAAAAACCCATGTTGTGCTGTATCTATTTATATTTCTTTTATCACTTCATAAGTTGTTGTGCTGTCTGTATATATCTTTGATTTTGGCTTAGTTTAGCCAAAGGAAATGAGGAATGCATACTTAAGGAAAAAAAGAGTAGGAGAAACTGTTAACTATCTCTTCCCACTGTGGTCTGGGACCCTGACAGTTGCCACTCCCAATTGCAAGTCTGGGGAGGCACCAGATTGCCAACTGGGGGGGTTCCCCCAGAAGCTGATTGCCAACTGAGGAGGGGGCCCAGTGGCCGATCACCAAGCCAGTAGAGAAACCAGAAGTGTACTTCCACCGGCACTTCTGGGTTTGTAGCTGGCACTTCCAGGGGGTACATCCCCTATGCGTGTATCCCTTACGCATTGCCAATGAGATCAGGCCTATGCCCTAACTAGTTTAAGTATATAAGGGTTTTGTTGCACATTATTCTTTGAACATCTGAAAAGTTGATAAGTGTTAGTGTTAGCTTGAATTTAGAGTAATTGCACATACAGCCTGAAAACCTTCTCTGACTGTCCTTGACCTGCACATCTATGACTTGCCACTAGAGGACTGGTTAGCCAGGACAGCCTTCTATCCCTGCTGTTAGGTGGGAGCAGGTTGAGGAGATGGGGTGAGAGCATGAGGTGGGAAGGGGGAGAGTTAAGAATGAGGACTGTGTGGTGAAATGGGAGGTGGAGCGGTAATGGATGGAAATGGTGGTGGGGGCTGGGTGGTGAAATGAAGTCAGCCTGTCACTGAAGCTACTAAAGGATAAAATAAAAAGAAATAAAAAAAATACAATTTTAAAAGAAATATAAAGAGTAAATAAAATAAAGCAAGTCTCCGATTTTAATATATTGGAGTTGAGATTGAGTAGCTTCAGCTCACTGGAACACTGATCTGGTCCCCTATATTGCAGCCTCCTCAATTCCCACCTCTGGCCCTCCCTCCCTCCCTCCCTCCCAGACCAGTCTGAGCCCCTGTGAGGTGCCCAGGTCACATCCCTAGGGGCAGGAGGGAAAGTTGCCTTGGTGCCAATACCATCCATTGGGTAGTAGAGTTCAGCAAGTAGAAAGTTTGTCCACACAGAACAGGAGTGTGGGGGAGGGGAACACTGCATCCTGTGATGCAGGCAGACTGAATCTTAGGCACCTTGTCTCTAGAAATTGGCTACACATTCATGGAACACAAGCTGGGTAACACAGGCCGGAGAGAAAATTGCCTTGGAGTGGCATAACTTTAAGACACCTAAAGGGTTCTAAAAACTAGTTCATATAGCCTAATGTGTCGACAAGCCAAGGAGTTAAATGTTCCTTGAGCCACCTAAAATTAATGTGTAATAAGACCTTTAGGGGCTTGTCATAGCTGCTACTTTTATAAAGTATAGCTTCCAATGTATCAGGCTCTTGATAGTAGCACATAAACCATAATCAGGATGTGGCAAGGACCAACTCTTCTAGCCTTTAGTGAATTGTTTTCTAGGTATGGTGCACAGTTAGAAAATATGAAGTCCCTGTTTAACTGTTTAGAAGTGTTGCCGTGAAATCACTTCTCTAAGTTACTGTTACCACATTTTTACTGTTCGGTATATCTGTTTCCATTATTGGCTTCATCAAAAGCCATTGTCTGAAGACAGTAGTTCTAAGAATTAGGATTTTTGATTGAAGTTGGAGAACGAAGATGTCTATAGTGCAAGTCTTTATTGCGCTATTGTTACCATGAAATAGCAGTAGGGACTGGTTGAAAGTGGGAATCATTAACTTGTTTGTTAGGTGATTTCACATCTGCTTTCTAATAAGTAACTCTAGCTGATATGAAAGCATACTTAGAATCATAGAAAATTAGGATTGGAAAGGACCTTAGGAAGTCATCTAGTCCAACCCCCTGCGGGACCTTCCCCAACTGAATTGTCACAGCCAAAGCTTTGTCTATCCGGGTCTTGAAAACTTCCAACGATGGAGATTGCACCACTTCTCTGGGTAACCTGTTCCAGTGTTTTACTACCCTCCTAGTGAGAAAATACTTTCTAATATCCAACCCAAACTTCACTTGCTGCAACTTAAGACCATTTCTTCTTGGTCTGTCATCTGCCACCACTGAGAACAGTCTGGCTTCATCCTATTTTCATAGATTTCATAGACATTACAGCTGGAAGGGACCTCGGGAGATCATCGAGTCCAGCCCCCTGCCCAAAGGGCAGGAAGTCAGCTGGGGTCATAGGATCCCAGCAAGATA
>NW_017728886.1:172826581-172828413 GCF_001723895.1 Crocodylus porosus | reverse complement strand
CTATTTAATAGGTTGGCTTTTTCCTGGGCGTCAGTTGTCAGTTGCCCCATCTGGTTTAGCAGGGGTCCAACATTGCCCTTGCTTTTCCTCTGGCTCCCCACATTTTGAACACCCACTTCACATAAGTGAAGGCTGCTATTAAATCCCGCCTTAGTCTTCTCTTCATTAGATTAAATAAGCCCAGATTCTTCAGCCCATCCTCATCAGTCATGTCCCCCAGACCCCTCACTATTTTTGTTGCCCTCCACTGGACACTCTCCAATCCTTTCTGTAGTGAGGGCCCCCAAAACTGAATACAATACTCCAGATATGGTCTCCCCAGAGCTGAATAGAGGGAAATAATCACTTCCTGTGACCTACTGGCAACACACTTACCAATTATGCTGTTAACCTTCTTGGCAACAAGGGCACAATGCTGCCTCATAGACAGCTTATTGTCCACTGTAACCCCCAGTTCCTTTTCTCTAGAGCTCCTTCCTAGCCAGTCAGTTCCTAGCCTTTACTGGTGCGTGGGATTGTTCCATTCTAAGTGCAGGACTTTGCACTTGTCCTTGCTGAACTTGATGAGATTTCTTTTGGCACAATCCTCCAGTTTGTCTAATCCTAGTTGTATATTGCAGCGTATCTAACTATTCCCCCCCAGCTTGGTGTCATCTGCAAACTTGCTGAGGGTGTACTCTATGCCATGTTCTAGGTCACTGATGAAGACTTTGAACAAAACCAGCCCCAAGACCAACCCTTGGGGCACTGTATTTGATACTGGACATCAACTAGAGATTGAGCCATCAGTTACTACTCTCTAAGCCCAATGCTTCAGCTAGTATTCTATCCACATTAAAGTCTGTTCATTCAGCCCATACTTCCTTAGTTTGCCTGCAAAAATGTTGTGGGTGACTGTATCAAAAGCCTTGCTAAAATTAAGGTACACCACATCCATCAGTCTTGCCACATCCGCGAAGCCAGTCATCTCATGGTAGAAGGCAGTCAGCTTGGTTAGACATGACTTGCCCCTGGTGAATCCAAGCTGGCTGTTCCTAATCACCTTTTCCCCCTCCTAGTGCTTAGAAATAGATTTCTTGAGGATCTACTCTATGATTTTTCCAGTGGCTGTTCCCTGGATCCTTTTTTTTCCGCTTTCTTGAATATGGCAATTATGTTTGCCCTTTTCCAGTCATCCAGGATGTGTCCTAATGGACAGTGGCTTTGCAATCACATCACCCAGCTCCCTCAGACCCTTGGTTGCACTCTCAGTAAGGCATCTTTAAAGTACAGTCAGCTTTCTTAACTTACTTAACTGCTGAAATACTCTCTGAAAAGAATCCTTGGTAAATTTTAAGGGACCAAGTGTAGTCAGGCAATATCTAAGCTGCAAACAGATGTTGTTTTTGTTGTGGAATCAGTTGTGTTGAGATGCATCTCAGCACAGATGATCCAGTTGATTGGCAGGTACAGATGTTCCTAGGTCTTCAGGGATCTAGTTGTGCAGGACAGTGGCCCTGGGTTCCTGGCCCTAACCAGGGGATCCACATGGGGCTCCCTTGATCTGCAGCATAAAACACACACTCTGGAATCCTTTCTGGTGCAGCTGAAAAAGTGTGGGCAGCCCTGGGCTGCAGGAATTGTATAAGTGAGCAGGTGTCCAATAAGGCACAACAGATAGTTACAGTGAATTGTGAGGTGACCATATTTGGGGATTTGGGATGTGACGAGTGAAAAGGATGTCTGTTTGTTCACATACATGACTGGTGCCTCCTGAGTCTGGGGGCACTTGCCTCCCCCCAGCAGGCAGTGAGAGACTGGGGGCTGTCCCCACCATGGCCAATCGTGCCCAC
>NW_017728886.1:172819895-172826299 GCF_001723895.1 Crocodylus porosus | reverse complement strand
TGTCTTAGCATAGGTGGAAGAAATATATCAGTATAACTATTCAAACTAACACACTGTTTGGTGCTATAAAGGTACCAGAGATAGAGCTGTATACCATTAAGAGGCACTTTCTTGAAAACTTAAGGACTTTGTTACATGTTGCCCTGTGAGCTGCTCAAATGTTGATTGTTAGTGTTAGCTCCAGTTTGGAGCAGTCACACATTCAGACCAGCAGGGGACTTGGGGACTGAATGGTATGAAAATCTCTACTCTCTTCCCCTCCCTTCCCATTCCAGGCTTTCCCCTTGCCCTCCCTGCCCCTGGATAACACCGCCCCCCCCACCACCCTGCCACTCAGCCTCATAGCTCACCTGCACCTCTTGTGTCCTCTGGCTTAATTGTGGCCACTCAGACCAGGGAGTGGTAGCAACTTCAGCAGTGACCAAGCAGGCAGGTTCCCCTTCCCTGCCTACTCCCCTGAGAGCCAGCAGGCAAAAGGGATCTGAAAAAGGCAGGATGGTACAGGGCAGGGAGGGGGTTATGTGGAGTGGAGAGCTGGGAGTTTGATGGGGTGGGGGAGGCAGTGAGCAGGGGCTGGTGGTGAGAGGCAGTGGGCCTGATCTAGGATGGTGAGGAAGTGGGGGTTGTGAGGCCCAACTGGGTGGGGCAGGTGGAGAGTGGGCCCAATCTGGGTCAGCGTGCAGGGGTGCAACCCCACATTAGTGTAACATGAGTTGGGTAACACAGAACAGAGAGAAACTTTCTCTGGAGTGGTATAACTGCCTAAAGGATTCTTCCAACTAGTTTCACATATTGTGTGGACAGTCAAGTGGTTAAGAGCTTCAGGGGCCACTTAATGTTAACAAGTAACAAAGCCCTAACTTTGAGAGGCCGGGGAGAGGGACGGACAGGGAGTTGTCATGTGTTCCTTCTTGAATAGTTATGAATTCAGAATATTTATCTATTTATATAAGTTTTGCTGTATCTCAGTAATAGGCTCTTGTACACACAGTTCTCTATGGCTTTATACATTTGCATCTAAGCAAAGTTGGTATAAAATGGCAAATGCCACCATTCTGATTTGGTAATATTTTTCTATTCCCATGAATAGAAGGAACAACTGTGCAGGACAGTGAATAATTTGGGTAATGAACATGAATGACCAAACCTATAAATAAAAAAATAAATTACTCTTCCTTTCCAGAGGAAAGCCTTCTATGTGTAAGGCTTTTACATTTCTGCTTTTAATGATTTGGGCAGTATTTGTCCTTTTAGGTGCTTGGATGCTACAGTGACAAATGGAAAGCACAACAGGTTTACATGGGAACTAGGAATATTGTTGGGAGTGAACTTGTTTCGGATTCCACAGTTCTGTTATAGGATTTTTTGGGGGGGAAATGTTGTGGAGCCCTGAAAAATGCTGGGGTGACTCATTCTGTTTTGAGATCATATGAAATAAACTGTTGAAAGTAGGTCACTGTTTGGGTGGGTAGAAGTTAGAGAATTATGACCAGAGTGCAATGTGGGTTTTTCTAACATTTTTAAGTAAATATAGGAACTGCCAGAATACTTCTCAGATGAAAATTTAAACTTTAGACTTAAGAAAAGCAAAATCTAGGATTTTAAGAATAGTTCAGTGAAACACTTTCTTGAAGTGTAAACTTCCTCTACGTGATAATAACAACACACATATTCCAGTAGAAATAACCAGAAATTAAAATAACTGTTATTGCAATAAAGCAAACCAGTTCAGAATTACTGTTTTATAATTTTCAAGAAGCTAAACAAATGACACCAATAAAAAAGGTAGAAAGTTAACTGTGTAACAGAAATAATACTGGAAGGGGTCTGTTTGTTTTAAATTCTGAATTTACTTGTTTAGCTAACATAAAACAAGTGCTGCTCATGTCAATTTAGGTACTTCTCCTAAAGGAGACTCAGCAACTTATAGGACTAACTCCCTTTATTAAAACAAAACTAGAACTGGGGGAAAGGGGAAACCCATGCTAAAAAATCAGGCACCATGGTAAGTCTTCAAGCCTAAAAGGCTTGCCAGAAGTTTATTTAATACATATTGGTTTACAAATTCTTCTGTACTTCAGATAATATAAGAATTAGCTTAAATTCAATAACAAGTTTGTTGGATGAACATGAGTGGCTGACCTCATCTTTCAGCTTTCCTTTGTTCTTTGATTTCAGTTACAAGTGGCTTTTTTCTAAATATGCTTGTAATTAAAAAAACCCCCAAAACAAATTAACAACCCCCCCTCCCTTCCCATGGTTAATTATAAGTGACACAAGCAAAGGCAGGTCTCTTTCTTGCAAAATTTATATCTCATTATTCCAAGTCTTCATGATATTCCTTTTGTTGCAGGGTACGTAATGGTTTCTTAATGAATAGAAAGATGGCAGAGGATGCATGTACAGAGGTAACTCTTGGCTTCTGTCTGAACCTAGGGACCCCACTGGGTTAGTGTAATTAAGGCATTTCAGCTTTTCTTGACAGACAACACACAAGCAGCCAAGTGGCTAGCAGTCGCATCCAGTTGATTTCCAGCCCAAATAACCAAGTCGACTTTTACAGTTTGGTAGACTGGAGGCAGTATTTAGCAAGGCTTGAACCTTTTCTCTGGAATCATGCAAGGTACCTCAACATTATGGTATTCCACTCTCAAGAATTATATATGCAACCAACCAAGATAATAGATGTGTGCGTAATGGCTGATTTGCTGGAAGAGTTTGAGTAGCACGTTGTGGACTGTGTTACTTTTAAATCTTTTTGATACTTAAGTGTTGACATTGAGCTAGAGATTAAACATATAAGTTATCTATGTAAAACCACTGTTGGGCAAAAGTATTTCAAGCTTTCTTTTATCTTGAAACAACACTTGAACCTCTGCATGGACTGAAAAAGGTCTTTAGTCACCTATATGCAGCCTTGGGCTTATAAATAGGGTTTAATCAACTCACCTACATGAATTAAATTCCTTGGTACTTTTCTAAAATCCTTCTAGATAGCCAGCAGGGTCTGTAAGTATGATGACATTTTTTTTAAAAAGGGGTGGCGGAGGTGGGAGAAAAGGGGAGGAGAAAAGCCAGAAAAAATGAACTAACATTAGCCAGTGCAAACTGTTCTGTTCTGAACATTTTACTTGGGTAGTACAAAGTCTGTTCTCTGCTATCATTTTTGTTACAAACTTCAGTGGAAACAGAATTGTGCCCAAGTAACTCTTGCCATTTATCAGGAGGTATTTGGTATTTTCTGGACCAGGCAGGTTAAATACCTGTGCAAATAAACATTACTGTACTTAAAAGAAAAGTTAACTTAATTTTCTTAAATGGATTCACTGTCTCTGGAATGAATTGTCTAGATTAGCCATATGGTTGACTTTCCAGATGATCCTAATGAGCATCAATCAATCAGGAAATGAAGAATTTCACGCAAAATTATTAAACCTGCTCTGCACATTACTGAAATGACATCAGGCTCCATTGCTGAGGTAGGCTTTTGATCTCACAGGGAATTAGTGTTAGAATAAATTAAATGAGTTTTTTGGGGGGGGGGCATGGGGGAGGAGGAGAAAGGAGTACACTTTTTCAATGAATAGGATTATCTGAAATGGAAAGAGACCATATTCTATTAACTGATTAAATTACTGGCTACAAAATACAGACTGTTATGGGAATGTAACATTTTACATTTCTAGTTAATTTAGTTGCAGATTTCTGCTATATCATATGAAAAACACTTGTATATACATAATGAGTGCTAGAGAAACCATCTGTATTTCAATGTCCCATTTTCCTGAAAGTGATTACAGTTAGGGTCCTGCTTTCCTGCTTTTGAAACGAAAGTATTAGGAATATACAAAATCTGTAATCTAGTTCATCTCATGATGGAAAGAGACAATAGATTAACAAGAATCTTGTTGCTTTTATTTATATATAAGGTCATATTGTATCACATCTGGTTCTTTAAATTAGGAAAATGATTCTTTTAAGGATGGGATTGCATTTCTTAGTTACTTCATGCATTATGGCATGACAACTGTAGCCTGCAGCATGGGGTAGCAGAATACAAAAAGGAAAATTGGAACTGATATTAGATCCTGATTACGCTGCTGTAGACTGCTGGGTGATCCTGGGCACTTCTCCCTGTTCTTCAGTTTCCACATCTGTAAAATACAGCTCATGACATTGACTCCTTTTGACATATAAGCTAGGTAGAGACATTCAAAAAGTCTGAGGCAGAATTGATCCAAGTTATGCAGTTTTCTGTAAGCAGCATAGTTTAGATCTGTAGCAAACAGAACACACATTCACCTTTTGGTGAGGGAGGCAAATCTTAGGCTAGATTCTGCCATTTTTAAACAAGTCTGTTTGCCAAACATCTGCTCTGTTTTAGGTATAGACCTGTTTCTGATCATTTATACCAGTAAAACACTAATGTTTGCATTTGGCCTGATGTTTAGCACTATGTAAAATACAATATTTTATTTATTTATTTATCCAGAGGTGATACCCTCAGACTGTAGAACTTACAGGCAATTGGTCTGTACCTGTGGCTGGTCTGCTAAAGATACCTGGGCTAGCTTGAGACCTATCTTAGTATAGACTGGCTGTGAGTTCTGCAGTCTGTTCTGTGTTCTCTGCTTCGGTGCCTAGGCTGCTACTAGTACCTGAGGTAGCTAATTTAAACCTGGCTGCAGCAAATCTATGTTACATTACAGTCAGGGGAGTGACTGCAATACATGTACGGTTTCAGTAAAGTAGAAAATATGATTTTGTGTAGCAAACAACTTTCCAAAGGTTGCAAAGCCAATTGATGAAAGTGGTAGGCCTGAGACCCACGTGTGCTGACTCTCAGGCTTGTCTACATTGCAGTCAAAGGGGTTTAGAAAGACAATAAACAGGTTACAAAAGTTTGCAAAGTAAATCAATGAAAGAAGCAGACTGGTACCTGGGTATACTGACTCCCAGTTCTTTGTTTTACCCTAATTCTTCAAGAATTGTGAGACTTTAAAACTTGAGAATTTCATGGCTGTAGAGGAGGAAAAGGACTTAACACTAGCTACAATTCTTATGGGCCTACCTGCTTCCCAGATCTATGTAATTAAGGAAAACATTGAATAGCATAGGTTTTAACAATATTCATAGAGCTTGATGCTTACTTAAACTTACTTCAAGGCTCCTTTGCAATAGCAAGAGTGAAGTAAAGCAGCCTTGGTGTAAATTAGTTTTGCAGAATGGCCTGGCCCCTACCACTCAGTAATACAGGTTGCAAAATCCTTTCACAGATCTCGGAGGCCTTGTTAAAAGATGAGTATGCATAAACATTTGGAAGATCCATTGGGAGCTCCTGTTCACTTGAAACATTAACCCAGAGTTTCCTCATGAAGAAGATATATTTCAAGATGAGAGAGAGCAATCAATCAAACTTTCAAGATGGGAAGCCCCCTCAATCCAAATCTGGTGGAAAATAAAAACATACCAAGTCTCTATCGAAACATGTAAATACATATATATTAAGGTTCGAAATGTCAGTAGCAATTTTAATTGGTATAAATGACACTTGCATCATAATCTTATAAAATATTTCAAATAGCAATTCTCCTCCTGTCCCAGATTATAGCTTACAAAGAAAAATTCAGTGTTTTTCTTTTGATGTAACTGCTGAGAAAGTCATAGCCACAATAAATCATCCTGTCATTCTAATCATGCTGGTATTATTTTGATGTCTTTTGTGAAACAGTATTTCTTTTCCTTGAAAAAGGAAAAGTCTCCAAGCTTTTTTCTTGCAAGATATAGGTGGATACTTGTTAAGGAAGGACAATTTTTTAAGGCAGTTTGGAAATCTTATTTTGAACCATGCACTTTCTACACCAGATTTTGTTCCACCTATTAAGTTTCTAGGTATCCTGTCCACAATTCTCGAGTCCCTGAAAATTTATTAACATAAAAAGGTAATTTGGTCCATGTCCTCTTTGTTGCTTTTTGTCATACAGTATTACAGCTAAGAGGAAGATGCATTACAAAAGTTAGGGGTTTTAAGCAAAATGGACTAAGACTATAGTTAAACAGTGAAAAAATAGAATGGATCTGACCCTAAATGTCCAAAAATCACTTGATTAGGTTTAGGGAAAAAAACTTGCTGCACGTAAAACTCAGAGAGATGCTGAATGAATTGCGTAGTTGCATGTCAGGGGATGATTGTGATCCTGTGCAAAAATATATAGCATGCATTCCTTTAAAAAATCTGTCAAATATTGATTACCTGACATCGAAGCCATAATAGTGAGGTAAAAAAAACTCTCTCTCGGTTCGTTTCTTTGGAGGCTCATTGAATAACGATCCTTAGGCACACATTGTTGGTGAGACAAAAGGTATATATTTGCAAATAGGGTCAGAGGGAGAAGACAAAAGAT
>NW_017728886.1:172805440-172819565 GCF_001723895.1 Crocodylus porosus | reverse complement strand
AGAGTGATACCTTAGTACAAAGAGCTCTCGGAGTTTTTCCTTCAGTTTCCAACCCCCCCCCTTCCCTCTCTCATTAAGGAGACAAGGAGGGCTGGCAGCCGTGCTTATTCAGAGGACAACACTATTGATGGGAGCTAACAGCTATTGATAATGCATTTTTAATAATATTTCTAACAATAGTAGAAATGTTTTTCTTAAACAGCCTGAAGCTTAGTAGGCTTGCCTAATACATCGGTGACAAGTAAGTTTTCACCTACCAAATAGTAAACAAACTATTGAACCTATCCAAACCCCGAGGATTTCAATTTTACAATGTTTCTCTGTCGCAGAGAGGATTAGAACCTAGAAAGTTCTGGGAACCAGTTCCATGTTCAGACCTCAAGTTTATAGTGGCCCTCTGATAAAGTGTGGTCAGTATATCTTGAAAATATTTATCACTGGTCATAGATATTGGTTATCCAAGTTACTCCAGGAAGCAACATTGCATCTGGCTTCTTAGATGAAACTGTAAAAAAATTGGAAAAAAAAAATTGTCAGCCAAACTGAAGCCACAGGTAGCTAGTGAATTGTGCACAAGCCAAAGTACTCTTGTTGCAGTACCTAGTTTCTTTTGCAACTTTGTTAGTCATAGAGCTAGGCAAGTTATGATCGATATGTTGTAAAAGTTTGCAATGGAACAAAATATTTTGAAAAGTCATTATTATATTCTAGATAATAGTTAAAGCTGCTGTGCTTAAATGTGTTTTGACCTTATGGGCTGTAAGTGACAACACTTGTGTATATAAATATTTGCATTCATATTGAATCTTGAGCATTTGAGTTCAATGTATCATATTTCAAAGACCTTATAATAAATGTCAAACTTACATGTGTTAAGAATTTTGCAAGATACTAAAACAACACTTGATGAATTCACCAACAAACTGAAATTCAAAAAAATGTATGTTGTTAATTATTGGGCCATATCTTTTAGAAGAAGTCCATCCAATATACAGCTTATTAAAAATGACAGTGAAAAAAGGAATGGAGGGAAAGAGTTGCTTGCTTTTTGAATGTCTGGCCAACTATGGAGTATATGTGTGCAAGTTAAATAGAGAACGTCAGTTAAGCAGGCATTAAACCATGTAACCATTTAAAACATTTACAGATATTCACTAGCCTTGAATTATCATATTTGGCATTTCTTCAGAATATAATTTCTGTGGTCTAAACATTTTTCTTGTTTTCTGTAATAGAGGTATGTAGTCTCTGCACCATTGTTTTACGAGGGTATTAGTTAGGTTTTTCCACAGAAGTAGCTAAATGGACAATGTTGGATGTTCAAGGTCTGTCTCAGGGTTTAATCTGGTGACAGAAAGTACTGTAAGAGAGTAGATGAATTTTAAGGCAATCTTGGAAAAATGTTACTTTAAAATGATTTCTCTTTTTATAATTGGGTGAGATTAGACCTTATTTCAAATTACTAATAACATCATGTGGAAACATTCATTTATAGAATTAGACACCTTAGACCAGCCCACATGAATTTTATGTAATAAAATAACTAACTTGCAATGTTACAATTACAAACTTTATCAGTTATTGAACAAGGCAATAAAGTACATCTCAGTGGTTCCCAGTGTAATAGGGCCAAGCCCTGTTACTGAGAATGGAGCTAGGACAACAGAGTTGGAAGGCTTGATAGCTCCACATAAAGCAGCAGGCAGCTAATTAGGTAATGGCCTGCTGAGGAGGAGCAAGAGGTTATATAAACCTTAAGCCAAAAGAAAAAACCAGTCTCACTCTGGCAGAACAAGTGCCAGCCCCTTGGAATTTCATCAGTAATGGCATGTGTAGATGAAACAGGAGCCCTAAATTGAAGTGGTGGGTTTTTAAAAACACTGCTTCAATTTAGGGCCAAATAAACCACTGTGTTGTGCACCCAGGCACTTACATGCCTCTCTGGTGGCGGGGTGGGGAGAGTGAGCTGCTGGTATTGGAGTGGTCCCTGGGTGGCAGTGGGGCCAATGCTTCCCTTCACAGCAGCGGTGACCCCCCTGCCAAGTGGCACCCACCTGCAGGCATCTGGCTCGGGCAGTCCCAGGGAGAGCCACAGCTGCGGAGGGAAGCACCCGGCCTGTGCAGCTCAGGGAGGCAGGCTCCGGGGGGCGGGGGGAGGGAGGAAATGATCAGACTCACTGCTTTTCTTGGGCAGAGCCTGTCTTCCCAGGCTGCTGCCATGCTGCCTGCAGGGCTTCCTGCAGAGTCCCAGAACCTGGTGCTTTGCTCCATGGCTGTAGGGCAGCAAACTAAAACTCTTTGGAGGATTTTTAGCTTGCTGCGCCCCAAGTCATTTAAGGTGCATTACGCCACCAAATTTGTTATGGCAGCTGGAATTACTGCATAATACGCCACCGACGTGTGCAAACAAAAATACCATTAAAGCAGTGCAAAAGCATTCCAAATAAAACAAACAATAATTTGTTTATCAGGAGGTTTTTTACAAGTCTGACTTCCTTGTAATTTTTAACTGCACCGATAAACATTAAGTAGTCAACTTCAACTGCTTACCCAATAGACCCACATGTATAATTTCTGTTAATGTGTTTTACACACATCAATCAGTCATAAGTGTGTCAATAAAATGGAATAGATAAATGGATAAATATGACCAGCAATCCTACTCTGAAGTTCTACAGGATTTTATTAAATAAGAAATCTTGTCATTTTCTCAGTTCTTATACCTCTGCTATATAGTTATCTAGATTTGTAAATTTCTGTTTTCCCCTAAATCTATATGGATTGGCCCTAGTACAACAAGAAAAGCATATATTCAAGAACAGAGTGAAATGAATTTGTTTCTACAATAGATCAGTATTTTCATACAATGGAATTATTTCCTGTGCTCTGCCCAAGTGCTCAGCCTGCCATACTCTCCTGACTGTCTCTGACCCGAGTCAGTGACAGCTTCTGATCTCAGTCCTGAGTACAGCCTGTCTGTAGGTAGGGAGTGGAAGGAGGGGAATTTCTGTCCCTGCCCCACTCTAACCCCACGCATGTGGGGGTGGTGTGAAGAATGGGAGTCTGGTGTCTCTCTCCTGGCAGCCACGTAGGCCAGGTCTACATGGCAGAGAGGCTCAGGAACCTGGCTATAGGTGTAGAAACCAAGCCTTTCTTCTTTGCAGATCCTTCCCCCTTCCCCTCCCCTCCCACAAGCTTGTGGTCACAGGCCAGGCATGTATGTCAGGGAGGCTCCATTTTCTCAGCTGTAGTCAGGAGCCTGGGGAAATAGAACATGTCTGCCATGCAGACCTGGCCTGCAAGCTTGGGTATTGGTTGGGGGCAGGGCTGGGTCCATGGGGCAGAGGGGCTCCATTTCCCTCCACACTCTCCCACCAGCTGCTGGTGCTCCAGCTGGTGGAAGGAGCAGTTGAGGCTGGGGAGAGGTGCCCTGCTGGCCATTCAGGGGTGGCCAGCTGCTCCCACAGCCTCCTGGGAGGCATGTAGGAATGCTCCCAGGCTGCTGGCTGCAGCCTGTTCAGGCAGGCTTAACCCCCCTCCCCCTCCCCGGAGCTGAACAGCATTTGTTCGGTTCTGTCTCAATCTAGAGCATTTTGAGTATAGCTCTAGAATTAGAGTGCATCCACTTTGGGCTTGAGTGTCTGGTCTTAGCCCAAGTCCTGATCTGGGTAATGCTTACCTGCAACAGAGCCAGGGAAAGGGCTAAATGGTCCTTTCTACATCTCTGTTTCTATGCTTTCTACTTACCCCTACTGTATTTCCCTGGCGCTTTAATAAGTCACAAATGTACTGCCGAGTCCTAGGTTCGGTCCTTTTGTTGTCTGCTTTTGTTTTCAAGCAGTTACATCCTATATAACTTCCCAAATGACTGTGGAACAGTTTATCTAGTCCTCTGCTGCTTCAAAACTTTAATTCAGAATGACAGAACAACACTCATAGTTTGAAGACCTGCTAACACTGAATTTTCTTTTTATCAACCCCAGTTTCTATAAAGGCCATATTTTAGTCTTTCACAGAAATTAGCTTTTTATGAGAACTATTCATTGTCTACAATTAAAATGAATATAGAAAAGTTTGCTTAATATGCCTAATACTCCATCCAGTCTAATTGTATATACTTGCCCTCTTGGGGGATGTAGAAAGTCCCTAGTGACACATGAGGTGTGATTATTTCCAATATACCATTCAGTAATTGGGCTGTTTTAACCTCAGTATCTGCTTCTAATGTCTTCATATGCTGGTGCTTATCTTTTGTTTCCTTTTAGTCCCTTAATTTATTGTTTGGGCTCCAATATACTTGAGTAGGTCAGGCAAAACATCCAGTTTCTTTAAAGGATGCTTTTAATAAACTTGTCTGTTGTAATTATTAGAATAACCTTGTTTTTATTGTCCTTGACTATCCTTCTTGAGTATTTTAACTTAAAATAATCATCTTTCTTCCTGGTCAATTTTGAAGAAACATAATTTGATACAGTATTCCCCTTCCCCCTTCCTCTATCCTACCCTCTTTGTATTTTGGGTTTCCATGTGCCAACGACTTTTGTGGGAAATTGAGTCACAGGTGAGTGTTTATATAACTTTCTTTGTGGTATGGTCCGAGCTCAGACTTGACTTTGTAATAATGGGCTTTGTGCCTGTGAAAATTCCCTCCATCCCAGAAGGTCAAGAGATTAATGGTGGAAAAATGGAGCTCCCATTCTGTAAGAAATTACAACATATAGAAACATCATTTTCATCTTCGATCAGAACAAGGAGCTAATCTTTCCTGTAAAATGAATGTTCCAAAACTCTTTAATTCAGGAACAGCTTATAACTTCAAGGACAAAAAATGTTGTTATTAAAATGTTTAATCCAATTATACATTTTATCATATTTTGTATTAAATGATTGAAACACATTTTTATAATATCTAGTTTTGTTGAAATCAGCATTTATGTGGACCATTTTAATTTTAAAAAACAGCTGTTTTCTGTTGCAAAACATCACTGAAAATTTTACCCACTTTAGTCAACAGTTTCAGTGGAAAGTAATTGTAAATTAATGAAGAGAGATTTCAGTGATTTTATTTATTTATGGCTATTAAGGATACTCCTAAAGAAAGCTTGGATTTATTTGGAGAGACCCTTTCTGTCTTTGTGTTAATGGGGATATAGTACTAAATTTGAAGAGGTCACAGTGATGGAAGCTTTTATTGCTTAACGTAAGAGCTATGGCATTTTTTACTGTATATGAATTTATCTGAATTGTTATGGCCAGTTCCAGAGATGACGCTATGGATGTATGGAGCTTGGGGCATATCAGCCTGTGCGGGGGGGAAGGTGGTGGTGATCAGTCAGAGTGGAGGGTGGGAAGGGTGGCGAGCAGCCGGAGTGTGGAGCAGGGGCTGGGGGTGGCAAGTGGCCAATGTGTGAAGCTGGTGGCATGCAGCAGCCGTGCAGAGTGGTGGAGTCATTGGTATGCAGTAATGGTGCTGTCCTTGGGGCCCCCCAAAATGAGGGGCCTAAAGCAGTCAACCCAATTCCCCACCCCTGCCAAGGGATGGCTCTGGCCAGTTCTTTTTATCCATGATACCTAGACTTCCATTGGAAATAATAGGCATAATGTCTAGACAAATATGTGGTTGTTGGTATGTTTTTTCCTGCAATATCCAATAGCATTGAAGAGTACAAAATTAATATAATCCTATACCCTTTTTAGAAGTCCTTTGTTGTTGATATTATAATTTTTGAGGCAAATTATTTGAAACATTTCCTGGTTTCCTTGATTTTGCTCATGTTTTAACTTCCAACCAGTGCCCTTCATCCAGCCACCAATTTTAGTGGGGCATTTTAAAAGGTGAGAGTCTATGCTATTAACAAACCTGAACAATACAGATCAAAGTTGGATGTCACCCGCTCATTACATTTCATCAGCTGTTTTGTCCCATCAGCTTGGCATGCTAGAGAGAAATGGTAGTCTAATTTTTGTCAGCACAATACCTTTTATTTCTCCTGTAACTTCAGAGGTAATCTTCACCTTAGATGTGATGACTAAACACAATTCATGATGTTATATGCTGTTGGAGACCTCATTTTTTTGGAGCCACTCATTTTCTGTATATTCCCCCCACCAATTATACATTATATATATATATTAAAGTTCCTTGGAATTGCTTGGAGAATCCCACCTCCTTTATATTCCTAATAGTGTAATGATGACTTCTCTTAACCCAGCAGTGTTGTCATTTCTCATTTCCTTTGTTCCTTTTTTGATTCTAATCTCCTGTGTGACTAAATTAGGAAGCTAATTTAGCCCTTCCACATTCAGCAGCAGTATAAAAATAATAGGTCAACTCCTGTCTTCTTCCTCGATCATAGCTGTCCTTGGAGAGCTTGAGCTGTCTTTCTTTGTACAGGGATATAAATAGCTTCATCTCAAGTCCTGCTCTCTTTCAGTATTTGTGCTCTAATCCATTTCTGTTTCCTTAATTTCAGCCAACACCACTATTCATGAATTACCAAACAAAAACTTTGTTACAGTGTACTAGTGGGAATACAGACTACACAACTTTGACCTGATGGAGGTTCCATACCCTTCTATACATTAACTTTTCTGGGCCTCTAACTAAATCATTGCAAAGAATTTCTCTGAGGATTTTTAAACTTGCAGCCACACTGCAATTTGCCTCTTCCCTACTTTTTCTGTTTTCTTTTCTCTCTTCCTTGCCTCAGAAATCTGGAAGTCCTTGCTGCAGATAGCAGTCCCTTTTAATGAGCAGTAGTTACCATATTTTCTTGCATATAAGACATAGCTTTAAAAAAATCTGCTGGAAACTGCTGTGCACATTATATGCAAACATATGGTAAGAATAGGTTTTGCCACTTCCAAGTGAAATAAAAAATATAATTTGCAGCAATCCACAGGATGCAGAAAAATGACCAGGCTCTGATCTCTAGTTGTTCAGTTATGTGCTACAAGGAAAGTTTTTTTTCATACTGCTTTTGAAAACTAAGATATGTGTTATATTTTGGGGAATATATGAGAGAAAATATGGTACTTCAGGGAATGGTGTATGTGAGAAAATATGGTATTTTATTTGCATTGTGGCTTCCAACTCTGAAGTCCTTATTTGAAAACTGAATTCAAGATACATAAAGAACATTATTTAAGGAGAAATTTTGAGCAGTCCTGGCTGCTTCAAAACCTGTAAACAAAATTCTATGAGATAACCACTCCTTGGCTGGATCAATAAGGATGCTGGCAGATATTTGGGGAGGGAGTGGGGAGGGGAAATATGCTTTACTGGAAGCAACAGTGTATTATTTTGACCTGGCTCTGAAGCATCTGTATAGATCAGGCACTTCAGCAGGACTTTTTGGTGCTTTTAAAGTGCTCTGAGTTTAAAGTAAAGCACTGTTTTTTCCCCACGTCTGCAAGCAGCCTAAGTGCTATGTGAAACTTGATTTAGTTGTGAAACTTGTTTCATAAACTGCCTTTTCTGCCTCTTCAAGGAATAGGCAGACTTGTCACTAGAGTATGGCTGGTGGCTCAGCCCCATGCTGCAGAAGGAGCATGGAGACACCCCCCCACCTTCCCTTGCGCAGATACCATGGCTCCTCACAGTGCTAAGGGGGCCCTGCGCAGGCTGATTTGCCCTGGGTCCTACACCCCGCTAGGGTCAGCTCTAGAGGTAGGTGTAGGGTGTTCCCCACTATTTGGGGGGATATAAAGGCTTTATTGTGTGTACTTTCTCTCTCACTACATTAGAAAAGTTTTAAAATGTCACATCTTGATCTCTTTACAAGGGATCTCTGGGATCAGGTCTTATGCACTGGGGTATAAATGGATTGTTTTGATTTCTCAAAATCCCAAAAGGCCAACTAAAGGAACCAGTCAGTGCTTTGGCTCCATACTATAAGAAAAGTTGTTTCTTTCAGATTTTTATATATGAGGTTAAGAAAAAAAGCTTACGGATTAAACTTTCCCATATGACCAATCTGGAAAATAACTTCTTTTTTTTTCATATGAGAAAACTGTCTTAGTCTCTCTTCAGGAAAAAGATGGGTGCTAATAATTAAAATTGCAGTGTTACTTTATAAAGAAAGGAATGCATCAATGAATGTGCAGATAGATGCAAAACTTAGCGAGCAAATTTTTAAAGTTGCATTCTTATTTGTTGCGGTTTTCTTTTCATTTCAGCTTTTTTGTCTAGCACATACAAGGAATACAATGTCTGAACAATCAAAATAAACAGCTTGTGAAAATAGCCTACGCTTTCATTTGTGTGTGTGTGTGTACATGTGCTTGTATTTAAAAACAAAAAACACAATGCAGATCTGTAGCTGCACAGTTCAGATGTTTTGAAATGCTCCTTTTCCCCTTTCTTTAAAAAAATAACAAACAAAAATAACAAAGCTTGCTAACTTCTGAGCCTGGAATCAGATCTGTGTGGGTGGACCCCTATAGAGCTTTGACTGAATGGAGTCAATGGAGCTCAGCACATGTCCATTTGTTTCGATCCATAGGCTGACAGACATGCAAAAAAGAGTAAATCATTGAGAAGAGATTTTGATCAAACTGTTCTTTTGAAAACAACATTTTTAATTTTTAAGAATGTCTCGTTTTCATTGTGAGGGGAAGCATTGTGTGCCAGTGCCTAGTCCTTATTATCCTTTTAGTGGAGAAGTCCTCATAATTATTATAAATGACAGTAATATATGTAAGAGCAATTTTACATCTTATTAACATACTGAATTTCTTATCATAGTTACTGAGATTTCTGTGCAGCTTCAGAGCAGGTTGTTGATCAAGTGTGAAGAAAATGGGAACAACATAGTACATTTTACATATGGCAAAAATCTAACACTTACAAAAGGGGGGAAATGATGAATTCCTCAATTTAAAACAGCACTTAAGAAGTAGGGAAATATTTCTTTAAAAAGGGAGGGGGGTTAAAGAAATATTTTTTAAAAATTTCTGGACTACAGTATTTTGTACACTGTGGTCTGCTGTAACTCCAGTAATTTCTGGAAAACTACAGTAGTATAAAATGGGGTAACTTAGTCATCTGGGAGCTTTTTTGTTCTGACCCATACTTGTTAAGCTGCTGGCAGATGTGCTGCATCTGTTACTGGCACTTCTTGACAGCAACTGATTTTTTATAATACCATAGGGCTGGGGAATATTCAGAAATAGCCGTACTAAATTGGTTTGTTCCACTATCCTTCATGTCGTGAATACCACACACAGTTTTGCTTTTTTTCTCCCTTTTTTTTTTGGGCGTCAGCAGTTGGAAGGAAGTCCTAAATTGTCAGAAATCACATGTATTTGGCACAAAAATATAAAACTAACCTCCCCTCCCCCACCTCCAGCTCACACCACTGAGAAGTCTGAAGACTATCTTGTGTCCAGAAAATATGATCCTCTCCCACTCCTCCCCACAGAAAAACCCTTCAAGATGCATGGATTCTTCATTGAACAAACTTGCATTTTTCGATATATTCCTTTTTATGTATGCAGTTGTTGCCTTTGTTCCAGTTTTTAGATTGAATGGTTTTGCTGTGCAATACAGCTGGCTTTTTTCTGCCTTCTGTTAGAATAGGGGTGCTTACAGTCTTGTGTGTGTTGCTGCTTTGTAAGACTTTTTCCATTCCTCTATCTGGTAGAAGAGATGAAAGCAGTAAAGGACGTGATCTCATTTGAGATATGCTTGTTTATAAAGATAATGACATCTCCTTAACTCAAAGTATTGGTTTGATTGTGAACTTCATTAATCCATGATCCTGGCACCTGTTTTAGACTCTGGGAATGCCTTGGTTGAATTATCAGGTATAATTTCTTTTTCTCTTTTTGTTCTAAAGAATTTTGCTAAGAATCTGCAAGAAAAAAATCCCTGGGACAGATGTATGACAGCACCTGTTTATCTAAGGCCTATGTCCTAATTTACTTCTAAGGCACCTACACATAAATATTGCAACCCTTAATATTTGGGTGCTTGGCTTCACCCAAAAGTGAAGGATCACTGGAATCAACCAGTTAGGTTCCCAGACTGCTTATACATTGAATTGGAATGGGGAGATTTCTGTTAGGCAAGAATCCAGGCCTACCCTTCCCAAGGCTGTAACAACTGGACCACAGAGTCACACTTCCTCCTGCTTGTTCTCCTCCTGGCTCCATGAATCTTTTTTCCGTGGCTGCCCAGTGGGCTAGGTTCAATGCAAGAAAGTTTCTCACCTAGATTAGGCCACACCTGTTAATCTGTCAGAACATGCAGAATATTTTAGATGTTCTTAGGAATTTTTTTTTCACAAAAATGCAGGCATTCAGGCTGTTTGGATTTAGGATTGTTCTTTGGGGTAGACAAGTTTCTCATCTTAAATGACATATGTTCTATAAAAACAGCTATATAGTTTATAGATAAAAAATAATAAGAGTCAATGAAGACATGTAGAAGCATAGTAGGGCTGTTTTGTGGTCCAGGGTTTCATAGCAAAGATTCTGCATAATGCTGCATAATTGCTTCTGTTGGCACAGTGCCTGTTTTCATGTTAGCTCCACAAATTTCTATTTAGGGTAAGGGACAGCTAACAAGGAGAGACCTGGGGTACACTAGGCCCTGGATGGATGTTTTAGGGACTTGTAAACTTTAATAAAAGGTCTAGGCTAAGGTTTATGTTGAACTATTATCTTTAAAGAACTAGGAAAACTAAACTCCAATTGGAGAAGATAAGCCTAGATACTGAGTAAGGGCCTTTGTGAAAAGTTAAAGATGATGTAATGGGTCAGCCTAAACACAGGACCCTATTTAGAGGTGCAGAGGGAGAGGAAGGGGGTGGGGGAAAGCTCTACTATTTATAGATGCATTTCTGTCAAACAAACCAAAAATTCAGACGGAGTTCTCACCCTGAAAAAGGGAAAATTCTAGGAGCTGTAATAATGGAATATTCTTGTGTCTACCAACTAAACCATAAACATGAAAGGTTAAATACATTGGTGTTCAAACTTTGGCCCAACAGCCATGTTGTCCAGCCCGTGGGGCTCACCACGAGTCCATACATTTGATGTTGGGGAACAGTGGCAGCATTAATTGCTGCTCCCCTCCTGACAAATTTCTGGACCTGTGGGGAACCCTTCAGGCTGAATAATGTCTGCAGAGCCCTTGCACATGGGGATGGGTGGATGCACAGTCTGGGGAGCAGGCAGAATTCATGGCCAGATCTAGGCAGACAAGCCTGGACCAGGGTGGAATCCTTGGCCAGATCCTGGCGCACACAGATGGGTTTGGGCCAGTGAGCAGGGTTGGGCTGGTGCATAGCTGAACCTGACCTGGCACATAGCTAGGATTCGGTGTGTGGGGTTGGAAGATTGGGTGCCTCCATTTTAATACTTGTCTTATTGTCAGCTTTCACAACATAAGTCAAGAATTCTTCATTACCTAGATAATGGTACAGTTCATTATTCATGATGGAGTATGAGTCTAAAATGACAATAGCCTTAGCAGGCCATATGCTTCTGGTTTCTTAAATGACTTGTATTTTGCACCTTATGGGCATATCCACACATGCAAGTACGTATGCTTGGAGCACCTCAAATAGAAGCGGTGCAAATTTCAGCTCTGGCTTTTTGCCTTCATGTATGTGCCTGGGCATGCACTTTGTTGTGAACAAATTGAGCCACTTGGAGCAAAATAACCCTGTCTGGCTCCGCCCAGATCTGCAGCCAGGGGGAGCTAGAGCCCAGGAAGTATAAAAACTTGCCCTGGCTAGTAGCTCAGGGCTAGTTGCCCTCAGGAACTTCTGAGGTCCAGCCACTTGGTATCTGGGGACATTAGCTCCTTGTGTCAGCTAGACTGCTGAAGCAGCATCCCAAATTCACTTTTCAAAATACCCCAATCCACATTCTTCCACAATTAGAACAAAAGAGAGAGACCGAGAGAGAGGGATTGAACAGATGGGCAATGTTTTATTTCTATATTTACAATGTTAAAGAAATTTGGAAGCCTCTAGCATCATAATAAAATATATCCTAAATATCTATATGTTTTCATGTTTGCTTTTGGTTTCTCTATCACATGGTGGATGTGTGATGGGGGGATGTGGGGTTTGCAGGACAGGGTGGGAAGATGAGTGGGTGTGTGGGTGGATGTGGGGGATGTCAGTGTGTGGAGGGACTGTGGGTGTGGGGGCTGCTTAGGTGGGGTGGGTCTCCTGCATGGATGCCACATGCCCCTAGGAGTGGCAGGAGTGTGGCAGCGGCGGTAAGCAGGGAGCTCTCACAGATGCTGCCAGCACTGTCAGCAGCAGGGGTGAGTGCCGACCGGGGTCAGTGACCACCCACAAAGGTTGGCAGCAGCTAGCAGTGATCGCTGGCTGCCCACAGATGCTGCCAGCGGCAGAGGGGCATGGTGGCAAGTGGCAGCCACCCACAGGCACTGCCAACAGTGTCAGCAGCACCTGTTCTGAGGGTGTGCACCACCATGCTCAGGGGATACATGGGCACCTGCAGGGGGTGTATATGTTTCAGTAATGGTCCCCTGTCCCCCACTGGGCAGACCCGCCCCCCACAGTACATGGACTACCCTGCCTGGAGGGTCCCAGACTCCCCGAGGGGCTACAGCTCCTCCCTACCCTGCTGCTGGTCTCCAGCCCTCTGCTCATTCCTCTGCTCCTCTCTAGCCTCCAAAGGCTAGAGAGAAGCAAGAAAACAAACAGGAGGCTTGTTCCTCCCACCCCCTGCCCACCATTCTTTCCCACTGCCCCCCGTTCATTCCCCCCCATAAACACACACTCACTGGCAGTAGCAGAGAAGGAGCAGGAGGCTGAAGAGAGCAGGGGAAGTCTCCAGGTCAGTTCCAGGGGCTTGTCTCTAGCCTCCTGCTTGTCTTCAGCTCCCTGTTCATTCTCCGGGTTGTCTCCAGTCTTGGGAGGCTGGAGATGAGCAGGAGGCTGGAGACGAACAGAGGAATGAGCAGGAGGCTTGACAGAGCCCGTGGAGGTCTGCTGGAGACATTCCCCTGGTGTCTTCAGCCTCAGGAGATGAGCAGGGGAACAAGTAGGAGGCTGGAGAATGAGCGTATCCACCTTGTCTCCAGGGGCTGTTTCCAGCCTCCTGCTTGTTCTCCTGCTCCTGCTCTAATTTTTTTGTTCCTGCACATGCCTCTGGCAGCATCTCACAGGGGTTTGAGATGCTGCAAGAGGCACATGTGCACTCATCTGGAGGCACCCTATAAGCTAACTAAATTAGAGATGTATAGTGTGAGTTTTCATGAGCCTGAGCTAATTTCATCACATGCTGTGAGAGGACATGCACAGAGCAGTTATTTGAAAAAAAATGGATGCGGAAGGAGGGAAGGGGGGAAATACGGGGGTTGTACTGGGAGAGGCAAACAAGTAATAAACCCATAAGAAAAAAAATGGTCACAAAAGCTAATTCAGGTAATGGGTAAAAATCTGTAGTCTCTGTTTTTAAACCATCCAACACGATCCAGTCTGTGGATGATTTCTTACTCTACAATTTAACGTTCAGGTTCATTTTTAAAGCTTTGGTGCCTAGGAACCTTCTCTGAAATATGAAATAGTCGTGTAGGGACAAAGCAGGAGAAGCAGAAGTAATGTCCTCATCAGTTGGGCCCTAGCAAATTCACAGCGGAACTGGGATGTGCAATAGCTACTTTATCTTGCAGGTTCCCCCATTCACCCCCTCCCCTGCTGATTGGTGGAGGGGCCATGCTACTTGTTCCTGATTGGCCGGGAGGCAAAAACTGTGGTTTTAAATGTGGTGTCGTTTTTACTTCCTGGCTGGTCAACAGCGAGCAGCAGAGCCCCTGGGGCTCCTCAGCTAGTCAGCAACAGGAGGGAGGGGATGCAGGGAAACCTGCAGGATTAAAGGAGTTTTGCGCAGCCCACTTCCACTGCAAATACAGTAGGGCCCTACTCAACAGGGATAATACTCTTTATACCTTGCAGTCCATCCCCAAGAGGAATATCGGTGTACAGAAGTATGACACCAAGATGAACATGGGCCGACAATGCAAGGTCATGGTTGGAAGGGCTAACCGCACCTTGTTGTGCATCCACAGGTACATCTCTAGCAGGGCCAAGGAGGTGATCCCCCCTGCCTCTATGAAATGCTGGTCAGGCCACAGCTA
>NW_017728886.1:172784316-172805429 GCF_001723895.1 Crocodylus porosus | reverse complement strand
GGAGGAGGTCCGCCAACCTAGAAGAGAACACACGCTTACCGTTAGGGGAAAGGTGGAGCCCATCCCATCCCAGCATGTCTCTCATCGTGATGTGCCGGTCATGGCTGAGGAAGCCAAAACCCTCCTCGAAGCACCATTCCTGCAGCCACCAGTTGGTCTCCGCAATGCAAGTTTCATGCCGTCTGCCTCGTCTACTCACTGGCAGGATAGAAGAGAAAACCACCTGTGCGCCTATCTCCTTCAGCACGCACCCCAGAGCGTGGTAGTCCTCCATCAGGCATTCAGGGCTCCTCCTGGCCGCATCGTTAGTGCCCACGTGGACTAGGACCATGGGGTAATAATCGGTGGACTGGATTATGGTTTGGAGCATCCCTTTCACATCCTGAATCCTCGCTCCAGGTAGGCAGTATACCTCCCGTGCCGAGGGGTCCCGGTGACAGATGGGGCCCTCTGTACCTCTCAGGATGGAGTCACCAATGACGATCACACGACGCTTCTTCCCCCTGGCCTTCTTGTCTCCTTCAGCTTGCATGGGACGTGGTGAACGTGGAGTTGCCTCCTCCCCAGTTTCGTCCTCTCCTTCCTCCTCCTCCAGGGCTGCCAGGACTTCATACCTGTTCTCCAGCCGGACTGGTGCCGTGTCTTGAGCAGCCCTGGCACGGGAGGTGACTGCCTGCCACTTAGCAATGGAGGGCTCATCTTGAGGTGCATCCTCCTTGGTCGTACAACCCTGCAGGGAAAGAAAATATCTGTCAGTTTCCTCCTCTGCCTCCCTGATTCCCCTCAGCCTGCTAACCTCCTCCTGGATCTCCCTCACCTGCGCCTCCAGGGCCCTAAGGCGGGCGCCTGCAGAACAGGTGTGGGGGTCTCCAGTCCCTGCCCCCACAGGCCTTGCTGGGCAGCTCCCACAGGCCAGGGGTTGTTTTTAAGACTGAATATGGCTTTCCATTGCACAGAACTGAGGTTCTAACATAAGTGATGTTCTTTTTTTGGCAATCTGAGTGAGTGCAGAGGTGGAAACAGTTTATATACAAGTCCATTATGGGGCTGTGACTCTCAGGTGGAGTTTAGGAGCTGTTGGGGGAGATGGGAGGAGGGGGTTGCACTGTATATGGGTCTGGCCTTTTAGCAGGTTGATTTTGTTTCATGACTCCTTGTCATAGAAATATTCCCTTAGCTGGGCTGAGAGTGGCTAGATAGCTTGATGCTATTACTGTGAATAGCAGGGGTGTTTGAGCATTTAAGTTTGGAAGCTTATGCTTTCTTTTTGCTCTTTTTTTTATATCCCATTTTGCCTATCTTCTCATACTTGGGTTTCCTGCTTGCATTCTATCTGTATATGTGCAAAGGAGACAGCATAGGACAAAAACATCTGGTCTTAGGTAGTTGTCTTTCAACTACTGTTTGTATAGAGATGATCAGGAAGCAAGTTTTTTTGCCTTATGGAATGTTAAATGGTGAGATTAAAAAAATGCATGTTGGGACAGAACCAAGATATTTCCGTTTTGGTAGAAACCAGAGAAAGACACCTACCCCAGAGTAGTGAGTGGTCAGGATGCTCACCTGGGATGTTGGCTAATCAAGTCAACAGTTCAAGTCACAAATCAGGCAGAGAAACAAATTGAAATTGAACCTGTATGTATTGGATTTGTTTGGGTTTTTTTAAATTCTAGACTGAGAAATTGAAGATGGATGCGCCCAGATGGGAGCCTCAGAACTTGCACTTCTGTGAATTTAGGAAGCCCAGGTTTCAGAGTCTGTTTTTTCACTTGAGAGCTTGGGTCCATCTCCAGTGTTTTCTTTTCTGCTATAGCATATAGTACAGCAACAACCTATGTACTTAACATAAAAATCTTCTATTCATTTTCTTACGGCTTGGAATGCTCCCTTCTTTCTCTTTGCTTTTGTTTTTTCTGTTATACAGTATTGGGTAGATGACAGGTTCAGTACTGCACTGAATCATGTGGGTGATCCCTGAGCTCTAGATCACCCGAGTTGTCAGCTGAACTCATCTCAAGGAAATATTGAGTATCATGGGAGAAACAGGCAGTTAAATGTATTCCATTTATATTCTAAATTGGGGAATCAATTATATATAATGGGGAGAATGAATTCAGTCCTGTTTCTCTTGGCTGTTGTCCTGGTTTCATTTATATACTTGGGGACCATATTTTTGCCTCGTATATAAAGTACTTTCATGTCTTTATTTACTGAACATCCATTTTTGATTGGAAATATAAATCCTTTTACATAATCTTCCACTCCTTTTTAAATCAGCAATGCATGGATTGTCTCCATTACCAATCTGGTGCATATAATTAGTGATAAAAGAACTTAAGTTTCAGGGTGTTTCTTTTCTCCTTTCTTTTTGACTCCTTCAGAGGAGGTGGGACAGGGACTTACTGTTTCACTGAAATAGTTATGAAACACTATTATGTTCTTTTCTTATTTTACACCACCTCTAACCTTTGCTCTTACCACTGTTTCTGATGCTGAATGGCATAGCTTTTCATTCTTTATTTAATTCTATGATTTTTGCATACGAAGATCAAACACATATATTCACTACAAATAATATATGTGGTTCTTTTTTAGCATAGTTTTTTTTTATAAAAGGAAAATAGTAAAAGCTTCCATGGGAGAGAGAGAACAGTCAACATTCTGCATAATTGATTGCTGTTTCTGAACATATGCAAATCTAAATCTGTTAATTAGATGCCTAAAAGGTCCTTGAGGATAAATGAAATGCCCAAGTCACAGAAAGTCATCCAGATGAACCCATATTCAGTATCTACAAAAAAAAGTGCACTTGAACACTTCTGTTTTTTCAGAGAGAAAGAGTATGCTCAGGAGCATTCTAGTTAAGGCATATAAGCTGCTGAACATGCTGGCCTCCTACACATGCAGGTAAAGGGGCTATGGGATCTAATGAGTGATTCATACAGTTGCGCATCCTGCAATACCACATGTGCATGGCAGGATGGGCAACTGTGGGATTATGCATTAGTTCCTATCAGACCTTACTACTGGTGCAGGGGGAGCCCAACCTGGGACTCTCCCTGCACCAGCAAGAAGCAAGTTCTTGCAACTGGGACCCCTCTCAGTTGAGGGGCTCCCAGATGCTGGGGCGCCCCATGCACCACCACCCTCTCCTGTGACTAGGAGATCACCGCTGTGGCAATCCCCACATCCTAGAAGTCTGTAGAAGTACTTGGACAAGGTTCATCCCTATGGCTGAGGCCCATAGCTAACAGGGCTCCTAGCCTCAGGGGAGACTCTGCTACACATGTAAATTAAAGCTCGAACACAATGAGCTATAAAATTAGTGCACATTTTCAATGTCTAACTTTATAGCTAGTTGGAACTTTTTATTGTGTGAAAGCTACTTTGCATGTATAGCTGGTATCAAGGTAATTGTGCAATTAACCAGTTAATTGCACACCTGTAATGCATAAAGCAGGGCCATAGGTACCTAAATTTTACCTAAGCTCCTGGAGCAGCTTGATCTGTTAAGCATCCACAGAGCACATCTAACTCATACAAAGACCATTTAATGCTGGTCCAAGTTGTAGCACCCACATTTCTTGAAAACATCTTATGTTGCACTTCTTGTGTTTGATTTTTTTCTTACAATCTGTTTAGATCTTTGGAGATATCCCTGTCTGTGAGCTTTCCTGTGTTTCTGCAGAACGTTCTATAACATTTTAGAATCTTTTCTAGTTAGATACCAGGCTTGTGGACCTGTTTTGTTCTACTCATATAGTATGTGGACAAAGTATGTTTTTTTATCTTACTGTAAATTTGTTTTCCTCTTGTCAGGGTTCATTTGTTTTCCTTGCAAAACTTCTGGGATTCATATTTTAATAATGTTTTATAAGACGCCTGGCAAAATGGAACTGTGATCCAGAGTTTGATTGATAATGATCAATATCTTAGTAATAAGCAATTTCTGTTTAGGATAGTAGCAAAAATTATAGAAGAAAGCTGATTTATCAGCCACTTCAAAAATATGCATGTAAATTGTTGCATCATATTTAGACCTAGTCTTGTCCTCAGGAAGCAGATTTTAGTGCGAAAAAGAATAATTTAAAATAACAACATACCACACAGTGGTCTACACATGCGTCTACACATGACATTACATTCCGGTAGCAATGTGCTATGGCACCATAGCATCCACAGGCAAAACCTGTGACATTGCAGTTATATCGCCATAGTGATGAAATCTCCCATTATAGCACATTGCTGTGGAGACATAGTGCCTAAAAATGAGCCATGTGTGGTGTACATGGCTCAGTAGAGGCTGTTACTGTAACAGTGGTTCCATAGTGATATTTGTGGACATGCCCAGTGTTATTAACCACTTCGGCTCTTAACAGGACTACTCTGAAGTTGTCTTTGAGAGTAATTATCTTAGCTTTGAAGTGCAGTCGGTATAAAAAAGGACTATTAGAGAAGTCCAGATTGCATCTTTGTTAAAACAATATGTGAAACCTCTAATAATAAATAGAGGTCAAGCAGTGTAAATATTCTGCAAAGAATTGTACCAACTGAAAATGGTGGCTGCAAACAACTGGTTCATCTGATTCATGACCAAGAATTTCAAAGCTTCTAATTTAATTAGCATAAATCAAGAACAAATCAAAATGGCACCTCACCCTTCCTCCCCACCACACCATATATTATTCATTTGAATGATTAAAAGCTGAAATGGTATGTATCTTGTTTGCTAGACTTTTTCATTTAGGTTGTGTTTCAGATCAGTGCATTAATTTTAAAATTAACATAACCACACCACATGAACTACTGAAAAAGCTGAATGTTAGACTGCAGAAGCATTTAATTTTCTGTTAGTATGGCAAGATTGTCACATGCATTTAAAATATAAAACAGGGTGTTAATTTTGAGTAGGGGTGGGAGTAGGAGTAAGTTCTTAGAGGCTGCTATTAACCACCACCCTCTTCCCTCAGCCCATGAGTAGATGTAGATAGTTAGAATCTTCTCTCTATATATTCCTTAATTTTTTTTGTTCACTTGTGTGTGCTAGCAGAATGAAATTTGCTAGACAGGGAGTATGCCATGCTCTGTAGATTACTGTATAACAATTTATGCTGTCTGAAAGAGAAATGGGAAGAGAAATTCCCTAGGCTGCTCTTAGCATTGGGACAGGCAAATGCCTCTCAGTATATAAGCAATAATTTGCCTTAAGAAACACAAGATGACATCCAGAATTGGTTAGGCAGCTAATTTAATTATTACTTTACAGGGGCAAATTTGGAGACTTTATCCAGCTAAAAATGTTAATAAGGACCTTGACTTTTGGGAGAAATAATACTCTGTGGGCTACAACTTGCCATGTGGTATACTTTGGTTTTAGGGAATTTCTCATCCGTTCCACGCTTTATATACTGGCTTGAATTTAGTAATACGCTAAAGGTAGACAGCTTCTTTTAAATAAGTTCTTTAGTTTCCAATGATTTTTGACACTTTGATGCACCAAACTGTGTGCCTATGGTCTATCCGATGCGCTATCTGATGGGCATTTATACTTTCCTCAAAGTTCAAGTAGGAGAAAATGATTAAATATTTATTTTTTAAACTTGTGTTTTTGAAATTTATTGAAACTGAAGCTACTGCAAACAAGTACTTAACTATTTTCAGACTTATATTTTTTTTCTGTTTCAGAGGTGAAATCTAAATAAGAATTGAAACATGGATCTGGACTCTGTCCCTAAATTAGCTGAAGAGACCCAACAAAGACAGACTTATGAACTACTGGGAATTGACCGGGGGACTGGTAATTCCTGTGATTCAAGTTTGCCATCTCAAAGATCCTATCCTTACTCATCTCATCATCCTTGTGTGCATATTAATAGCAGCAATGATTGGGGGATTTCTGAAGAGCTACGAATTCGAGAACTGGAAGAAATCAAGTCTAGAGCAGCTCAAATGGAGAAAACCATGCGTTGGTGGTCAGATTGCACTGCCAACTGGCGGGAGAAATGGAGTAAAGTTAGAGTAGAAAGGAATAAAGCCCGGGAGGAAGGGAGGCAACTGAGACTTCAGCTGGAGACTACAATGAAGGAACTGAGTGTTCTGAAAAAAATGAACCAAGACTTAGCAAAAGAAAAGGAGGAGTTAAAAGCTGAAATTGCTCAGAAAAAGAAACATAGTTTCTTAGAGGTACCTTATTTGAGAGAAGATGGGCACCAGTTTCTGTCTCTGGAACAAGAACCTGTTAAAGAAGTGGTCAAGAACAACAGCATCTGTGGCATGAAGGATTCTTGTAAGGTAAAGAATTTTAGCTCAGTGAGACTTTTTCCAACTCAAAGAGAAGAATGAGTTATGAATTTGTATCTAAAAATTTTGGGAAATTTCTATTCTGGTCAGTATATGCAAGATCCACTTATTTATGCTCTCTGACAACATTGTAAAGCTTTGCTTTTCTCCACACCCAAAAATTCAGTATATATTTACAGATGCATTTGAAGTCCAAGTTTTACCATTAATCACATATACACTATTGTGTCAGAGTAGTGTTGTACCTAGACTTTTGGCAGCCCTGGGTAAACTTTTAGTATTGGGCCCCCTGGGGATGGGTTTTTTTGTTGCAAAAGTCTTTTCATATCTATGATATCAATGGCTTTAAGTAGTTCATTCTCAGTTGATAACATTGCTAGTCCCATGTATGTGCAATATTATTATTATTATTTTTTACAATTGTAATTTTTTTTTTTTCATTTTCGGGTCTCCTTTCTGTCTGGGCGCTGGGCAGCTGCCCAGTTCACCCATACCTATGTCCCGGTCTATGTCAGAGACGTAGTCTGTTAGGTCAGTAATACTATTTGAAGTTATTTTGGGTTCCTCCAACCCTTATGTATCCTCTTCCAAAATGCAGTGTGGATTTCAAGGTGTCCAAAGGTATTGTTAAACAGTCTTTACTGATCTGTGGATGCAGGCAAAGATGAAAATGAGAAGTACCTAGTCATAGTCCTGGCCTTTCAACATTCCTCCTGCCCTTCATCATTAATTAAAGTTTCTGTAAGAAAAAGGACAGCCCTTCTCTATAGAATGGGAGGATTTTTATGGAGCTAGGTTTACAATGATATTGCTTCATATTAGTGACAATGTCTGTGGACTTTTAATGAGTAGAATAATTTGCTGCAGCTCTACTATTATGTCAATATAAAGATACAGGGTGGAAATTTTTGGCTAATGTAATTCCATGGACTTTAAAGAAAACTATACTCCAGCGGGGAGTCTGACCTATGGGTTTTTTTCAATTTTAAGATTACTGTAGCAATTAGAAAAATGGTATTGTCTCCCACTTAAAAGGATTTGATTCGAATAGGCTCTGCAGGTCTTTCTGTTCAGTCACCAGGCTTAATGAAAAATCTGTTTCTTCCTGCACAGTTTATATTAGTAGGTGTGAAGTTAATGATGCATTAATGATGCAACCTTTTTATTAGATGGATTTCAATATAATGACTCATCTTGTAATGTAAGATATAATTTTAGTCACTCAAATGTGAATTAACCACTATTTTGACAAAGTACTCATTAACTTAAATTTGCAATACTGATTTACCAGTGTATGCATTTAATTAAATAAGGCAACTACAAAAATATAGAAATCTCTTTGAATTGGTACATTTAATCTTAGTTGATGTCCATAAAAGTTAAGTAATTTTCCTGACTTGAATAATGTGCACTCAGTGACGTTATGCATGTGAGTTTGTTATGGAGTTGTATAAAGCTCCTAAACACAGACTTTCATCCTCAGATTTAAACAGTAAGTGTTGTTTTCTGTTAAAGTCCAAAAATGAAAGTCCTATTTCAATCAGTCTGTTTGCCACTGAATTAAATAAGGCCAGGATTCCACCCTAAGTTTATAAATCTGCAAAGACTTATGTTTATACTTTAGTATAACCATATTTCCAGTTTCAAAAAAGAGGATACCTGTTGCAGGGGGGGTCGGGCGTATATAATTGTGGGGCAAAGTGATACTAGTTCCCTGCCTCTACCAATTCTGGTGCCTTTCACTCCCAAGCCATAGCCACCCCCAGCCCTGCTGGTAACCCTCACTTCTAACCTGTAGCCCCCTGTCCCCACCCCAGACCTGGAGGGGCAGGCACCTTTGCCCCCCCTTCCCCTTCTCCCCCAGCAGTTCCCAAGCCCTGGTCCTCCAACCCCACCCCACAGACTTACCTGTCTGCAGCTGTGGGGCTTCTCCCCACCCCCCTGACAAGTGTATACCGGCCCCGTGTGTGCACCTTGTCTCCAGTTGCCCTCCCCCGCTCCACCTAGCCCCAAGTAGCTCCTTGCTAGGGCAAGCCAGGAAGTGCAGGGGACAACTTCAGAGCTGAGCTGACCAAAATCCCAGACATTTGATCATATTTTTTAAAACCACCTGGACGGAGATGGGATGATCCAAAAAGATGACATGTCCGGGAAAACCTGGACATATGGCAACCCTATATTATACCTTTACTTCTGAAATAAATGTAAATGATTTAATGTTCAGCTGCCCAACTTCCATGTGGTCCAGGGTTGCTTGCAATGCCAGTGCACAGTCCTGGACCATATACTGCGGGGCAGTGTCAGGTTCCCAGCCCTTCCTCCCTTGTGGGCTGTATCAGCAGCATGCAGCCCCTTACCTGCCTTCACTCTGGACTTCGCCACTGGTACACAGACCCCAAGGACACTAGCCCCACTGCATGGGTGGTGCCAGAAACGTGTAGCATTTTGTCTCAGAAACATATAGCATCCTGTCTCGCAGGCTGTGCCAGGAGTATACAGACCCTGCCTGGTCACTTCCTCACTGTGTAGCAGTGGGAGAAGCAGCCACTAGAGCCTGTTGGCTTAATGTAGTTGAACAACCTTGATGTATGTATCAAGTTAACTTGAGAATCATCTAATACAACTTTCAGGCGTAAGTCTAAAAAAATCATATGAATGGATTTCTCCAGACTTGCACTGCATCTTGAGGTGACCTGCATTACTTTGAGAACTGACTGGAATTCTTAATGGGTATTCTTAATGGGAGAATTTTTTTTAAATATCCCCTCATTTGTATCTACAATTTTGTGCACAAAATCAAAAATCCTTTACAAACAAAAACCAAATGATATGCCCTCCCTTTGCCACCAGGGATTAAAAAAAGAGGTAATGCATATTGCACATGCAGAAATGGGCCTGATAAAAAAGCCAATGAGGTTAGCAGAAAGACCCTAATTGACTTCAATGTCACTTGGAGCAAACACTTAAGAGCAAAATCTGGGTCTTTCTGAAAAGGTTGTACAAGTATAAATTGCTCATATGAGGGCGGGTGTGACTGAAAATTTAACTGAAAATTTACTAATTGCATTTAATATGCAAGCAGACGCATGTTCTAGCATTTTAGTATGTGTTAAGTGCTCTTGTGGCATTGCAAAGTTGTTCCCTTTCAAGTGAGGGAACCTAACACCTACTAACTTTAATACATCACTACATTCCAATGATTTTCCACTGTTCTAAGTGAATGTGTCAAACCACAAATGGAACTTTGCTGCTCTCAAAACTCTGTCCTGAAGAAGTGAGTAAGTGAGGCTTAAGCTTTCTGTGCTAGGTTTACTCCATATCTTTCCACAGGGATGTGACCTGATGTTCCAAAGCTGACTTAATTTAATTACATCATTTAGGAATACAGGGCACATGATGCTATTAATATGGACCCATGATGAAAATGTCACTTTGTGTGGCTTAATGGCATCACAGTGTAAACATAAAAGATTTTAGGGCGGTTTAAATGACTGCATCATTGCAAACTAAACTACATCTAGATGTAATTTAGTTTGCAACTTTATAAATTGCAATGATGAAGCTATCAGCTCGCCCCCTGGCCACAGGAGAGGTGGGCAGGCTCCGCTGAAAAAAAGGATCAGGCCCCTTGCCACTTTTGCCTTCAGCAGGCAGAAGCAGCAAAGGGCCCAATCCTTTTCTTCTTTTTTTTTTTTTTTGGCTGAGCCTGCCTGCACCTGGGAGGCTAGCTGCCAGCGAGCCAAGGAGCCCCTGAGTGGCACGAGGGCCTTGTCCTTCTCTCCACGGTAGTGGGACCAAGTGGATTGCTAGCAGGCTGGGTGCTGCCCCAACTCAGAGGCAGCACCTGGCCCAATCCAACTCTTCCGAGTAGCTTCCAGTGCCCCATGCACTGTCCCCGTTGCCTGGGACCACCCAGGAATGGACTGGCTTGCCTTGGAACACCATGGGAAGGTGGCAGGTGGGCGCCTGAGTGTACTGGTGGCCAGAGAGGGCAGTGGGGATGGTGCACAGAGCACAGGAAGCCTGCTGAGCCCAAGCTTCCCCAAGCCCACCGCGGCTTCCCGCATCCTGTGTGCCATCTCTGCTGCCTTCTCTGGCAGCCAGCATACCCTACTGCCCTCCTGCCTGAGCTGTTCCAGGGGCAAGCCAGCCTGTTTCTGGGCAGTCCCAGGTAGTGGGATGGCAGTGGGGACAGTGCACAGGGCACTGGAAGCCCCAGCAGGCTCAATAAGAGTTGGATCTGGTGGATGCTGCCTCCAAGGTGGGGTAGCATCCAGCCTACTAGGTGGCCCCAGGGGGCACTGCTGCCATGGAGGGAAGGACTAGGGTCTCCCACAGCTCAGGATCCACTCAGACCGCCAGCAGGTCATCCTCTTCCCAGCCATAGGCAGGCTGTGGCTCCAAAACAAGGTAAAAAAAAAAAGGATTGGGCTCCTCACCATAATGTGACAGAAAAATTGAAATGGTTTAGTCCTCAGGGTTTTATTTTATGTCTCACTGTTTCGATTTAGGGGTCTTAGAATGAAACCTTGGGGATCAAACCCGTCACGTGTACAAGTGCCCAGAGTGCTATCTGACGTACTAGCTGATTTAGTGTCCCAGTCAAGGACATTACTAAACACATTTTGTATGGATCAAAAACTAATGAAAGGAAATTACTTTTCACACAGCATGTAACTTAGGTGTGGAACTCATTGCCACCAGGTGTTGTGGAAGCTGACAGTTTAGCCAGATTCAGACAGGTATTGGAAATAGAACTTGAAGAAAGTGGCATTGGTAGCTATTGAGCATGGGAGTTAGGGATACAGCCTATGAATTTTAACTTCCTATACCTTAAATGCTGGAGGCTGCAAGTGAGAGAGGAACAGTAGAAAAAATCTTGGTCATACCCAGTTCCCTTTCAGCTCTACTCTCTGCCATTGTGTCACACAGGATACTGGGCAAGATGGACCTATGATCTGACCCAGTAAATAGCGGTTCTTATGTTCATCTTTCCTGATGTGCAAGAGCCCCTGAAATTATTCTTCCTGTGTGGCAGTATGTGGTTATGCCATGGCAGGCCCTTTAGACTTCATGTTGAGACTACTTATCCCATAAATGGCTGCCTTTTCAAGCTTAGGATATCATATCTTCACTTTTTTTGGTTTATTTTGCTCCCTCCTCCTTTCCTCAGGATGTGAAAATTACTGAAGACACGATAAGAGACAATCAGTCTACAAGATTCAGTCCAAAGCTGCACAACTCCTTCACTGAAGGATCTCTTGGCAGATGTCAGGAGAAGCCTAGGCAAAGAATGGAAAGCATAGCCCAGCCTCTAGAGAATGAATCCATATCTGTTTCTGCCTTGCATTTGCATTTGGATGAGACTCAGGTTGTCTTACAAAAGGAAAGACAGTAAGTGCAAAATATATCCTCCTTAAAGTAAATCATATTTTAAAAATATTTTTAAAAAGTGTTTTAAAATGGTGACATAACTCTGTTTGCATTTATGGCTCATATATTTCCTTGGATAATTTCAAGTTCTATTAGCAGTCATCTAATGAATATTTTTAGGGGTACACACCTAGCATAAGGAATTTGTTTGTTTTTTTTGTGGTGACAGCCATTTTTATGCTATTTGAAGATGTTTCAATATTTTTGTATGTTTTGTATCCATATACTTAAGAAATATTCCATATGGACCTAAAAATAGGCAGGTGGGATTAGCAAAAGATGCTTGTTGCAATTTCATATCAGGGTTATTTTATCTGGTCTTTTGTATATTAAGGTCCTGGAACATTGTACCATAGGGTTACACTTACAGACCCATATGGAAGCTTCAACTAGTTCAGAGTATGATTCCATATATTCTCTGTGATACAGGATTTTGAGATGAAAGGTGTTATAAATGTAAAAAATATCAGTAACAGTAATGCCTTTTCATTTAAGTTTTATATAGGAAATTGAAAGCTTGAGGGACTAGAAATAGAATACAAAACTTTCATTATAGGACACTGATATGAATCAGTTGGCATAAATAGTGAATATTTATCTCCTAGTTATTCAGTACCCGGAAGGAAGTGACTTGTTTATTTCATATTAGCTGCTAGTAGACAGATGTCTGCATTAGGATTGTTTGTAGCCATTGGGAATTAACTGATGATCCCTGTGGATGAGATTGAGGCACACTGACCTAGCCTTCAAGGAAGCTTGCAATGTGTGCTTAAACCCGTGAAGACTAAAAGATTTCAGTCACCAGCACAATCTCTCTGATTTATTTAACTCAGAATCTTGTCCATAGCAACAGCAGCAGTAAATTCAACATCTTTAGTTGAAGAAACTGGCAAAAACAGGCTATTTTATGGTACTTCTTTTCATAATTGTCCTGTTGGTATTGTGAATCTGTGGCTATACATCTGTTTATGAATTGGTTTTGGCATGCAAGTCATGCAGGACTCACACAGCTATTCTTTCATCACAACAAAATGTTTCCCAAGGATATGGTGAATGTGTTTATCTTTGTGTTTAAAACTGCCTACTTTCCTAATTTCCTCACAAATCTCTGAAAATTGATAGCTGATGTGAGCAATCCTAAAGAGCAATCTCTGGTATTCCTGTTGGTTGCTAATGCCACCAATATGCCATGTTGTATTATATCTGTCACAGCATCACCAGGTTATATGTTACATAGTATGTTTTCCTTATTGTGTTATCAAAAGAGCCGGTCAGAAAATGAATGGTAAAAATACACTAGTTGTAGCTCCCTTTATGTCAGATAAAGACCTCCATTCCCATTGATGTCAAAAGTAATTGAAAACACTGAGATTTTGTAGGATTTCATAGGATTTTCACAGTGTTTTGAAGAATCAGTTCCCTTAACAGGTAGCTCCTTCCTTGTATCCATCTATTTCTGCTCTTACTTAGTGTCACTTGTCCAAAATTGTAAAGTGTGTGCAAATTTCTTTGCTCTCCCTCCATGTAGGTATGGATTGCAAATTTGAGGCTTATGAATGTTTAAAGGAGAAGCAATCAGGATTACAGGAAACTATGACTGGAAGAGACATTGCAAGAGTATTTAGTTCAGCCTGCTGCACAAGGCAGGATCATCTGTGACTAAATCATCCTAGCAAATAACTGTCCAACCTGCTCTTGAAAATTTCCAGAGATGGGTATTGCACAGTTTTCCTAGGTAGCCTGTTCCAATGCTTGACCACCCTCATGGTCAGAAAGGTCCTCCTAATCTCCAACCTAAATTCCCCCCGCTGCAGCTTGAGACCATTGCACTAGTCCTGTCCTCTATGGCCACATACTACTATATAATAGTTTTTCAGATGTTTGAAGACTATTATCAAATCCCTCCTCAGTCTGAAGAAAAGAAGACTAAATAACCCTAGTTCTTTCAGCCTTTCCTCACAATTTTCTATCTGAGATCTCTAATAATTTTTGTCAAGACTCTTTCCAATCTGTCTATATCCTTCCTTAGATGTGGGACCCAAAATGGACAAAGTACTTCGTGAGGCCTCACCAACGCTCAGTAGAGCAAAAGAATCACTTCACTTGATTTGTAAGCGACAATCCTATTCCTCCAATATACTCTTGTCATATTTTGCAAGAAGATACCTTTGACTCGTATTCAGCTAATAGTCCTCTGTAGCCCCTGGCTCTTCTTTGCAGTACTGCAGTCTAGCCAGTATTTCCCTGGTCTGTATTTGTGCATGCAATTATACTGTCCCAAGTGCATTACTTGGAGCTTGTCCTTGTTGAGTCTCATCTGATTGCCAACATTTTTCTAGTCTACTCAAGTCATTCCAGATCCTAGCCCTGCTCTCCAGAGTGTCTGCAATTCCACCCAATTTGGTTTCATCTGTAAATTAGCTATCCATGCATTCAATCCCATTATACTAATCATTAGGGACCTACCTAATTTGCCATTTCATGGAAATCATGAAACTGGACACTGTCCCTGAAATCCACAACACCAGGGAAAAGAAAAACTTAATAAAAATAAAGTCTGCTTTCCCAGTGGGATCCAACAGTTCTCATGACCACTGCAGCTCAGCCTCACAGCTGGCCCAAAGGGGAGCAGCCAAGATGGTGGTCACCCCCCCACACTGATTGGATTAGAGGGCCATCCATCATGTGGCCCCACCCCCCTCTGCCAGTCAGGAAGGGTGAGGTGTGGGGCTGAACAATGGACAGCACTCCCAGCCAGTCAGTGGCATTCAGCAACCGGCAGGAGTCAGTACTGGAGATGCAGTAATGTTTTCTGGAAGGGCACTGAACAATGAACAGAGACACCCAGTTTTTATTGTTTTAGCATTTGTTATTCATCTGCTTATTAACGTCACACTAAGTCAGTTTACTTCTCTGTGTCTGTGTTTTCTTTCTACTCTATCTCTTTCCTCTTAGAGTAAGCTCTTAGAATAAGGCAGGAACTGTTTCTAGGTAATAGAGTGCCCATATTATACATTTTACTGACTGGGGCCTTTACAATCTACTGTAACACAAATAATAATAGAGCCTTATACCCTTATCAGGTGACTCATACGTAGACTGCACTGGGAAGTTCCATTTTCCTTTTCAAAAGATGTATTTTACGTAGACTTTTCAATATGTGCATTCGTTGTAACTACCCACATAGAATTCTATACACATTATAGAACATTTTACTTAAACGTTCATTATTTTGCTGTCCAGTGTCATGAAATGCCCTGCTAGTTAGTTCTCCCTCTTCTTCTATAGGGTCTGGAGTACAGTATAATTTGCATCTCTACACTGTATAATGTCCTCTCCCCAGTTGTCCTATGCTTCATGTTCTGCTGTAACCGATCAGAACAATATCATTCTTCTAATTCAGCTATACTACTGATGTATTCAGTATTTTTATCCTTTTCAGCTCTAATTTTATTATGGCTAATGGCGATGGCATGAGGAAGCAGCATTGTTTTCCCAGAAGTTATTTGAATTGCTTTGAAAAATCCTGGTGATTTATTTAAGAGTTCATAAGCTTTATTAAAGTTGATTTTCCTGGCTGCTTATGTTTTGCTATGAATTTATAGTGCAATATAGATTTCTTTTTAACAAACTGTCCACAGAACTGTCTCATATGAAAATCACTTTTTGTAAAGGTACACCGATACATCGGTCCAGTATCAGATTGGCACCGATATAAAGAAAACTGGCTGTATCAGAAATCAACCCAATGTGGATGATAATTTGGCCAATTTTGAAGGAGTGAGAGAGAACAAACAAAAGCCCCAAGGTGCCTTACATGGTGGGCAGGGGAGGTCAGGAGAAGAAAAGCAGCCTGCAGCAACAGATAGAGAGAGTGAAAACAAACAACGCTCACAGCATGGAGGGCCAGCAGGGCTGCAGCTGGAGGCTGGAAGGGAAGAGAAATATTCCCCACACTTCCGGAGCAGTATCTCGCTCTGGATTGGAGGAGGGAAGCTGCTGAGAGGTATTTCCAGCCCTGCAAAGGGGCGGAGGGGGGTCAGTTCCCTGCAGGCTGCAGGGAGAGAGGAGCGGCTGAACGTCTTGGCAGGAAAGGGTTGCAAAACGTGTGAAGGAATGCTGCGGGAGTGACCCTGAGCAGGAGGCAGGTGGAGGCCTGCACGTACATGGCTTTTGATAATCTCTGGAGTGGAGTGTCAGCTGAGGATCTTGAGGGAGAGGCCTGTGGGTGTGGGAGTGGCTCCCACCGCTGCTTGCACCCCAGGAGGGTATTGGGGGGGCATGTGCCCCTGGATCTGTGCAGGGTAGAGTAGGCAGGCAGGCTGCAGCTGCAGGCTGGAGCCAGAGCTGCACTGTGTTCTTCTCTGTGGGGGCTGGGCTTGGGAGGGCAGCTACCCAAATTTCACCATAGTTCCCCCCCAGCCCTCTCCTCCCAGTGCCACCTCTGCCTGCCCCGAGCCCAGCCCCAACGAGAAGAACCTGGTGCAGCCCACAGCTGCTGCCCATCTGTTCCACACAGATCTGGGGGCACATGCCACCCAAGCCCTCCCAGGGTGCAAGCAGTGATGGGAGTTGCCTCCCCCTCCATTCCCCCCAAACGGACCGTGGTTCCAACCTATGCCTTGTCCCACTCCAGCTGGGCAGTCTGCTCCTGCCCCACTCCCTCCCTCACCACAGGGGACATTGATCTGCCCCCCATGCCTCTTCTCTCCCCCTCGCTTCCACCACAACAGACTTACCAGCTGTATGCAGCTGTATTGGAAATTGGATTGGTATTGGGTGATATGCCAACTTAAAAAACCAGCTATCGGTATTAACTCCCAAAATCTTTATTGGTGCACTCCTAACTTTTAACCTAATTCTTGATAGTCTTTCATTGTTAAAACACAAAACAAAACTGTTGTGCCACAGAATTATTTTCTCATCAAATATTAATGTATGAGGCTTCTGTTCTTTTCAACTCTTATCCAGCCCTTTTGCCTTTTTGAAGCCTATAAACCATATATAAAATACTTTCCTTCTAAAGCTAAATATAAGACTGCAATAACTCTGCATGTTAAGACACTGAACATTTTCAGCGCATGCTTTTAAATCATGATTTTAGTCGTATTTAATTCAGATGCTTAGGATATAATGTGAAGTACAGAGGCTTTTATGTTTACCGTTGATCTAATAAAATTGTTGTGATGAGGATCCAATAGCAATTTTTATAGTAACTAGTTACTCTTTTTTCTAATTTTGAATAATGACTATGAACCAAAATCTATCACTGGATTACAGCAATTTAGATGGCTCACAGTGGCATTAGACAAATAAGATAAGATACAGAAAATATAGGTATAAATAAGCTTGAAAAAGTTTGTTTTTAATCTTATTTTTTGACCACTAACTTCAGTTGTGACCTGGATTTTTAGTTATGCTCAAAGTTAAGAATCTAAGTAGTACCCTCTGCTGCTTCTAAATATTTATTTACTTAATCTCTGAATAGTAGAAATAACACTTTAAGTGCTCTGAATTGATGAGCAAAAGTAGCAGAGTTCATTATGTAAGTATGACAATATCTCTCTCAAAGGAATCCTAAAATAATATATTCTTAATATTTTTAAGATATTAGTCTGGATGTAGGAAGAGTAGAACTTCATGCTCAAGTATCCTCCTGGAAGCAAATAAATATTTCAGTTGTCACCTTAATGAGAATGTACTACTTCTGAACTAAATGGATCTGTATTTTGAAAATGTTTCTAACACCTTCTTTCAGGAGCAGTTAACTTTTGAAATACTTAGGGAATACAAACAGTATTTTAAAGCATTTCATTTTTGTTTTTTTAATATTTAAACCATTTATGTTTTCTATTTTAGCACAGTACATATGTTCTGTGCAGTGTCTTGTGGTACTTCTCTGCTTGTTCTCAGAAAAAGTGGTTAGACTGACTATATCATTACAAAATACCCAAGTGTAAGGAATGGAGATAAATACAAAAAAGAAACCTTAAGTATTTAAATTCCAGTCAGATGACCCTCTTCAAATAAAAATATTTTATATTTTCTAGAATAAACACAGCAGTGGAATCATAGGAAAAAATCCTTTGCCACCCATCTGGCTGAAATACCCCAGACTGTGGTGCTTGATTTTTGCTGGAGAAATCCTTGAAGCTGAATGGAAAGTTGCAAGTGCAAAGAGTCTGAGAGCTCTAAGACACTGGTAAAGCACAAAAGATGAGCATTTTGGCTAAGGACAGACATTATACATAAACTGGTTTAAGTGATCAGAAACTGGTTTAAACATGTAACAGCGGAGATGTTTAATGCACACAAACCAATTTGAAAATGGCTGAAACTGGTTTCAGATCAACCTGGTTGAATGTAGTATAAGACTTAACTGATTTGGCTCAAACTGGTTTATGCAATGTCTGTCCCAGACCCCTTCCTGCTTCAAGATAAGCCAGACACCCCCAGCATCTCAGCGTGCTCTCTGGGCTGGGTGGAGCTCTCTGCTTCACAGCAGGGCTGGCCCCCCCTTTGCTCCCTGGGCAGAGCTCCTCTGGCACAGACTTGCAGACACAGCAGGGTCTGCTGGCATCCTTGTGCCCCCCTCCCCTCTCACTACTTGCTGCTTAAGCAAAGATCCCTTCCCCCCCTCTCCTACAGCACAGACCATAGCCAGCATGTGGTATGCTAGCTAGTGCTGTATAAAGTCCTTCAGAGACTGCAGATGCATCAGAGTCTGCTGGCTTCCCGCTGCCCTACTCCCTACCTTTTGCTGCTCAAGCAGGAATCCCCTTCTCCCTCTCATCTCCCACAGCACAGACCCCAGCCCCATGGACACTAGGCATATAGTGTGCTAGCTAATGCCGAGAGGTGTCTGTGTCTCCAATTTCATTGGAACAAGCAGGCAGAGAGAACGGGGCTTTTGGACCTATTCAACATGTCACCCCAGTAAGCTGTTTGAGAAGAGTTTGAAGTAATGCGAGAGAGGCTACTGCTTTGCTGATCAGGTGATAAAGACTCTTATCAGCCCTGGGCTACCTTGCTCACCTCACCTGTCAGTTTGTTGCAGACAGTCTGACAATCAGTGAGGGAGATTGAAAAGCTCCATATCATCAACAGATACATGCACTGTACACCCCCTCTTGCCTCAGAGTGCTGCCAAGTGGCTGGGGGCTGACAACTCTTCCAGCCTTTGAGCAGCCAGCAGGGAAAAGCTTGGGATGGTGCAGGCAGACCTCCCTAATGAGAAAGTCCTGCCAGGGGCTGGCCACACCCCTCTCAGCTCAACTCTGTGCAAGGGAAGGGAGGGCTGCTTTAGAACCCCCCCAGCTTCTAACCTGAGCCACTGCAGGCATGTGCCTGAATTTCCTCAGTCCAGAGAGAATTTCTGTCCAGTTTCCAACTGGTTCAGCCTAGCCAGACTAACCTGCAAAGGTTGAATCAATTCAGGTTCAGGCTTTTTGAATGTCTGTCCTTAGCCTTTTTGGTGAAAAGTACATAGAGCAGTAACACTTAATGCTCCTTACCCACCAACCATAGGAGGAAATCTGCCTTTCCTGGTGGTACAAGGTCAATAATTTCATTTTTGAAATGCTAAAACAAGAATGGGAGGGAACTGGATACAACACATTTGTAGATGTTTCCTTCAAGATTGTATGTCTAAGGTGAAATGGAAGAGATGGATAGTGATAGATAAACTTCTTAGTGTTGAACATGATCTCCACCACCTTAAAGTTATCTAGATAAGCAAGTGAGGACTAAGTCCCAAGGAAATTAAAAAGCTGATGCAGAAATATGCCAAGTCAATTATAAATAAATTTACCTGGAAAAGGGAATGGAGCAAAATAAAAAATATACTTGAAAAAGAGTTGCTATTCTTTGTATGAACAGGGAAAGCAGCCTGGACAGAATGAAAACTTTGGAATGTAGTACTATAGTTGTCAGATGGTATTGTATATTGTGCACTTCCCTTTCTTAGTGCTCTGTTTGATTGTTGCATCCCTTTGATGCATTTACTCTGGCAGTTTTTGCCCTCACATAGTATATTCGGTTAAAGGAATTGATGGTTGAAGTGTATTTAAGTCTCTTTTTAGCCTTGTATTTCATTCATGTTTTGCAGTGCTAGGTTGTTTTTCTTTGCCATAGGTAAACCTGTTAGAAAAAATTGTGCAAATGCTGTGGTGGGGAAAAAATCTTGCAATAAAGACATTTAGAAGGGAGAAAACCAGAGAGTTAGAAACAATACAGAGGAGGTTAAAAGCAATAACTAGATTATTTGAATATTTTTGTGATTATATTTGTTAATACATTTTTGTAGAATGAATTTATTTCTGGAAGTAGAGAAGCTGGAGTCTGATTTATCTCTGTGGAAATGGAAATACGAAGAACTGAGACAGTCTAAGATGGAGAGCCTGAAACAGGTATGCTGGCAAAAGAGTTGTAGGGAACACAGAACAACATTGAAGATGTGGACAAGTGTAATAAAAGAATGTTGAATTTGCATAATTCAGGGAACAATATGACAAGGAGCTACCCTTGAAATTTTCTGTTTAAAAAAAAAGTCTATGTTGTTTGAGATTTAGTTGTGTGGGGAGTCTTACTACTGAACTTGAAAAAGAGCTATTTGAAAGTTAAGTAAGAGGGTCTTAGACTGGGACTTCTTCCATACATTTATGTACATGTTCTAACTATTACAGTGCTAGGATTTTTCAGGCTGCTGCCAAAAATGTACACCATACACATTAACTACTTTTTTATGTTTTAGAATCAGTCATTGCTTACTCTACCCTTATTATATGCTGCTTTTATATTGCTGCAAGATTTTTCTATATATGCATGTTAGCTGTGTTTGAAATCTGAGGTAATTTAAAAGCTCATACTTTTGGTGATAAGGTTTCATGAGTCTATGTATGTGTTCATGCAGGCTCTTAGGTATTTTTGAGTTTTTAAATGTTGTCATAGTTAATTTAGCAAAGTTTTTGAAAAAGTTTTACCTGGCTGATATCCACTCATCTATAGGACAGAAAGATGCAGGTGTTAAGGACTGAGATTTCATGTGTATTTTTATACATGCTTTGGGACGGAGAGAGGAACACTGCAATTACAGCAGCTCCCAGAGCACCTGCAACATCTTGTGTATAGCATCCCTGTGCTTCAAAATGGTTGCCGGAGTGCTTCAACTAAAGCTCGTTGAAGTGCCCCACCACCATTTTGGATGAGGGTGTGGAGAGCACCCTGTTCACGTTCGCTGATGACACCAAGCTGTGGGGTAAAGTGAATACACTGGCAGGCAGGGACCGCATCCAGGCAGACCTGGATAGGTTAGAGAAGTGGGCGGATCTGAACAGGATGTGGTTCAACAAGGACAAGTGCAGGGTGCTGCACCTGGGGAG
>NW_017728886.1:172773435-172783776 GCF_001723895.1 Crocodylus porosus | reverse complement strand
TCTTCAAGAGGAGACTGGATAGGCACCTGGCTGGGGTCTTATGACCCCTCCCACCCCCAGTGCTCCTTCCTGCCCATGGCAGGGGGTCGGACTCGATGATCTGTCTAGGTCCCTTCCGACTTATTGATTCTATGATTCTATGAATCACGTCTGCCCCAATGCACTGTAATTACAGTGCATTGGAGCTGCTTGTGCACATCTACAGGTGACGTCTTAAAATGCTTTGAAATAATTGTTCTGCTGTAGCTGTAGTCTTAAATGTAAAACTAGTGGTTACTCATCTTTTTAAACATCTCAGTATAGTATGTAAAATGCAAAAATAGCTTTACCCTTCTGATCTACTTACACGAAGAGCTGGATAAATATTTTTTATTTCTGTTTTTTTATGAATTGTAATTTTTTCACAAAATTCACATGTAGAGAGGAGACATGAAAGGATTTTCTAATGTATCCTGCATTTGATGAATTGTTTTATGTGAAAATATTGAGAGAGGAAGTTTTGGAAAACAGAAACATTTTTACAGAGCTTTTCAAAATCCTGCTTCAGCTTTCAGAGAAGTCAAAATGTTCTTTTTTGTCTTGGAAAGACACATGTTTTAAGGGTTAAAAAATGAGGAGGAGCTTTGGTTAAACCGCAAGTATCAGCAAATGGTACATTTTAGATTGATTCACAATGATTTTTCTTTTAGATTTTGTTTAATCAAAATAAATCTGTAGGCTCCTCCCAACAACACTTCTTGGTTTGACTTAAACCCATTTTTCCCCAGTGTTGACCACCAACTAAGAAAAATATTATTCACACACACACACACACATATATATATTTATATATATGTTAAAATATCTTATCTGTTTTCATATTAGCTCCACCAATTTATAGATTCACTGGACTTGGTTCAATAAGGTTAATTCAGCTATGCATGAAGGGGGCTATAGGTTGAGCCCTTTTTTTTTCTCACTTTTTTGGCTATCTACAGTGAAGTTGTTGTCCTTGTGGGGATAATGCATCATTCATTGTGGTTTAGAGTTCAGTGTTTGGGAAAAAAACAAATCCCTTCTACTAACAATAATAAATATTGGCCACTATATCCTGTGGGATTTGGTGAAATACTGAAACTGACTCATGCACAGTGCTTTTCAAGGATGCTTGTAGGGCAAGTGAAGTTTATTGTTGTGAACTAACCAGTACAATTGGATATTTTCCATGTCCTTAACTCTGAGCGCCTAATGCTTTGGTTCAAATGTAGGTGACATGTCCAGATCATTTTTTACAAAATCTCAAAAATCGTGAGAGCCAATAAATCCCAGTTTTTTCAAGGTTCGTGCCACTTAAAATAGTCGCATTGCTGTAAGTGACAATTAGTGCTTTGTTTCTTTTAAAAGACCGAAATCCAACTAATCTCACCTGGCCTAAGTAAAAAAGTACAGAAACTTTAAAATTATCATATTAAAACATAGCCAAGTTCTGTTGCAAGAAGCATATTTGCATATCTTAAAAGCAGGAGACACAATCTGCTTTTGTCTGTGTGTGTGTTTAAAGCTTCACTGAGTCACTGAAACAGTGTTTGAAAATTATAAACCAGTTTCTAGCCTTCAATCAGAAGAAGTTCTGACAATAAAGGTAAAACATTTTTTATATAATATTGAAGAAGGATAGAGCATTATGATTCCTGTACACTGCATCTGTCCTGGTCAGAGTCGTAAGCCTGAGACAATTCATTTAGGGAATAGCAATTAGGAGTCTTGAGTTCTTTTCACCAATTTTCCACTGTGCAATCTTGTGTCTGTGCCTTCCTCTATTCATGTGTGAAATGGTTGTAATTGTATTTTTTTGTTACAATGTTTGTGACACATGATGTGGTGGGGGGACTGTATTTTTATAAAAAAGGATATATATTGTTGGTTTGAATGAGTCCTGTGGTGATGGGCACCATAGCACATGCCTGTGAATGAATGATTGAATAAATAAATAAATAAATAAATAAGCCCTTCTTCTGACATTGATGTTCATCCCACCTTAACAATATCCCTTTCGCACCAGTTTGCTGGTCTCCGTTAGCCCTCCTGGAAAACATAATGGCTATGACAAAAGGAGCTAATATGATTCTAGCTGTGTTAAGTCCTTGGAACTCTCCTTAAAAACACAAAATTAGAAGCAATATCCCAGGAGTCTTCAAACAAGGAACAATCTTGGGAAGTCTGCTGTGGAAGATTTATATTCTACAGTTCTTGTTTTTCTACCACAAAATTGTTTTCATATATTTCAGTGTTCTGATAAATGCTGGACAGCAAGCATTGTACACTCCTAGTAGTTTTCAGTGATGGGCTTTTTTTTTAGCAGTCTTAAAGTTAAATAAAATATAATTTTTACTTAGTAATTTTACAATAAATTATAAATGGAAAAATATATGCATATACTGCTACTTGCCACTGGTGTGCAGTGTAGACTTAAAAATGCTTCAGTAGAGACTAATACCTTTTCTGTTATTTAAGTTAATTCTCTTTTTGTGGCAGTTAATGAATTTAAACTGCAGGGTATAAACTCTTAACTGAACATATAAGTTAAGAGTTTAAACTGCACCTTTTACTCTAGCTTGTCTAGTTTTCTGAAACAGATTTTTAAAAATTCAGTTCTCAAAACAAATTATAAAAAAAATCACCAAAACTGGCACTTAATGCTAACAGGAGTACCAATATTGGGAGGAGTGCCTGGAACCAAGTGGACATTGCCATGAATTAAATAAGCTTTCTTCTTTAGTTGTGGCATGTTTACAAGGAAGTGTCAGGGTGCCTGACCTGTCACTGCTCTTCATGTTCTGTGTATAAATAGAAGAGTCAGAACTTGATCACCAGCTGTTGATCTTTGTGCAAGTTTAGTGCTCGGGAAAATCTCTCTAAATGTCTTTCAAAAAAAGGTGTTTCAATCTCTATATGCTTTAAATGATAACTTATGGGTCTCTCTATGTACTTCTTTTGATTTAAAAAAAAGCTAAGACAGCTGAGAAGTAATAGTTCCTTGTGGTAGGGAAAGGGGGACGACAGTGCACTGAATGAAGGAGCTAGATGTTTAATCTTTCTGTACGTCTCAGAATAGGAACCTAAAGTTGGATCCGCAAAAATGTAAGAATACTTTTCAAAACTTGAATCATGAGTGAAGCTAACTTCATGATTCTTCTCATAATGATGAATCTCTATACAAACATGAGATTATGCCCTAGAACAGTGATGATTTAGCCAACTGATAGATACTTCCAGTAATCCGTTCCAGTAAAGTACATCCCAGATTTCAACATAATATCACATTTAGAATGCTAGAGAATTCATGTTGTTCTCTTACGGCATTCAGAAACATAAGCAGTGATGCATGGTGCAGCATCAGGGGCTGTGATGCCAGCAGTAGCACCTATCTTTTTCTGACCTTCTCCACCCCCTTTCTGGGGTTAGTGCCTGGGCCTGGTATGCCAATTTTTCCCCTTTGTTACAGTACTGATGGCATTTATAACTTGTTTTATGTTGTTACATGATGTTATGGCACTTTCCCTTAAACAATACATTTTGTCTTAACCTGGAAGAAAATTATTATCAATAAAAATGATACATTAAATGACAATACAAGGTTTTTCTGGATTTTTCTTAACCAAGCTGCAATAGCAACAGAATATAATATGTTCAACTATCATAACTATTTCTTTAGTGTGCTAGTTTCAGGATAAATTTGATCCAGGAATCTCAGAGTACTCCCTAGTCATTAGCCTATATGACCGAGCCAAGATCAACAGTTCTGGGAAACTTTTGTTGTTGTTTGAAGATTGTGATATTCAGAGTTCTCGTGAAACCAGATGACAGTCAAGGTGAAATAAGTGGAGTCCAGTTCACCTCATATCAGTGGCTGCATCTAGTGTCGTTTTTAAGATAGAACTGGAGATTAAAGGCAGAAAAATCACATATTTTGCCTGGGCTAACGCTTTGTCTTTCTATATTAATAGGCGAAAAAGAGTTCTAAGCCCTAGTAAAATATTACTGTTCAGCCACCACATGATTGTGGCAATGTTTTGATAACTGTCTTGCTAAAAAGAGTACCATGTAGGTGCTTTGTCTTCCTAAATTACTGTAGTTTACATATAATCCAGTAGTGGTAAAACAACAATGTCTGGAAATGTTGTTCCAATCCTGCGTATAAGAAGAAATTTACACGAAAGAAAGCTGCTATTCTGTCTGTATATAAGGTTGCCAATTTGTCATCCTTTTTTATACCAATGAATATAGAACTAGCGAGCTCCTTTTCCTGTTTCTCATTAGGTAGTGTTTCCATGAGTGAATAACATTTCACTATACCCGATTATAATGGAAAGCAGGTAGTTACTATTTTAAGAGCATTAGTTTGGTTAGTTTACCTGAGCCTTCTCCTATTCCATAGATCATGAAAGTTAGAAATGATGACAAGATATACTAGCTCACCCTATGCAACTTTTAGCTTGTGTGGAACATTTTATTTTGTTCCAGTGGTATGGTTAGCATATGCTGGCTCTTTTTCATTCAGAAGGTGCCTGATTACGGGACTACAGTTAGCCCCCCCTACCCCCAGTATAAACCCCATAACTGTTTTCCAGTTAGAGCGCCAGCTTTAGCAGGAAGGCTTAGTCCCTAGCCTTCATATTAGGAGTCTAAGCAAATGAGAGATATGGGTTAAAACCCCTTGTTTTTGCATTATTTTCAAAAAAAAAAAGATATGAGCCAAAATCAAATAGAATTCCTCTATTTTTAGTTTATTTTATGTCTTTTTCTACTCTACTATTGTATATTGTTTCGTTTTATCTATTTTTCATATTATATACTGTGCTTTGTTCTAATTTTGCTTAAACTGATAGAATATATAATGCTTTAGTATGCTTCTACCAATAACTGCAGATTGGTAGCCTTCCCCCCCATATTTAGATTATGGTTTCCTTTGGTTGAAAAGCCATCTATTTCTCCCCACAGGAATTTTGAAAGATAAGTTTTAATTTAATTCATCTTTGACCAGCTCTTGTTATATAATGTAAGGCTTAACTGGAATAAGATGTTTTGCATGAATAAATACCCATTCAGGTGAGTGTCCCTTTCCCAACTTAACCCTTAATGTTAAACCTAATTACTAATGAACAGGGATCCAGGTTTTCTGTTTGCTGTAGAAAACCCACAAATTTTCTCCTTTAACAGAGAAAAACATGGATGTTCTCCTTTAAAGAAGAAAAATACATGAAACTGTGGGTTTCCCCTTGCAGACTGGCACAGTTTTGGCCTGCAGGGGGCTGCATGGGGCTGGGGGGAGCAGGGGATGCCATGTGCACGTAGCAACCAGGCAGGGTGGTGGAGAGCAGCTCCTGCAGGTAAGTCTATGGGGGTAGGAGGGGAGGGGGTACAGTCAACACACTGGGGGGTGAGGGATCACAGCCAACATAGTGGGAAGCAGAAGCTTCCGAAGATTTCTGCACCCACAGTAGGGCATCAGGTGTGGGGCTTAGTTGGGTTGGACCAGTTCCAAGCAGGAAAGTGAGGTACCTCCTGTCCAACTGGCAGCAGCAGGGGGCACAACTCCATGCCACCACTGCTACTGCCCCTCATTTTGATGGCTGTGGTGGCACAGCACTCCCTCTGTACCAGTTCTCACCCACTGTGCCATGGAGGTGGCTCCTGCCTGGAGCTGCTTTGACCTTGCTGCAGCCCTGTATCCTGCTGTGGGTGCAGAAATCTTGGGGGGCACACTTGGGATTTTTAAACACAGGAAACCAGGATCCCTGCTAATGAGCTAGAAATATAAGGGAACATAAGGAATATCTACCATACCTCAGTTCCTATACTTCTGCATGATTTACATTACTACCTTGGCAGGACTTCTGAATATTATTGTGTTGTATGCCCCAACTTCTTAAGTCATACAGGCAGCTCAACCCCATTTTATAATTTAAATTAAATCAGAATTTTAATTTACCAGTGGATTGAATGGACTATCTCTCTAGCTACATGTGAATCTAAAAGGGGACAGGAAGAGCCTGGATTGATGTTATTCTCCTGGTTTCAAAAAATTTTGCCAGGACCCATTAGGAAATGACAGATGGATCAGCAGATGGTAGAGGTCCACAACTGGAGAAGCCCCAAGCATTTAGTGCTGTGATAATTCAGAGGTATTTTCTCTATGAGCCTGTGATCTAGATCATACAGAGTTCACATGAATTTTTGGTACTTTTTTGGTAAAATTGTGCATCTGCTGCTTATGTGAATGCAGTTTCCTATCTTAATCAAGCATGTAGGGGGCAGGGGCCAGAAATAAAATCAGATTTGTTTTATAAAAAAAAGGTTGTTTTTGAGTCAGGCATAATCTACACTCAAGAAATTTTATATCACTTTCAGATCAAAGATAAAACTTGCTTTTTGGGCGGAGAAAGTAGAAGTAAACCAATCAAGCATTATTCTTACATGTAATTTGGTCTGTGAATTTGTCTCTTCAGTCTTCATGCTTAGGAAGGTTAACTGACTGACAGCTAGATAAGTGCCTTTGAGCTCTTGCATTACATTCTCAGTTTCTAATTAAGACAATGAGCTCAACTTTAGGGGGCAAAAAATCATGTTGTTTTGTTTATCTAAAGTCAAATGTCTGCTCTCATTTATACTTTTGGAACAGCCCTACTTTCTGTAATAACCCCTGAAGTGAAATTGTTCAAAGCTGAATCTCCTGAAGTCAGTGGAATTGTTTTGATTTTAGTAGGTTTGAATAGAGTCACAAATTGGGTTGGTAGCTGACAACAGGATAGAATTTATCCCAGAAGACTCTTCATGGGCAAGGGTCATTTAATAACTAAATTAACTTTCTTTTTTTTTTTTTTGGTGTGCCCTAGATAGATTGGGTAGGAAGTGCCCTCTAAAACACATTGCAGTATGTGGTTATGGGCACACGGTCCTGGGGGCCTGCACACAAGGGGATGATTACCAAGTTCTAAAAGTGGCTTATTTAGCTGCCCGTGTGTGTTAGATGGTAGAAGATTGAAGGTACTGTGTTCTACCATAAAAGGATCCAGGTGGACAGTGGCAACATGTAGGAGGTGTCTCAGGGGGTGTGCATACACCCCCTGAGAGCTCTGGTACACCCCCTGACAGGCTGCGCTCTCCACTTAGGCGATGGGCAGGCAGGAGCACCGGTGCCCTCTTTGTGAGCACCAGATGGGGAGTGGGCGCATCAGGTGAAGTGCTGCTGCCACTTCTGGGAGTGCTGCAGCCACTTCCTGGTTGGCGAGATCGGCCGTGGGTGGTCTCCTTCCCCCCAAGTCGCTGACTGGTCACTGGTGGGGCATATGCCCCCCCGACTCAGGTGGCACCAGTCGCCCATACAGTGGGGACAACGTTATATGCAGTCTGGAGGATGCAATTATAATCTCCTTTACAATTCTTCATGTAAACTTAATGCAACATCTTTTGTATTCAGTTTGCACTACCTTAACTCAGACTTACAGAAGATTAAGTACAGATCATTTGTTATGATTTTTGTGACTACAGAAATCAACATCTACGAACTCTAATATGGGTTCAGGGGATTCTATGAATCTCATACTGAAATAAATTAATTCATGCTACAGTCTCCATTTTGAACTGTTAAAGAGTTCAAGAGTAGCTAATTAAGAGAGGAGCTATATAATTAATTTATGGAAGGGAAACAGCACAGAAAAATACTAAAGCTTGTGTAGGGCAGTGTTTGTTACCCTCTTTATACTAGTGCTGTTGGCTGATAGTGGAGAAAAATATTATTGGTAGTGCCACAAAGGGTACCTTCCTATACCATTTCAGTATTACAACTGGCTTGATAACTTGCAATGAATTAGTTGGTATGTTTGTTGTTTTCTGCTTTTGTATTATACATGTATAGATAACAGGATTGAAAGCATCCATTTGTTCAATTATTTGTAGAAAAAAATTCTATAAATAATTCTTGGTCTGAAGATTAACAGTCATGTTGTTATTTTAAATATTTGATCAAATGTTTGTTCATGCCGTGTTTCTCTTCCCTGGTTAAATAAATACAGTACTTAGAATCAGACTTCCATTATGCAGTAAAATCCCTGTTATTTGGCACGAGTTGGAAATTGGGGGTGTCTAAAAAAGCTGGTAGTTCTTGGCCAGATGTGGATGGTGGGGGTAGGGCGGTGGCTGCATGTGGAGCAGGAGGCAGGTTGGGGGGGTGGCAGTTGCACTCAGAGTACCTGCAACGCAGGGTGGTGGATAATGGTGGCAGCCACTGAATGCGAGTTCCACGCCCCTGTCCATGTCTGGCCAGCTGGAAATTCCAGTTAATAGAGTGTTCCAGTTACTCAAATGCCAGATAACAGAGATTTTACTGTATTTGGTAATATTCACTCAGGCTCTTTCTGCTTCAGTGAAAATATCACTTACAAGAATAATCATAAAAAAGAAGGCAGCAAAGACACTTAAAGCACGCTTTGTTTGGTCATGGCTTTATCATGATGCTGTTCTTGACATTCAGTCCTGTGAAAATAAATTAAACTGGAATTTGGGACTTATGGAATATATGATGTTCAACATTGCTTAGTGTGCCATAGTTTGGCTCTTGTTTACAGTTACACACAACATACAGAGAAACATCTCACTCTCTGTCTGCTTTAGTCCACAGGTACAATGATATTGTTCTCTTATGAAGTACTTGTTAACCTGAAAGCCTTTACTGGCCTACTACTCTAGTCTCCAATACCAAACACTTTTCTGCTTTAGAGTTAAATCAGAAAGAAAGATAGGAGGTCATAACTTTGAAGAAGGACTCTTGTGGCTTGAACTGAAAAGAGTGACCTAAGTGCCACTTTATAATGACTCACAATAGATATTCACCTGCTTTTATGAAACAATATGCTGTGCTCTGAAAACTAATTGGTGAGTTGTTGTGATGTAATTTTTATTATTTTTGTAACTTTGGTATTCACAGTTAGCTTTCATTGGTGGTAACTATACAACTGGTGAACCTTCATTTTTGGAGGAATTGTAATTTCCATTAGGAGCTTACAAATCTCAGCCAGCTACTCTACAAGACCACTAAACCATATGAAGGACCTCGGAATGTAGATAATGAGGCTTTGCTTTACTTTATGTAGTCTGGTACCACCTCAAGTATGGCTCTGTCATCCTTTTTTTATTTTCTCTATTCTTGTGAGTTTTTGGGCTGTCTCATAACAGCAGTGTTTTTGACTGTGCAGAATTCACCAAACAGTTAAATTCATCAGAGGATTCATTTAAGGGAATACTCTTTATGTATGCAAGAAACTTTTTTAGTCAGCAACCTAGTATGCATTCATTTTAGGGAGAGAATATTGTCTAAAGGTAGAAGCCTATTTTAGGTACTATTGTCAATTGTCACTGACCCATTCTGCAACCTTGGGAAAGATGTGGATTCTCTTTGTGCCTCTGTCATGGTGTCCCTTCTTCTCTATCACTCTTCCCTCACCACTCTAGGAGGACATTTGCTTGGGACTACTCCAGTTTTGCCATTCCTGGCATGACTTCTAGAGCAGGGGATGGAGCACTGTGTTTTTCCTACTCTGATATTGTGACCTTTTGGTCACCAACTCTCCCTGGTTGGGGCAAAGACCACACAGCCAGAGTTTCTCTTCTACCTTCAAAGACCCAAATCCAGTCTACACAGCAGGGAACACCCCAAAATTAACTCAGTTGTTCCCTTTCCAGTTTCCCAAACTCCTGAGTCCCAAAGCTCCTATACTGGTCTTTCTCCAGACCGTATCAGCCAGGATGGTGGTGCTGGTGGTGCTAGGGGTAGGTGTCTGTTGAAGTCTCTTTTGGCATAAGGGGTAAGGGGTCCATCTTATTTACATCCTACATCTCATTGCTGACTCTTTAATTATTCTTCTCATTGGCAATCAACATTATAAGAACATGAACACTTATAACACAGAAATGTTGTAGTAAAACCTGTAGTTCAGCACAGACTTTTTTTTGTATATTGAGTACATAAGATAACATCCACCTTGTATAGGTGCTGACATAATATTTATAAGTGTTTTTTTCTGTGAGTGAATAAATAGAATTTCTTAGATATTATATGTTTACATATCTGCAGCTACCAGGCTTTGCTTAACAGTTAGTCTAATAAGTCTCTACAAACTACTGAAATAATTCCAGGCAGTGTTTTCTTACCTAATACATTTATCACTCTTGCAGGTGGTGTTTTCGTTGATCCTCCCAGTCTTGGGCTATGGACTGAGGAGGGAGAGGAGGATCCATGCAGTGAACCAAAGACTGCGGAGCTGGTGTTATCGGGAAGGCTTTGGCTTCCATGACCACAGCCCG
>NW_017728886.1:172770880-172772016 GCF_001723895.1 Crocodylus porosus | reverse complement strand
CAGCCCTAATGTCTATGAACTCTATGAAACCACTGACACAATTGCCCAATCCATTAAGTTCATGAACATCCCTTCCCTTCCCCACAAAGACACTTTTCTCTATCATTTAAATATTACTTACATGAAAAGGGCAATAAGCACAATTTATTGCACTTTCAAGTACTGTTTTTGAAAGAAAAGTTGTTCTCAACGGAGACATGTTACACCCTCTTTGAAATGTAAACCAAAAGTCTATTACTGAACCCTGAAAGACATGGGGGAATTAGTGAACAGGCTTTTTGATTCTCATAAAGCTAAAATGTCATTGAGGCAAATTAAAGGATGAAAGCTTGTGCTTTGCTTCAGATCTTTTGGTTAAGAATGCTCCAAAGCAGCTGCCCTTTGAGATTTAAAATTAAATTAGAAGAAATAATTGCTATAATCCCTTTGCCTAAAACAATCTTTGCCATTTACATAGGTTTTTGAACACAGTTTGTGTAATCTTTTACTGCTGCCACCCCTGCTGTGTATTTCTGTCATAATCCAATCAACTACACGAAAAGCATGCTAATGTTTGTAAAAATCCCATTTGGAATGAACATCAGGGGCTCCAATTTCCCTACCCAGCTGTGGAACATAAAAATGAAGGTGTGATTTCTGCATCCCCTGCCCCACTACCCCCAACCTACAGATACTGTCTAGGTCAGAAAAGAAAGTTTAATATATGGATTTGTATTTGTTTATTCTGCTGGAAGAAAATTTCACTTTTTCTTGTATATTAGCAAAGACATCTCTTTGTGGTTTTGCAGATAGAGAAGTGCTGATTCTTCAGATAAGTGATGTCTTGTCAAGTTCTAAGGATTTTAGTTATTGTGAGTTGTTTTTCATTTTTTTTTAAAGGAGGTCTTCAGGGATTAGCCAACATTAATTCTGTCTTCACTGTGGTTGGAACATCCTTAAATTCCACTAAAACCTTATAGAACATTCATTTAGATTATTCTTGGTTTGGACTATAGTAATTTATATGCAGCTTTAGGCAAAAAAAAAAATAAAATGCAGTTAGAAAATTAAATCATGCTAATCCTGTTTTAAAAATCATTTACACACAGAAATATGTCTAACTGAGGTCTTCAGGGATTAGCCAACATTAATTCTGT
>NW_017728886.1:172756557-172770705 GCF_001723895.1 Crocodylus porosus | reverse complement strand
TTAACCTTAGAATCTGACTCCTGAAGTTAGAATATATCTTTTTGGATAGAAGTCTTTGAATGTGTGAACATAGTGGCAAATAGAGAGCATATTTGCAAATTCTTATTAGTGATTTTCAAGGAATGAGTGCACCATTTAGAAGCATGGGATGAAAGCTAGGGATAGAACAGACTAGAAAAAATGGTGCTGTATATCATCAGGGCTCATCAGTGGTGCAGCTACAATGGTGCCAAATGCAGAGAGAATGTTTTAAAGCTCTGCAATAGAAACCTAGCCTGAATCATAGCATTGTGTCAAAAGTTCATGTAGTCTGTCAGTCTAACTAGCAAATTAGCCCTATTGCTCTCATGGTATCACTGCACTAGTGATAGTAGTTTCTATAATAATAAAAGGAGTACTAATTCTAAAGAAAAGATCAATCCTACATTTGGGAGGAGACTCTAACATAAATGTGTCCCCCTATTTGTAGAATGAGTAAAAACTATATATGTTTCTTCTGTAGACAGAAGTGTAATAGGATAGGAGTGGAGTGAAAGTAATAGATGTGCCTACTTAAAATATATATTTTTCTTCTAAAAAACCATAAGACAGTTTCAAAATCCTCCCCTGGAAAAAGCAGGGGAGGATGGAGGTAGTGGGAGGGGCAGGGAAGAAATCTGGAGAGATGGATGAATTAAAGTGTTGCATTTAGTTTCCAAATTTAAAAAATTCTTCCTGCTTCCAGGTGCCTCTTGGATTTGTAGTCCATAGTTACAGCCAGCAGTAAATTTGAGTGGGGGAGGGGTGTTTAACCCTACCTCCTTAATCCCAGACCCAGGATTTGCTGGGGTTTGCTTGGTGGGGAGGGGGACAGTCCTCCCCTCCCTGCTTCAGACTGGGCTGCATCCCCAGTGAAACTTGCCCTCCCCCAACCTCTTGTCAGCCATCCTTACTGCTCCAGCTCGGGAGCATAGGGATGGGGCTAACCCAACTCTCTGGAGCAGACAGCACAGCCCAGGGCTGAAAAACATGCTGGGATGCTTGGGGACTGTGATGTAACTTGAACCAGGAAGGGTCTGGGACAGAAATTTCATAAACCAGTTTGACCCAAATCAAACTGATGCTAGACTGATGCTGATCAAGTCTGATGCTACGTTCAACCAGGTTTATCTTAAACCAGTTTCAGTCAATTTGAAACTGGTTTATGTGCCCTGAACTTGTGTTCTGTCATAGGTTTAAACCAATTTCTGATCAATTAAGCCAATGTATGTGTGACTTCTGCCCCTAGCCCTGCTCTGTTGCAGATTTAAACTGGTTTCTGATCACTTAAACTGGTTTATACTGGATTCCCTCACTTTATAAGGGTTCTGTATGTGCAAATTTGCTCTTATGTGAACATCCTATTTATAACAAAAATTTGTTATATGTGAAGTAAATTCACTCTTATGCGAATGGTGTAGTAGAAGCACATTGTGGGAGTGACACACACCAAAATATAGTCTCCTGTGTAGATGATACGTGTTTCTGTAGTTGCCATCCCCATTATGGCTTCTAAGTGTCCCGCTAACTTATCTCCTATTCCTCTCCCTGGTGCATCAATGAAGCACAAGAGAACTTCACTAACACTAACACCCTTCACCACCCTCTCTTCACACAAACTAAATGTTCACCACCACCCTGTGCTTGTGTGTACTGGCTGCTGCTGGTGAGTACCAGAATTGTCTTGTAAAAGTGGTAGAAATGGGCCTGGGGGTCAGTACAGTCGAGGTCTTGAAATGTATCTCTATTTGTTACATTTGTAAAGTGGGTTCCCTTTATGCGAATTCGAGTTACGCACCATTTTTCAGAAATGCATGTACAGTGTAAAGAGAGAGAAACCTGTACATAACTTCTGTCCCTAGCCATGGTGTTTTGAAAATCCATACTATTTATTGATGTTTGAAGTAAATATCAACAGTTAGCCTTGAGAATCAAATGTGAGATTTTTTTCCCCCAGTGGTTTTATCATTGCATATTTTTGAATAAAGAGAAATCAGCTTTAAAAAATAAGATCTAAAATTCAGGTTATTTAAAAAATTTTTAAAGGGGTAGAACTAAGAAGTCTTCTAGGGACTGAAAGACTTGCTTCTAATTTAGGATTCTAAATATTATTTAATATAGGAAATTAAAATGATTTAAATGGAAAAAAAAATCAATTTATGCAAAAGCACAAAACTACATTCCCTTCCTGATGCTAAAATAAATACAATAAAATATGTACTTTGGAACTTGAAAGGAATACCAACCCCATGCCACATCACAGCAGATTTTACTTTAGATGCCTTTGGTACTGCAAAATCTGGGAACCAAGGCTGGAAATGAAGTCTTTATAACTGGAACTGGTATCTCCCAGTTCAAAACCATGAAGGGATATATCACTGCAGTGACCTCTATTTATTCTTACCATGTATATCTTCTGGTGCTCCCTGCCTTTCTATAAACATCTGTTATACTGTATCTTACATAAGCTACTTCCTTGAAACAGGATTTTGGTACGGTGCTTAGCACAATGGGAGGTCTGGGACACAACTGGAACCTCCAGATTCTATCACAATACACCTCATTAGAGTGTATATAAATTTACTAATAACTACAAGTCATGTAACAACATGTATCATGGATGCCCATAAGAGCCTAAATCCACCTCCTTCCTACTGTCCAAGAACCGTTTTGGCAATCTTCTAAGACATGTCCAGAGACAAACCTTTTTAAGAAGTTTTCTGTTAAACAGTAGCAATCCATTATAGGTGACTGATTAGATGTATCTAGTCTAATTACAGTGACCTTGTAGGGTGGCAAAAGGACTGTCATCTCTGCCTGTATAGTATGCCATCCTTATAGGAGTATGATGCTTGCTTTGAACTATGTCATACAGCTGAATTTGTATTGATGAAATGATGTTTTCCATGCCAAATATTATTATTTGATAGCAATAATATTAGTATTGAAATGCAGTTTTCATACTATTTAATTTTTCCCTGATAGAAATTATTGACACCAGTTTAGAACCACCAATAAAAAGTTATATTATAGATGTATCTGAGGATATTAACATTGTAGTGCAATGTTCATGTTTGCTTTTTGTTTTGTTTTCATTTTTCCTCTACTTTGGCAAGTGCCCTTCATCAGCTAATTTCTTTTCTAGAGGAGAATAATTTCCATTGAGAGGAAAGATATGTTCTCTTCCCTTCCACATCTGTTCACATCCCTATAAAGTCCTAAGAATCCATTAATAAAGGTTTATGGGAAAGAGTTTTGATGACATTATTAGTGATGGCTTGTGAAATTAAAACTTGTTCTAGTTACCCAAACTCATCTGAATGGTACAAGTGAAATTTTGTTTGTCTTTTGATTTAACAAAGCTCTGTTTTTTAGGAAGTGGGTTACAGTGTGTTGAAAATGTTACAGTTTAGATTTAATGATTTAGATTTCTCTACCCATAAAACTTAAATTAATTATTAGTCTGACTGTATTATATGTTGACAGGGAGAAAAGTGGACCATCTCTTATACAAAATACTTCTATAATTTTGCAAAAATATAGAGACCTAAGTGTATCAAACAGACCTGAGGAAACAGAAAAAAAAAAAGCAGCAAGGAGAAATATCCTTTCGAGAAAGTTATGGATCAACCTTTTTCATTGGGTAAAAATGTGGGGGTAAAAGACAACATAACAGGTAGTGTATAATCTTATGGTGTCCATAAGGAAAAAGATAGAGGACGATGTAGCTATTTACTATGAATTCCTTCTTTTTGGGGGGTGCAGTTTTGATGAAAACATGAAAGTGCGTATTTAAAAATTTGATAAACAGATGACAATGGGAGTAGGAAATAAAAAACTAAGTAGCACATTACAAAAGACTGGTAGCATGAAATAACCAGTAAAACAAACAAATGAGAGTTATCTAATTTAATTGAAAGCTTAATCTATCTTCTTGAACACACAGCATTTAATCCAGTTTTTTAATTTTTGGGCTTTTGTTCTCTCTTCGTAGGAGTCTTATCATAAAAAATGGCTAGAGATATCTTGTCTCTCATCAGTCAGTATGAAATTTAACTATGTTTAAATGGACTTTAGACTATATGGGAACTTCGGGTTTTTGGAGATTTTTTTTCCTAAGAAAATATACTTGGGACAAAGTCCACAATACAGATGCATTTTAGTAGGCCAGAAGAATTCAAATGATCAACAGTGCTACCTGCCAGTCTGCAAACAAAAGCCAATATTTATCTGAAAATAGCAGCCAGTGAATTTTTAAACTACCTTAAAAGAGAAGACAAAGACATGAGGGATCAGTATATAACAATAATTTGACTGAAATTGAAATATACATGGTTGTGAAACTACACAGTCTTGTAGGACAATATCTCTATCTTATTCCAAAGGTCCTGCTACTGCTTCTGAAATTTAATTGAACGGACTTTGTTATAGCCTTCCATTTTTATACAGAAAAGGACAAAGAAAGGCTTTTTGTCTTGAAAGAAGGTGGCTTTCCAGCTCTGGTTATTACTAAACACGGTGTGTGAAATTGATCCAACATGCAAATTAAATACTTCATCACTTAGGCTAATGGTTTCAATAGTTTGCTTCCATCTTTAAGTTGGAAAAGGCATTAATGCTGACTATTTTATCTCAACTACTTCAATATACATTGATTTTGATTGTAAGTGATATTGTTCATGAACAAACATTAACAACGCTTTCATGTTGTTGTTCAGTATGGACAAATTCACCTTTTAGAGTGCTCTTGCTTGCAAATAAATTGCACAGAGATTAATTTTTTGAATATCTCTCTAACTAAAACAGGAGATCAATGCACATCAGCATTTGGGTAAATTATTATTGCTAGTAAGAAACCAACTCATCGGCACATTTTGAAGGAAGTGGTGGTAGGCAACCAGTCATCTTTCCCATGAACTTGTCCCAGTTTCTCTTTGTGGTTAAATTTTATGAATTTAATACATACTTCAGTGCTTATGAAGAGGACAGATACTATGGCTATTTTATATATGATTTAGGAATCTATAGTTCATCTATTGACCTTTAGTTTTCCCTCGCTTGTAACACAACTAGCTGAAGTGAACAATACAAAGCACAGGGTTGTTTTTTTTGTGGACTGGAAATGAATTAAATTACATGCTGCTGAGATTATTGAGGCTTAATTCAACAAGGTGCTTTAGCTTATGATAACCTTTTAATTATGGTGTGACTACTTATAGCTAAGCATGCACTTTAGTACATAAGAATTTTGCTAAATCAGGACCTTGTTTGATTACCAAGCCATCCACTCTATGTAGACAAAAGCACTGTACCCAATGTGTTGTGCCCTGAACCTGCATGAACTTCACCTAAGGAAAATTTCATGTATCCAAAACTCATTGCAAAATCAGGACTGAGCAGAGATGGAGCAAGATGGGACATGGTGGTGCCATTACACTCCACTGCCTAGAGCTCCCATCTTGGCTGCCAGATGCATATACCTGTGGGCTCACTCTGTGTGTGCAGTAAGTTCTCCCCTGCCATTGCACCCCTCCTTTTTGCCATCCTGAATCTGCTACTTGGGATGAGCATTTTTCTCTGTCTTACTCTGACCTACTTGAAACTAATAGCTACCTCTTAGCAAGTTTAGCAAAGGGACAAAACCTGAATGCCCAATAAGGAACCAATAAGTTTCCTTTAGAAGCTTTTAATACCTTATAATTAATAAAACACTTTTTACTCTTTAAAATGGTGTATCTCCTATCAAAACAAAAATCAGTCCCACAAAACTAAACTAAAACAACTAGAACCTAAAAAAAAAAATTAAAAATCACATTTATTATATACATGATAAATATATTATACACATGCAAATATATAGACTGAAATATATTTTAAACTTGTAAATATATGAATATCGTTTATATGAAATAAAAGTTGAGAGGGAGACCAATTCAGAACAGCTGTAGTCATCATTGTGAGAAGTTGTTTCTCCTAAATGGTGTAAAGAAATGTCAGGGCAATGCAAGAACCACCCACTTCTATTTATTGTGCAAATAGAGGAACCAGCTGTAGGGTAAAGAGATTTCCATTCTTTGTTTCAGGCTATGAATATTGGGAGTAATGACATTTTTAAAAAGCTGTTTAAACAGTTATGTATGTATGTGTTAATTTACAAAAAACTGACATTCCCATAAGTTTAGGAAAAAGTGTCCTTTTTTGAAATTTTTTTTTGTAAAATAGAAAAGGATAATTACATTGCCAGATTAGTTGACATCTGCCAGTGAGAATGTTTGTTATATAAGTTATGATGGTATTTCATATTAAATTAATAGCTTTTCCATTATATTTTGGCTTGGATAGATACTGCATTGTAAACAGTAGGCTATAAGTTATGTCCTCCATCTTACAATCACTTACTCATATGCTTAACTTTACACACTTTAGTGTTTCCATGACGTACACACATACACTTTATTAAAAGTGTGTGCACAGGTCAAGACTCTGGTATACTTGAGACTTTATTAGGTAACTTTATTGGCAGATAATATGCTATTGGCAAGAATTCTGAGTAGAATATTCGTATAGGAATCTAGGTCTTAGGGGTCCATCCTTATTATTTATTTTTTAAGTAGCACACTTCCCTTTGAAACTGCTTTTTCTTTTGGGATCTACTGCCTTCTCATAGACTTTGCATGCATTTAGTGCTTTATCACAGGTTTTTGTAAGTGGTTTTAGTTAGTTTAACATGGTGTTAGGGTTACCATATTTCCAGCAGCAAAAAAGAGACACTTGGGGGAAGCGAGGAGGGGAGGGGTGAGGGGCATATAATTAGCAGTGGGGCAGTGATATGCCCATGCCCTGCCTTAGCCCCTCACTCCTAAGCCCCTGCTCCCACAGCCCCCTGCCCCGCAGCCCTGTTGGTGCTCTGCTTCCTCCTGCTCCACTACCCCTGCCAGTGCCCCTTGCTCCTGACCTGCAGCCCTGCTGCCCAAGCAGCGCATGTGCATGCGCACACACACATACACAGTCTCTTTACCTGGCTTGATGGGGCCTGCATGGGGACCATGTGACCCCTGACAGCCAGTCACGTTGCCCTCTACTCCCAGTTCCAAGCAGCCAGCCTGGAAGAACAGAGGGAACAACAAAAACCTGGACATTTGCTCTTATTTTAAAAACCTGCACAGACGCAGCTCATGGGGCCAAAAAAGAGGACATATCCAGGAAAACCTGGAGGTATGGTAACCCTAGTGTAGCTTATTTGTTCTGTATATATATGCATTTGATGTTGATGTTATTCAGGGCTAATTTGAGGTCTGAGCTGGGTTGACTGGACTGGACTGGATTGGACTGGACTGGACTGGACTTGGCTGTCTGCTCCAGAGAGCAGGGCTGGCCCCACCCTTCTCCTCCTTAGCCAGAGATCCAGTTGGCTGAGAAAGGGATAGGGGACTGCAGCCGGGAGACAGCAGTGTCTGCCTGGCTTCCCCTTACCCAGCCCTCCTCTTGCTTGCTGCTTAAGCAGTGATCCCCACTCTTTCACAGCAGGGAACCCAGCTGGTATCTTCCACACTGCCCTCATGCTAGCTAATGCAGATAGGTGTCTGTGTCTCCAATTTCACTGGAACAAAGGCAGACAGAACAGTGTCCGCCTAGGGCTTTCTGGAGCTAATCAACAGGTCAGCTGGTAATATCCCTCCGTTCCTTCCTTGGAAAAAGCTGTTTAAGAATAGCTTGAACTAATGAGAGAGGCTTTGTTTTCCTGATGTTCTGATAAGCTGCCTGCTTGCTTGCTTGCTTCAAAGGCTGCAATCTGTCAGTGTTCAAGAGGGGACAGAGAGAGGTCTGAGAAATTACCTGGTTTGCAATAAGTGCAGTGCCTGTCACTGCTGCAGACAGTATGAAGAGGTAGGGAGAGAGAGGTTGAAAAGCTCAGTATCATCAACAGATGCATGCACTCAACACAAGTAGTCCACCCTCCTAAACCCCCCTGCCCCTCCTCCCCACTACCTTTTGCCTCACAGTGCTAGCTGGGGGCTGGGGGCTGGCAACACTCCCATCCCTTGAGCAGTGAGCCAGGAAAAGCCTGGTGGGTTTAAAACCCCTCCTAATCACAGTAGCACTCTGCTGAGGCCTGGCCATGTCCCCCTAAGCTCTGCAATGTGGAAAGGAAGGGAGGGCTTGCTTTAGCCCCTCCCCCCCAACTTCTAGCCTGAGCCACTGTGGGCTTGAGCCTGCATTTCCTGATTCAAAAGTGAATGTGTATCCACTTGCAAATTCGTTCAGTCTCTGCAGGTTAGACTAACTTGCAAAGATTGAATCAATTCAGGCTCTTGCTTTTTGAATGTCTGTCCCTAGCCAAGTTGTCATGGATACAAGGAAAACGCATTAAGCCACAAAAGACCTGAACAACTGATCATACAGAAATGAATAATAATTCTAATAAAAAGTAAAAATTCTAGCAAGCCAGGTAAAAAAAAGTTGAGTTTAAATGGTAGAAAGCAGAAGCAACTACTCTTTTAATGGGAATTTTGTAAGGATAAATTCTTAGGTTTTTTTTTTTTTCTGGAAAAACCTTGAAGTGCTGTTGTCTATCAAAATTGCCCTTGCATTGTATGGCTCTGAAATGTATATGCATATTAAAGCCAAGTGTTGACAGCCTCTTTAGTTTTCATTGGTTTCCTAGATACTCGTTAGTATAACCTGTCACTCACCATCTTTTATGCCCGTGAACTCTGCTTTCCTTCTTTTGAGCTTCAGATTATCTATTTGCATAAATGTCAACAGGTATGCACAGAAGTGTTTGATATAAAATTATAGTCCTATTCCTATTAAAAGAAGAAAGCTTCTGAAGAACTGTAGCATGATGGAGGTTTCTCAACATACTCAAAAATTTTCTCTCAGTTTTAACTCTGTTGAAATAGACAGAGCTATATCAGTAGAAATTGTCTGGAATCCTTTGGGCCAGTGTGAAACTCTCTTTTAGTGAGTTAAGTGCTAATATTAAAGATGTTCAAAGCATTTTGGAATTTCAAAATTTTAATTAGGATGAAACACAAAAAATCTCCATATAATTTTAAGGTAAATAATTGTTTCAGGGCATTCAAAATATTTTTTCTAATTTTACCTTTTTTGTATTATATTTATGGAAAATCAAGTAATATGAAGAAAATGAAAATTAATTTCAGAAGTCGGCTATGAAAATGTTGAAGTGAAATGCTGATGATGTAACTTTTCTGTGTATGTTCAAATGGCACTAAGAACGTAAGGAAATAGTGGATCAGACTAATGCTTTATCTGACCCCAGATCTTGTCTCCAACAAGTAGCAGTAGTTGATGTTTTAGTGGGAGAGCATATGAACAGGGTATATCTAGTGACCTATATCTTGTTGTACCCACCCTGGTATCCACCATTGCTTTAGAAATGCCAGAGAATACATCCCTGATTGTTCTGTTTAATAGCTATTAATGGCTCTATCATTCATGATTTTGTCTAGTCCCTTTTTGAACTTGGCTATACTATCTGCCCTCCTGTGGTAAACCTATCTCCTACTAATTTCAGTGGTTGTAATCTCCCATAATTTCAGAATACTTCTAGTATTCTGGGAGTTAGTGAATAATAACTCCGTATTCACTTTGTCCACATGCTTCATGATTTTATAAACTCATATATCATATACTGTTTCCCCTTCTTCTCTACAAACTGAAAAATCTTAGACTGTTTTAATCTTTCCTGGTATGGCAGCTCCATCACCCTGATCATCTCCTTCTATGTACTTTTTCTAAATCTACTATATCTTTTTGAGATATTGAGACCAGTACTGTGCACAGTATTCAAGATGTACTTGCACCATGAATTTGTATAGTGGCATGATGATATTTCTCATTTTGTTTTTAATTCCCTTATTAATGGAACCCAACGTTTTATTGGCTTTTTTTGATTGCCAGTCTGCACTAGGCTCATGTGTAAGAGAACTATCTACAATGAATCCAAGGTCTCTTTACAGAGTTGTAGCTAGCTGTAACAGCTGATGCAGCTAATTTAGGTTATTTTTCTCCATGTCCATTACGTTGCAGTCATTGACATTAAAGTTCATTTGCCATTTTTTGCCCATTTAGCTTTGTGAGATCTTTCTGCATTTTGTCTCCATCAGCTTGGGGATTTCACTGTGCACTCCCATTTTGAAGTCATTGATGAATATGTTAAACAAAACCAGGCCCACCAATCCCTTCAAGACCCCAATTCTTACCTTGTGCCACCACTACTTGTCCCGGGGGAACACCATGCACACAGCATTACTGGGTGGGGGGGAGAAGGGGAGGCTGGGGCCAGCACTGGGCTGACTCCTGCAGCCTTATCTGGGGTTCCAGGGGTCTCCTGGGGCTGCAGCAGTGGCGATCCTGCCACGTAGAGCCTGGTTGGCAGTGGAGTGTGGCTCAGGCCAGCTAGGCTCTGGCTGGCACATGCTGCTGCCATGTGCACCACTCTGCTTTTTTTCTCCATCCCTGGATATTCAGGGGTCAAAAAACCCCTCTGTGCTGCTCCCTTGCAATGTTGAGAACTTGCGGTATGTGGTGTCATAGACGTGCTATGCTTCTCCATAGAAATAGCTGCTTCTCTCAGTTTTAAGTATAAATTCTGTTAATAAACAGAAGTGGGTGTGATTCAGATATTTTCAGCCCTTAAAAAAAAAAGTTCAGATGCAAAATTCAGAGTTCTGGCCAAACTCTTCCATTTAGGGCAGCTTGAAAAAATGCCAACAGAATTTTTTTCTAGGATGATAAGAAAGAAATATATAGATAAAATATATTGCAGGACTTGAGCTAGATGTAAATCTTACAGAAAGGTCATAAAATTTGAGACATATTGTTGATTTGAAAATAATACCATCTCTCCTAATGTAGTCTTGAGTAACAACCTAAAATTACTATAAGTAAAATAATTTAACCAAACACATTATATGTTTTATTTTAGCATATGTTTAGTTATTTTTCCTGCATGGTAAGTTTCTTCTGTAAAATCTTTTAATAGAACTTGAAGGAGCAGAAAATCTGTTTTCATAATTTTAAAATGAATCCCATCTTACTTCTAGTTATCCATCAGTATTGTCAGTCTTATTGTCTATGCATACAGTTAAAAGTTCTCTACCAGAAACTGAAAACCTTTAAAACTTAGTAAGTTTAAACGAATGTGTATCTTGACTTAGAAAAAAACACATTGAAATTCCTTTTAGATAATGGGTATAAGTAAGATTTTGAGAGTTTAGATATGCTCGTATATTAAGTGTACTTGCATCCTCCTGATTGTAAAATGTCCAGTGCATGTATTGGTGCTTTACTGCTTCTCTGTAGACTTGTAAAGGCTTGAACCAATTTTTTGTGTAGGTGCAACAGTCAGTGCATATACTACATTTGCAGGTCTGGAGCTATAAACTGGCTGAAATACCAACAGCATTATGATGACAGATGAGGCTTTCTTCAAACAGTTAGCAAAGTTTCCCAATCACAGGCCCTGGTTCTCAAGTGGGACTTCAGTCACCCTGACATCTGCTGGGAGGGCAATGCAGCAGTGCATAGGTGATCCAGGAAGTTTTTGGAGAGTACTGCAAATACCAGAGAAACCAACTAGGTACTATGTTCTTCCCTGCTCATAAACAGGGAAGAATTGGTAGGGAATGTAGTAGCAGATGCAGCTTGGGCAGCAGTGACCACGAGATGATTGCATTCAGGATCCTGAGAAAAAGGAGGATGGCTAGCAGCAGAGTAAGGACCCTGGACTTCAGAAAAAGCATATCTTGACTCACTCAGGGAGCTCATAGGCAGAATCCCCATGGAAACCAGACTGAAGGGGAGAGGAGTCCAGGAGAGCCAGCTGTACTTTAAAGAAGCCTTACTTAGAGTGTAGGAACAAAACATCCCAATAGCACAAGAAGATGAGCAAGTATGGCAGAAGACCAGCTTGGCTTAGCAGGGAACTCTTCAGTAAACTGAAACACAAAAAGGTTCCTTATAAGAAGTGGAAACTTGGACAAATAACTAGAGAAGAATATAAAAGCACTGCTCTGGCATGCAGGGATGAAATCAGAAAGGCCAAAAAACAGTTGGAGTTGCAGCTAGCAAGGGATGTAAAGGGTAACAAGAGGGTTTCAACAAGTATGTTGGTAGCAAGAGGAGGATCAGGGAAAATGTGGGTCCCTCTCTGAATGGAGGAGGCAACCTTGTAACAGAGAATACAGAAAGGCTAAAGTGCCCAATGCCTTGTTTGCCTTAGTCTTCATAGCTAAGGTCAGGTTCCAGTGTATTGCACTTGGCAGCACATTTTGCAGGGGAGGTGAATAGCCCATGGTGGTGAAAGAACAGGTTAAGGACTACTTTGAAAAGCTGGACAGGTACAAGTCCATTGGACCAGATGGGATGCACCCAAGGGTGCTGCAGGAGTTGGCTAATGTGATTGCAGGTAGGTCCCAGATGATTAGAAAAGAGCAAACATAGTGTCCATATTTAAGAAAGGGAAAAAGGAGAATCCAGGGAATTACAGACCAACCTCACCTCAGTCCCTGGAAAAATCATAGAGCAGATCCTCAAGAAATCCATTTCTAAGCACTTGGAGGATAAGGTGATTAGGAACAGTCAGCATGGATTCACCAGGGGCAAGTCATGTCTGACCAAACTGATTGCCATCTGTGATGAGATGACTGTCTGTGTGGATGTGGGAAAATTGGTGGATTTTGATTTTAGCAAGGCTTTTGATACCATGTCCCACAACATTTTCCCAGGCAGGTTAAGGAAGTATGGGCTCAATGAATGGAACGTAAGATGGTTAGAAACCTGATTGGAGCATTTGTTTCAGAGAGTAATAGACAATGGCTCAATGTCTAGTTGGCAGCCAGTATCATGTGCCCTGGGGTCAGGCCTGAGACCTATTTTGTTCAATGTGTTTATCAGCTACCTGGACGATGGTAAAGAATGTACCCTCAGCATGTTTTCAGATGACACCAAGCTGGTGGGAGTAGTAGATATACTGGAGCGTAGGATTAGCATTCAGAGTGACCTAGACAAATTGGAGGATTGGGCCAAAAGAAATCTCATGGGGTTCAACAAGGACGAGTGCAAAGTCCTGCACTCAGGACAGAAGAATCCCATGTACCAGTACAGGCTGGGGACCAACTGGCTAGGCAGCAGCTCTGCAGAAAAGGACCTGGGGGTTACAGTGGACAATAAGCTGAATATGAGCCAGGAGTGTGCCTTTGTTGCCAAGAAAGTTAAAGGCAAGGCTGTCCCTGGGGGGTGAATTGGGGTGACCGGCCTGGGCTCTGCACTTTGGAGAGTGCCCCATGGACCTGCGTGGAGCAGCAGTGGCAATAATTCCTGTGTATTACTATATAATATTCATACCACATAAAAATGAAGTGGAAAGGATTTCTGAAAATCTAGAGGAAACTGGTGCCCAAAACAAGATGAAAAGAAAGATTTATTAAATAAAAGCAGGGTTAATGTTTTGTTGATTTCCCACCCCCCCCCCAAGGCATTTCTCATCTTGTACACATTCATAACCCTCTGCATATATTAAGCAATAGATTCTGTAAAGTTTCAGTTTGTAACTCATGTATCTTTGGACAATTTAATGACTCATATGTACAAATCACTGTAATGGTAAATTTATCATTTGTACAAAAGACTGTTCTCTTGGAAGCAGACAGGCAAGAAAAAATAAATAAATTGCTTATTTGTTGTCATTTAATGTCAACATAGTGCAGTGATATCAGCTCGCACCAGATGCAGAAACATTTGAATGATACAGAAAAGAAGAAATATTTGATTACTAAAGATGCCTGAGCTCAGATGCATGTCTCATTGTGAATAAAAACTCATTAAAAGTTCAATCTGTTGCAGAATTTAGTGTTTCAAGATATTGTCAGCTGCAGTGGCATATATCATGTAGTCACTTTATTTCTGGTGGACTTAATGGTGTTCTCGGCAGACATGCTTGCAGCAACAAACAAGCAGAGTAATTTTTTTTCTGGTATCAAATTGATTTTTGAGGTATTTGTCATATAAAATGATGGCAAACATTGGTCTTTCTCTTCTCCCATGGAAGGAGTGTCATGGATTCTGCAGATCTTTGAATGAAAAGGGAGACTAATCCAGAAA
>NW_017728886.1:172751266-172756546 GCF_001723895.1 Crocodylus porosus | reverse complement strand
CCAGATGGGATGCACCCAAGGGTGCTGCAGGAGTTGGCTAATGTGATTGCAGGTAGGTCCCAGATGATTAGAAAAGAGCAAACATAGTGTCCATATTTAAGAAAGGGAAAAAGGAGAATCCAGGGAATTACAGACCAACCTCACCTCAGTCCCTGGAAAAATCATAGAGCAGATCCTCAAGAAATCCATTTCTAAGCACTTGGAGGATAAGGTGATTAGGAACAGTCAGCATGGATTCACCAGGGGCAAGTCATGTCTGACCAAACTGATTGCCATCTGTGATGAGATGACTGTCTGTGTGGATGTGGGAAAATTGGTGGATTTTGATTTTAGCAAGGCTTTTGATACCATGTCCCACAACATTTTCCCAGGCAGGTTAAGGAAGTATGGGCTCAATGAATGGAACGTAAGATGGTTAGAAACCTGATTGGAGCATTTGTTTCAGAGAGTAATAGACAATGGCTCAATGTCTAGTTGGCAGCCAGTATCATGTGCCCTGGGGTCAGGCCTGAGACCTATTTTGTTCAATGTGTTTATCAGCTACCTGGACGATGGTAAAGAATGTACCCTCAGCATGTTTTCAGATGACACCAAGCTGGTGGGAGTAGTAGATATACTGGAGCGTAGGATTAGCATTCAGAGTGACCTAGACAAATTGGAGGATTGGGCCAAAAGAAATCTCATGGGGTTCAACAAGGACGAGTGCAAAGTCCTGCACTCAGGACAGAAGAATCCCATGTACCAGTACAGGCTGGGGACCAACTGGCTAGGCAGCAGCTCTGCAGAAAAGGACCTGGGGGTTACAGTGGACAATAAGCTGAATATGAGCCAGGAGTGTGCCTTTGTTGCCAAGAAAGTTAAAGGCAAGGCTGTCCCTGGGGGGTGAATTGGGGTGACCGGCCTGGGCTCTGCACTTTGGAGAGTGCCCCATGGACCTGCGTGGAGCAGCAGTGGCAATAATTCCTGTGTATTACTATATAATATTCATACCACATAAAAATGAAGTGGAAAGGATTTCTGAAAATCTAGAGGAAACTGGTGCCCAAAACAAGATGAAAAGAAAGATTTATTAAATAAAAGCAGGGTTAATGTTTTGTTGATTTCCCACCCCCCCCCCAAGGCATTTCTCATCTTGTACACATTCATAACCCTCTGCATATATTAAGCAATAGATTCTGTAAAGTTTCAGTTTGTAACTCATGTATCTTTGGACAATTTAATGACTCATATGTACAAATCACTGTAATGGTAAATTTATCATTTGTACAAAAGACTGTTCTCTTGGAAGCAGACAGGCAAGAAAAAATAAATAAATTGCTTATTTGTTGTCATTTAATGTCAACATAGTGCAGTGATATCAGCTCGCACCAGATGCAGAAACATTTGAATGATACAGAAAAGAAGAAATATTTGATTACTAAAGATGCCTGAGCTCAGATGCATGTCTCATTGTGAATAAAAACTCATTAAAAGTTCAATCTGTTGCAGAATTTAGTGTTTCAAGATATTGTCAGCTGCAGTGGCATATATCATGTAGTCACTTTATTTCTGGTGGACTTAATGGTGTTCTCGGCAGACATGCTTGCAGCAACAAACAAGCAGAGTAATTTTTTTTCTGGTATCAAATTGATTTTTGAGGTATTTGTCATATAAAATGATGGCAAACATTGGTCTTTCTCTTCTCCCATGGAAGGAGTGTCATGGATTCTGCAGATCTTTGAATGAAAAGGGAGACTAATCCAGAAACCCCCAGGTATGCTGTAATAATCATTGTAGAGCTACCAGATATTATCTATATTGAGTGATTACCATGCTTGCAGACCATTATTGTGCTTACCCACAGCACAGCTGGGAACTCAGAGGCAGCTCTGAGGACTTCCTGAATATTCAATGAGCTCTCGTAGCCAGAGTAAGAAGCAGTGAAAAGACCAGGAATGTGACAACAGAATAACAAGCAAGATGAAAGTTTTGATCCAAACTGTCTTGTTACCTGAGGGCGCTTGTCCATGCAACACCTCTCCTGTCTCCATGTTACCCTTTTCCTGTGTCCACATGACAACAATCACCATTAAGCTAGCTAAATAGCATCATGTGTCTATGTTATCAGCTGATTTTATCATTTCAGATTTTTTTTTTTTATTATGGTAATTTAAAACACCTCCAGCATGTTTTAGTTTTAGCTCCTGAATTTCTTCCATGAGGGTTATTTTTATCATTTTAAATTTTTAACGTGGGTCTGACTGATGCCCGAAAATGTGATTTTCCCTACTTTGCAACTGTTGCACAACCGGGTTCACTTGAAAATCTACGGAAATCCATGGAAGTTCACCTAATTTTTTCTGCACTGATTTTTCCAGACGCCAGGTACTAATCTTGCAAATTTTTACTGATTATTTTATTACTTATATTACATTAATGAAAAATGAGATTTCCAAAAAATGTGCTGCACCTTTGTGCATGCACCGAGCTTCTGGCAGTCCCTATCTGCCTCAGCCTTTTTCCACATCCTCCCCCCTTGCTTGCTTTTGCTGGGACTTCAGGGGGGAGGGCATCTCTGTCCCTGGGCTCCCCTCAACAGTGCCACGATCCCTTTCTCACAGTCAGCTGGCTGGCCAAGCCAGCCACAGCCTCTTTCCACCTGGACCCCAAACTTTTTCTTCCCTGTTTGCTCCTGCCAGGACTTGGGGGGGCACCCCCACCCCCAGGCTCCCCCCAACAGTGCTATGATCCCCTTCTCACAGCAAGCCAGCTCCTTCAGACATGCCCTCTCGTGCTTTATACTAATCATAGCATAATAAGCCCTTATGTGGTAAATCACGCCCATGTCACTTAGTTAACTGTCTTAAACTAAGACAGAAAAATTAAGCCAGAAACATTTTTACTGACTAAATGCTGAGTGCATGTACAAGGCCCCTGAGACACCCATCCTGAAAATTGTTTTCTAGCTGCTTCCTAGCAAAAAAGTACCTTGTGTATAGAGTCTTCTCACCCCATGTTTATAGAACAGTGATTTTCAACCAGGGGTGTGGCAGCACCATGGTGTGCCTAGAAAACCTTTCGAGGATGACATGAGGTTACACGAATGATAGCACTGTTAGGTGTGCAAACATAATTCACAAGATAAACCCAGAACTTGCAAATGGGAATTCATGGTGTTAAAAGCGTTCTAACCTGCTGTGCTTTTCCTGAATCCTTTTCAATAGAAAATTGCTCTATTTTTCTGTAGGCAAAAAGTCCGTGAAAACCAAGAGCTGACATTTCCTAAGGGATGCTTTGAATCTAAGTAGGAGTGTCTTAAGTCTAAAAAGCTTGAGAACCACTGCTGTAGAGTATGTATAGTATCTGCCTACTGGTCAGGAGATGATGAAAGGGAGAAAATGGTTGTTCTCCCCTGACACTGCTGTGAATGGGACGGTGTGATGGGAGTAGGAATCTGTCATATGCAGGAAGCACTGCATCTAGATCACTGGGGCAAAACGTATTAGATATGACTGGCTGCATTTTTAGAATAGTTACTAAAATCATAGCAGTATTTTGGGTTATTTTAAATCCTATCCAACTAAATACCAGGATGCCTAAAAACAATTTGGAGGAGAGAAATTGATAGTGCAAATAGGAACAATGATTTGTTAATTAATTCACTGCTCCAGGACTTGGGTTTAGGTTTGATTTTTAGCTCTGTTGCATACTTTGAGTAATGTGGAGGAGTCCAACCTGTAAATGGAGATAAGAAATCGATGTCTCACTAGAGATAAACAGGAAGCAATTGAGATGTTCAGGTTCTCTAGTGATGGGATGCCAAATGGCAATTTTATAGTACTGGAAAGGTTTGTGGCCTCTATCTAGATACAGTATTCCTTTAATTATAATATCTCCAATTAACTTCTGTGTACTGTAATTCAGCTGCAAATTGTGTTATGCAATTTGCCTTTTATACTTCTGTCTTCAAGAGTGAGAAAGCTATGATGTGCTTTGAATGAAACAATGCCTGTAGCTCTATCTCACATTGCCTGCAGGAACTATGTATAAATACATATTCTATTTCCCTATACATATAAGTATTTAAAAGGCCTTTTTTCTTCACCTGTTTGCATGTGCGCTAAGTTAACTTAAAACTAATTAAAGAGACTCTCATTGAACTATATATTTTAAATTACTTTAAAAATAGATTAACTAGATATATATGCAGTGCATCCTGACTAGAAAAAAACCCGTACAAATATTTTAACAGGGTTTTTCTTCTTAAAATTAATATGAGTCTGGGAGAAGTTGACTATACCAGGAAACAATGAAATTGACTATACAAAAAGATCTGTCAAATACCCCAAGAAAAGTAAACAAAAATAATTTTTGAATAGCAAACTAGTTCTGCAGAGGTAGATTTAAAAAGAGTAAGAATATGGGAAGCTACACCATTTTAGAGAAATGTGCATTATAAAGAAGAATGATAGATTTTTGCATTATAAATTACTTAAATGATAACGTTAGTTATGAACTAATGGTTACAAAAGCTTTCTTAAACAGCAGCATGTGTGTGAGAGAGAAAGAAGGCTATGGGAAGGAAAAAGAAATGGGCATATTTTTAGGAAGTAAGCAATGCAACTTCTTTGTTAGTTAATATCATCTTACTTGTATTCAGTACATTCCTAAGAATCTGGTGTATTGGCTGTACTGGCAGAAATGTGCTGAAATATATTATAAATGTAAATGAAGTTTTGCCTGTTTTAGGAAAACTAAATTAGATCAGTAAAGGATAAATGAGAGTATTCTCTTTGCTGTGTGTCTATGTAGACGTTAAATTAAAAAGTGTTCCTTCATCTCATTTTGGTTTTGGAAGAATGTTTCTTTATGAACTTAATAGTTTGATATTTTCCTTCTTGATAAAAATGTTGCCCTGTGGGGTCAGGCCAACTCTCAGGATTTCAATATTGCACTGTTAGACAGGAGGGTGTGACACAATTGCACATATACAAACACACAAATCAATTAGGTGCATACACACACTACCAGCTCAGGCACATACAAACCAGCTTAAGCATATGCATACCTATCACCAGTTCAAGCACATACACTGTACATCCCAAAAGTTAGACACAGATCACTAATTCATACATCATGCACACAATGCCATATATTATACACACACACACACAACCCACCTACACATACACACAAGTAAGTTCCTAACTTGGATGGTACAGTGTGTATGGGTATGCTTGGGGTACCTGGGATAAATGGGGTGAGAGAGAGAGCTAAAGTGCAGGGAGTGAAAGTTGCCAG
>NW_017728886.1:172743599-172751156 GCF_001723895.1 Crocodylus porosus | reverse complement strand
GAGTAATGTGACAGTCCTAGTGTGATAAGAAGTGACTGACAAAAGGCACGTGCAAGCGTTCAAATGAATAGGTGAAAGCAGAGCCAGACGCAGGCATGGGCAAACTGGGTGGCCATCCGGGGCTCAGACAGAAAGGGGGCCCTAAAATGGTAATTTTGTAATTATTATTATCTCTGGTGAAGGAGGGCCTGATACTAAAAGTTCACCCAGGGCCACCGGGAGTCTAGGTAGGGTGCTGGATGGAAGTTAAACAGTTCAGTTAAAAACCCCACTGAGATGTACAAGCATTCATCAGAGCCTGTACTGCTAATGGCACCTAGGCAGGGGGCCCCAGAGCATACATCCCAGCATGCTTTGCTGGCTCTGCAGACTTCTGGGAAACAAATGATAGCAACCAGGGCAGAGGTCAGAGCTGATTGGCTGGTATCCCCGGGGGGCAATGAATTGCACTGAATCAGGCTCCCAATGGAAAGTTAAAATGCCATATTGTCTTAAAGGGAAAAAAAAGGAAACAATTTGTCACATAAGGAAAAATGTTTCACTAGATTTTTTTCAATGGTCTGTCAAGGTTCTTTGGGTAAATGTGATATCTTTTATGAGACCAACTAAATAGTTGGAAACATTGTTCTTTGTAAGCTTTCAGGCACAAACACCCTTATTCATGCATAGGGAGAGCTTACTGGTGTTTTGTGATCTGGGTGGAATAGAATCCAATATGCAAAATGCTGATCTGTGAAAATGCAAATACATGACAGTGAGGATCAGAGGTTTTGGGAGACCATAAGTGTGAGACAGGTAGGTGGGAGGGGAAAAGGGGAACGTTGACCTGATGATGGAACATAGCTGGTACAGTGTAGAGAGGTTACCTGGGCTTATATTGTCTGTGGTCTGTGTTATGCCAGCTGCACTGCTAGCTTTGCTCCTCATGCCCAACTGATTCATTCAGGGAAGATATAATGGCAGATAAGGTTCTTTGGGTAAATGTGAAATCTTTTATTAGACCAACTAAATAGTTGGAAAAATTGCTTTTTGCAAGCTTTTGCAGGCTCAAGGGTTCTTTCCTATCCCCACAGGCCTTAAATGCTGCATGTGGTGTCCAGGTGAGGGGCACATATGGTGATTTAACATCTGTTGGGCCAGGGAAGCTCTTCTTAGAGAAGCAGGGCAAAAATCCCACCTGCTCCTCACACGGGAGGTCCAGGGTTTAGAGAGAACAATTTTTCCAACTAATTTAGTTGGTCTAATAAAAGATATCACATTTACCCAAAGAACCATGTCTGGCTTAAACCAACACAACTACAACCAGCAACCCAGAAACAGGGAAGACACATTTGCACTGGTGTAGAACTGATTAAATGAGCTACTCTTCCCATCCCTTTTAATGGATGTTGGTGTACCAGAAAAGAGAGTAGGTGTACTTGTCCTCAGCTGTATTTTTGGCCCTTTGTGCCTGTGCATAGTTTGCTGTAATATCAGAAAAGGCTTTGGGTGATATTGAAGGGGGACATGTCCCATACAGATAATGAAGGGGGACATGTCCTATGCAGTAGCAGGATAAAAAGCCTGGCATGCTTATCTTTGTTTGTCTGGCTGGCTGTCTTTCAACAGTTGTATCTCTCTCAGAAAACCACAGCAGAGATGAGCAACTTAATTTTTTGGAGCAGAATGCACCAGTGAGAGAGGGTGCTCACAAGTTGAAAAATGAGTCTGGGCAAACTGTTCAGATAAAACAGAAAACCAGCCACAATATCTGAAAACTGAACCTGAACCTGCAGGTTTTTAGGGGCACCAGAAATTTTTAGTTAACTTGTAAAGCTGTCATGGGCCACCACATTTAATTTTCACTGGAAACTAAAGTCCTAAGCTGTTGTTATGATGGCACTTGCAACTAGGCTGAAATCCAGCAGCCCTGGATGCTTTAAGTTTTTCAGTCCAAATTGATGGAAGCTTTTCAATCCAAATGGATGTAAAAGGGATCATTCAGCATTTTAGATTTTGGTGGTTCTCCTTAACTTAATTCCAGGGCTTCTGATTTTTGCTCATTTCTGCAGTTTTCCTAACTATGGCCAGGGGGTAAGGTGAATGATGCAGATATTGGGATCAAAAGGTGAATCAGGTTGTACATGCAAATATTTTACTTGGAGCTCTTACCTAAGAATATAAATCCCAGACTTTTTCCCAACAGCAACGTTAAAAGTATAGTTCTTGAGCGAGCCATTTCTAATGCAGATTTCTTTATCTAAAGAGGAGGCATACTTTTACATCATTTTAAAATGCTAATTAACAGACATCACTGGAACTAACTGAAACTACTGATATGCAGTATTTTTATTTATATAGTCATCAGGTCATAAGCCTAGTAGCAAATGTAGCGTATGCAGGTCTCTTATGATGAAACAGATAAATGGATGCATTACTGCTGTTGACGAATTGGTAAGACACAAAGTTCTTTTGGTTTGGTAATATAAATCACTACCCTTAGTCTCCGACTAGATGTCAGGGGCAGCAAGGGGAACCTTGGTTCACAAGGAAACCAGCTTGAGAAGGCTTTCCCATCCCCATGGGATGGGAAATGTCTTTGAAATGGGCTTTAAATGCTGCATGTAGTGCCCAGGTGGGGGGCACATGTGGTGATTTAACGTCTGCTGGACCAGGGAAGCTCGCCTTAGAAAAGTGGCTCCTCACACTGGAGTTCCAGGGTGTAGAGTGGATGGGGGCTTTGCCACAGAGCTGTTGGGAGCTTAGTGGAAAGGACAGTGCTGTGAGTCCCCCTGCTCACTTCTCACACCAGTCACCAGTGTGAGAAGCAGGCAGAGTGCTTTGCCCCACTGCTCCATTCCTCCTGGAAATGGGAAGACTGAAGCAGCTCCAACTTTCCCTAGAACAGATCACTCCTGTCTTGGGAAGGCATAAGAACCAGGGGAGAGGGCTCAGTTGCAGATTGAATGTTGCAGATTGAATTTGTATAGAGCCGCTAATTGATTCTGGGACTTGAGAACATCACTGTTAACTTCAGCCTGACTGAGAAGATGCTTCTGTATGAAAAGTACTCCTTGCATGATCTGTTCCTTTTGGATAACTGTTCTCTCATTTCCAGAGGTGCTTCTTTATTCTTGTTGACTGATTTCCTTTTTCCTTCCCTCCCCTCCCCCCCGCCAAAAAAAAAATCTTTATGATCAGGCCATAGGATAGGCAAGCAGGAGCTTTAGTCCTATTCTTGGGCCCCAGGCTTGAACAAACCACTTAACCTCGCTGCGCTTTGATTCTCCCCACCATAAAATTGGGGTCATGAGTACTTACCTTGTCAAAATTCATTTCTAAATGCTATTGAAGTGCTTTGAGACTCCTGTATGGAAGATGCTGTGTTGAATACGTAGGAGGTATTTTTGTTTGTTTTGCTCTTTGACCATTTTAATGAAACAGTGAGCTAATCAGGACTTACCAATACCCTATAGGTTTTACTATATGATGCTTTAGAAAACTGAATGATGTAGAATTTCAGAGGAATAATGGATGTGATTGTCTGGAGTGAGGACATTGATTTATAATCAATCAAATGTTACCAAAATTGCCTATTAATGAGTAATTATTTCTCTACTCTCTCTTTGTGCCGGTACTTGGGTGTATAAAATATTTAAATTTACTATTATTGTAGTTTGAAGACATTCTTGGGCACTATGAATTTAATTTCACAGACATGTAGATAAGTAAATTTAATCTTTTACATCAGAACTTGGCCTGGTAGTCTCCTTCTTGTCTGTCTGACTGAAACCGGAGCTCAGATGGCCTTGTAATTTGCTCTACTTGAATCCAGCCAAGAATGAGTTTCTATTGATTAGTGTAAGATGACAGTATTCAAGGGTGAATTTGCTGGCTTTTGAGTATGGTGGATGGGTCTATTTTGAGTCTTAGGGTTATCTTGTATTCCAAGTCCTCTGTGTGCATGTATGTTTCTGTCCTTGCAAACTGCACTTTAATATCTAAATAAGACATGCTCCTTCAATGAGTGCTGTAGAAATTATTGTTACTGAATGTTAACTAAAAAACATTAGATTCTTATGAGTCCAGTTTGATCATTTTTACTAAGTGCAGATTTTGGCATGATGATCTCCTTGAATTTGATTCAAATAATTAGATAGTAATTTCTGACTAGAACTATAGCTATTGTATGGTGTCCAATCTCACGTCACCTACATGTACTCATTCATTAGAGACTTAATCCATTTCAATTTATAAAATGCTAATCCCACTGCACTTTATTGAAGAGTTGTTCCTAACATTATGTTGTCTTTTTTGAGAGTGAGGGAACTGTGTTTCAAGAGTTGGTTGCCTGGCCCTTTTCCTCCAATTTAAAAGCTTTGGGAGCACCAAAGAACCCAATTCCTGGCAGATTTCTTAAGAAAACTTCCATGTGACACATTAGCTTCTTTGATCTTGGTTAGCATCAGCAGATAGGCTTTGTGGCTTCTACCTCTAAAAAGAAATCTTGAGTAGTAATGACCCCAAACACTGCAGATGTATTACCATAGTACTGTGCAATGCTTTTAGCTGTTTCTCTAAAATACTATATATACTGTTTTTGGTTAGTGCAGGCTATGATGTCTTTGCTATACCTTCTTTTTGGCGTGGCTAAACAGGAATCCTTATATTGAAAGCTTCCTGTTATTTTGTTTGAATACTGGGATATATAAAAACTTCTGAACAAACAGTAGAGGAGCATTTTCCTTTGACTGTGAAGCAGTGAACTTTCTGTTCCTCCTGAAAGTTTTCTGTGAAGTTGGAAAGTGCACATGTGTTAGGAGGGGAGAAGTATTGCAAGATGTAAGCCCAGGTTTTACGGAAGGTGATTTATGTTTTGTGGAGAAAAGGATGTGTTTTGAGAAGAAAATGTCTCTGGATAGACTAAATTGTGTGGGTTTTCATGCATACATGGTATATGCAAATGTTAGAGTTAATACAGCTTTATATGTAGGTTATCTGTTGGTAACATCCTATTATCCCAACTAGTTTACTTAAGAAAGGCTAAGCTAGACTATACTGTGATGATCAAACTTATAGTGATTTGTGTGTACCATTTGTATTGCATTGACTCTTGTATCATATTTTAAGGTATCCAAGTCATGGCCATATTGGTCTAGAGGAAAAAGTAATCTGGACTTGTGGTAGTGGTGCTGTCTTTTATTAGACCAACTAGACATTTGTGAAAAAAAATCGTTAATTGCAAACTTTCAGGTGCAAACACCCTTCATCAGGCATCAAAGAAAAGATTGTAAAAGTTATCCTGGGTACAAATGAAAGTTCATACTTTATAGAAGAGTTGAAGGTGGTAAAATCTTCTATTTGGAAAAGTTAATTTTATATACAGATTAGGCTCAGAGAACAGTTGGAGTTTACACATGGCATTGAAGTAAAGACCAGCTTTACTGTGAAAGAAAATGAAATGGTGTTCAAGAAAATTACCAGAGGTGATTTTGGTTTTACACCTTGACTGAAGTATGGCATCACCTACAGGATTCTGTGCTTTCCTCAGGCTTCTCTATTGCATACCAACAGTGGTTTGATCCCAAGTTTTCAGAGAGATTTAACCAGATTTTGGTGGCTGAGTTTGCACTAATCGTGCATACAATATATGCATTTCCATCAAGGCCACTTCCCAAATGCTTTATAGTATGTGTAACTGGCCTGAGGTTAATTTATAAATGTATAAATTTTATAGAATCATGATTTTTTTTTTCATACATGCTTTCATCTAGAGGAAAGGAAACTTTCTTTGTAGATGTTATGAAAAGAACATAGCATACCTACTCCATCACGGAAAATATTAACATTTTTTGGAAACTAATGGAAAGGAAATTTTTTTTTTTTTAATTTTGCCACAAATGTAGTTTCTTCCACATATGCTCCAGTGGAGTAGAAATGGGCAGGGGTTAAGAGGAACTGGAGTTTTGATTTCTGTTTTCTAAAAGTCTAAATTTTCCTATTTTGTGTGTCTTTTTTCTTGGCTTTTGGCTAAATAAAAACAATTTCATTGTGCATTGGGAAATCATAGTAGATTTTTATTTAGGTAGACATAACTGTTTGATTTTTCTTTCTTGCTTACCTACATTAATTTTGATTCATGCTTGTATCGGAGGTAGATAAATTATCTTGGCTATTCTTTCATTTCTCCTTGAATTCTCTTGAGGTATAAATTAGGTTTTGTACCCATTACTTAAGCAAACTCCAAACGTATAAAATATCATTAAATAATGCAAGTGAAATGGAAGCAAGATCAACAAAATGACTCAATAATAATGTTATCTTTTGGATAAAGGAATATTAACCTAATACTGGTTTATCTTTATCACAAGACATATTTGCACCTGCTTATCTTTTAACTTACATGACCCAGGATGGCCAGTAGTCATACCAGAAAGTTGGGGAAGCTTATGAAATGTTTCATTTTCTGTCATATTTGTAACTTGCGTGATACTCAGAGCATACCCCCTCTCCAGTTGAAGGGAAGTTGGCAGGTATGGGAATGCTGTAAAAGCATCATCATTTAGCTGCAGGCCAGCTCACCTCCTTACGCTACAGAATGAGGCAGAGACCAGGACACCCAGGCTAGTGACAGACATTCAGAAATTTCATAGATTTCATAGACATTAGGGCTGGAAGGGACCTTGGAAGATCATCGAGTCCAGCCCCTTGCCCAAAGGGCAGGAAGTCAGCTGGGGTCTTAGGATCCCAGCAAGATAAACATCCAAATTTCTCTTGAAGGTGTTCAATGTAGGTGCTTGAATCACCTCTGATGGCAGGCTATTCCAGACCTTGGGGGCTCGGACAGTAATGAAATTCTTCCTTATGTCCAGCCTGAAATGGTCTTGCAGTAGTTTATAACCGTTTGACCACATCATCCCTTGGGGGCAGTCTGGTGAACAAATGTTCCTCAAGATACTGGTGGTCACCCATAAACTTACAGGTGGCCATCAGATCACCCCTGAACCTGCATTTTTCCAGGCTAAGAGCCCATAGCTCTCAGCCTGTCATTATAAGTTCTGTTTTCCTGACCTCTGATCATGCATGTGGCTCTTCTCTGGACTCTCTCAAACTTCTCCACATCCTTTCTGAATTGTGGGGCCCAAAACTGGACGCAGTACTCCAGCTGCGGCCTCACCAAGGCCAAGTACAAGGGGAGAATGACGTCTCAGGATTTGCTTGAGAAGCATCTATGGATACAAGCCAGCATTTTGCTCTCTTTATTAGCTGCAGCATCACATTAAAGGCTCAATCATGACCCCCGTGTCCCTTTCACCTGTAGTGCTAGCCAGCATAGCACTGCCAAGCCTATAAGGATGCTGCAGGTTTTTTCTCCCAAGGTGGAGAACCTTACATTTTTCAGTGTTAAACACCATCAGGTTCTTGTACACACATTTGCTGAGCCTGCCCAGGTCAGCCTGGATTGCCCTCCTGTCTTCAGGTGTGGATGCTTTACCCCAGAGTTTGGTGTCATCAGCAAACTTAGCTAGTCCACTTCTAACTCCAATGTCTACATCATTAATGAAGATGTTGACAGAG
>NW_017728886.1:172731398-172743249 GCF_001723895.1 Crocodylus porosus | reverse complement strand
ATCGGCACCACATTGGCCTTCTTCCAGTCTTCGGGCACTACACCAGAGCGCCAGGAGTTCTCAAAGATCTGTGCCAGGGGCTGGGCTATGATGCTAGCCAGCTCCTTGAGTACCCTGGGGTGTAGATTGTCAGGGCCAGCTAACTTGAAGGTATCGGCCAAAATGCCTGAGCCTGCCTGAATTTATTCAATCTTTGCAGGTTACTCTAACCTGGCTAAGCTAAATCAGTTTTGTGATCAGAGAGACGTCCCAGAAAATCAGTCACGTGCCTGCAGTGGCTCAGGCCAGAAACTGAGTGGTACTAGAGCAGCCCTGCCATCCCTTCTACAGCACTGAGCTGAGCGGGGGATATGGCCAGACCTTGGAGGGTTGCTTTGATTACCTCAGCAGGGAATTGATAACAGTGTTTATCACTCTCCTAACAAAGTGTTTATCACCCAGTTAAGAAAACAACAGAAGGACATTACCAGCTACTTGTTGATTTTGCCTATTGATTCTACCTGTTGATTCAGCACAGACTGTAGCCAGTATGTGGTCTGCTAGCTAATACACAGACACCTCCTCAACAAGCCAGAGGGAAGAGGGGAATTCATGCTTAGCATGGAGTGTTGAGAGGAGTGGGGAAGCAGCCTGCAGTCTGTGCTGAAGCTGTAGGCAGGGAGAAGAAGGGAGGGGCCAGCCCTGCTGTGGAGCAGAGAGCCCCGCCCCACCCAGCCCAGAGACGATGTTGGGGGTGTCTGGTTTATCTTAAACCAGCAAGGGGTCTGGGACAGACATTGCATAACCTGGGTTGAGCCAAATCAATCAAGTCTGATATTACATTCAACCAGGTTTATCTCAAACCTGTTTCAGCCATTTTCAAACTGGTTTATGTGCACTGAACATCTGTTCTGTCACAGGTTTAAACCAGTTTCTGATCACTTAAAGCAGTTTAAGTGTAATGTCTGTCCCTAGGCTCAGTGATACTTAACTATTTACAGATTTAATGATACAACATAACATAAAACTTATAACTATAAACTTACATTCAGATATTTCTCACTCTCTCTTCTCTCCCCCAACAATAACTCTTGTTCACTCTTATCTTAGACATAGGCCCAATCTTGTGTGGCCTCCTGTTCAATGTGCAACCCCTGCCCCTCAACAGGCAAAGGAGCTCTCAACAACAAAACTCAGGTTAATTACAATTCAGTGACAGGAATAGCTGGCGGTGAGAGGAAAATAATTGAACACAATAAGGTTACATTACAAGTACAGGAATAACCAATACAATAAATTTAGACATAAGCATCTTACAATCCTCTCATCCTCAGAAGAAGAGGTAGACTTGGAGTTCCTGAGGCAGCTCTCAGAGACTGTATGGTCTAGGGATATGGTTGTCATGGGAGACCTAAACTACCCTGACATCTGCTGGGAGGAGCAGTTAGCCAAGTCCAACCATTCACATTGGTTCTTAACCTGCGTACAGAACCTTCACCTAACCCAGGAGGTATACGGTCCCCCTAGAGAGAATGCCTTACTGGACTGGTGTTGGCTACTGGGGAAGACCTGGTAGGGGAGTTGCAGATTCGTGGTCACCCTGGGGACAGCGACCACCAATCAGTTGAATTCACCATACAGTGTAGGGTGGGAAAGATAATTAATAGGGTGGAAATGCTTGATTTTAGGAAGGCTAACTTCAGTGTGCTCAGGAGTTTAGTCAGCGATGCACTGCAGGATAGGAGCATTGGCAAGATAGGAGTCCAAGAAGGGTGGTCGTTCCTAAAGGGAACTATCCTTCGGGCACAGAGGGAGATGATCCCATTGTGTGGAAAATGGAGGAAAGGGGCCAAAAAACCTCTGTGGCTAAACAGAGAAATCCAGGGAAGCCTAAGGGCAAAAAAAGAGGCATATAGGCAGTGGAAGCAGGGGGAAGCTATGAAGGAGGAGTATACCTACTTGGCCCCCACTTGCAGGGAGGCAGTTAGAAAGGCCAAAGCAACTAGGGAGCTGAGGCTAGCAACAGAAATTAGAGACAAGAAAATGTCATTTTTTAGTTATGTAGGGAGTAAAAGGAAGGCAGCATAGGACTCCTACTGAACAAGCAGGAGCAATTAATGATAGACAAGGGTGACAAGACTGAGCTCTTCAGTGAGTTTTTTTGCCTCAGTTGCCTTACTTGGTTGGACTTGCTGTGTTTAAACCAGCAGGCCTGGATGAGCTGCATCTGAGGGTGCTGAAGGAATTGGCCTGAAACTACTGGCATGACTGTTTGAGTGCTCATGGCACTTGGGTCAGGTCCCAGAGGACTGGAAAAGGGTCGATGTGGTCCCTATTTTCAAGAAGGGGAGGAAGGAGGATCTGAGTAATTATAGGCCAGTCAGTCTCACCTCCAGCTTTGGAAAAGTCTTTGAAAAAATTATTAAGCATCATATTTGTGCGCGTCCAACGGGAAAAGTAATGCAGCAGGGCAACCAGCATGGATTCATAGCAGGTAGATTGTGCCTGACTAATCTGGTTTCTTTTTATGACCAGGTCACAAAATGCTTAGGTGCAGAAGTAGAGGTTCATGTCATTTACTTGGATTTTAGGAAGGCCTTCAATATGGTATCTCATCCCATTCTCATAAATAAATTAATAGGCTGTGACTTAGATGATTACATGGTCCGGTGGGTGGCAAATTGGCTTGGGGTCGCACACAGACAGTGGTGGTGAACAGGTCGATATGGTTCTAGAAGGATGTGGGCAATGGAGTCCCGCAGGGCTCAGTCCTTGGACCTGTGCTCTTCAATGTTTTCATCAGAGAATTGGACATGGGTGTGAAGTGTACTCTGTTCAAGTTTGCAAATGATACTAAATTGTGGGGGCAGAGTGAACACACCAGAGGGTAGGGAATGATTGCAGGTGGACCTGGACAAGTTGGAACACAATAGGATCCAGTTCAACAAGGACAAATGCAGAGTGCTGCACCGAGGGTGTAAAAATATCCGGCACGTCTATTGGCTGGGAAATGACCCTCACAGCAGCACAGAAGCAGAAAGGGATCTTGGAGTCATAGTGGACTCCAAGATGAACATGAGTCGTCAGCAAAATCATCAGCAAAGCTAACCGCACTTTATCATGCATTAGTAGATGCATTATAAATAGAACCAAGGAGGTGATACTTTCCATCTATGCAGCATTGGTCAGACCACAGTTGGAGTACTGCGCCCAGTTTTGGTGCTGAACTTTAAGAAGGATGTGGATAACCTTGAGAGGGTCCAGAGGAGAGTCACTCATATGGTTAAGGGTTTGCAGGCCAAGCCCTATGAGGAGAGACTAAAGGACCTGGGTCTCTTCAGCCTCCACAAGAGAAGGCTGCAAGGGGATCTTGTGGCTGCCTACAAATTCATTAGGGGGGCATAGCAAGGAACCAGAGGTGCTCTGTTCACCAGGGCACCTCTTAGAGTAAGAAGGAACAATGGTCACAAACTGATAGAGAGCAGATTTAGGCTGGATATCAGAAAGAACTTCTTCACAATAAGGGCAGCCAGAATTTGGAATGGGCTTCCAAGGGAGGTGGTGCTCTTCCCTACCTTGGGGGTCTTTAAGAAAAGGCTGGATAGCCATCTGGCTGGGATCATCTGACCCCAGCACTCTTTCCTGCCCAGGGCAGGGAGTTGGACTCAAAAATCTGTTGAGGTCCCTTCCAATCCTAGCATCTATGAATCTCTATATAACAACAATAGGGACACAATACTGTAAACAGAATCCCAATAACATAGATAACCAGATCACAACTATTGGCATAGCAACAGTGCCCAAAGAAGAAATGGCAAAGCAGGAAAAGATCCTATTACCTAATTGAACATCATTACCCTCTCCCCGGTTGCTCAACTAGGAGGGGTCCATAACCATGACACCACCCTTAAAAAACAGGCTGTAGACTCCCTTCTGTGCCCACGGGCGAATTGTCCCCACTCAGGGTCTTCCCCTTGTTCCCTCACAGTGAGGAAGGCCCCTTCTCCATGCAGATTCCCTTTCCAGGTAACTCATGAGTTCACGGCTTTAGAAGGGTTGAGCTTGTCTCCAGTGGTGTACTGGGGCAAACCCTCCCTGCCTTCGCTGGGATGGTCGACCCATGCCACTTCCAGCAAGAAGGCTCCAGCTGCTTCATGCAGCTCTTCTGGCCGGTTGACCTGCTCTTTGCCCTGTGCACCACCCCGTGCACCAAAGGGGTACCTGCCTTGGGCAGGGGGAAAAATCTGTGCTGCAGCCCCAACATCTGTCAGCTCTAGGGCCCTGTGCACTTCTCTGTGCACTGATGGCCCAGCTCCTACCTTGCGCAGGGTTGGGGACCTCCACTGCCTCATGCAGCTGCTGCGCTCCCATCCACACCTGGAGTCTCCATCCACCATTCTGTGCACTGGCTCTCCAGCCCTGTGCACCAGTCCGTGCACCAAGGGCTTCTGCTCCTCCCACATATTAATTCCCCCTAAATTCATATAGGGGAACACATGAGTGTATGATTAGTGGCAGGTGAACATGTGACCATTCTTAGCACTCTATTTAGTTCTAGAAATTTCTACAACTTATGTAGCCCACACAATATGGTCTTGGCATTTTAATTTTATGTTATATTAACAACTTTTTCTCCTTGCAGCTTTAGCTCCTTTTGCATTATGCTGTTCAAACAGGCTTAGGATAGGCAGAACGGAACAAGCCCATCCAAGGCACCTCGTTTTTGCCCGAGAAGGGACTTTTCATATACAGGAGACATACCCTTGTATCCTTTGGGACTGCAAAAGATGGGGTCCACAGCAAGATCAGTGCCTGTGTAGGATAACTCTTATGACTTTGGAGACCATTAACTTTGAGGGTCCGCAAAGGTTTTGAGATTTGATTACATGGATTTAAAATGGACAAAATGGATTGGCTCCAGTTTGTTTGTTAAGATGAGCTGATATGGTAGATTTAAGTCCAAACTTTTTCAGCATGAAAGGTAAAGATTTCTAGACACTGAAAACTAGTGTTGTATTTGAATTAAGCTATAAGTCTCCAATCATTTACACCCACACCCACTCTCTCTCTCTCTTAACTTCAGTTATTCAGTACCTCCATTTAGATGAATAGGACAGTCCCCATATGTGGGCCACAGTGAGTTAAATGTGGAAAAAATAGTGTATCTCATGTTTATAGACTGAGCAATCTTCCCTCCTATCTTGACTTGCTTGTATAGTTTCTAATACTGGAGTTTTTTGGGGGACCTGAAGAGGGAAGTGAACAGGTTTGCAATTTAATTTACCTAAGTAATATGCCTAAACCTATTACTGCTTCTTTGGTGTTATGAATGCCAACAACTACTGTACCTTGAACATGATTGTTTTTTAATGTTTGCTACAAAGGTAATTTAAAATAGAACTAGGCAGTGCCTCCAAAGAGCAAATCTAAAATAAGACCATATCAGCCTTCTTTCTAAAGTCTTGCTGGCTTGTACTGTCTTTTTCTGCTGTAGAAGCTGGATATCTTATAGCTTTTTGCTGTTGGCAGACCATATAATTTTATCAAATAATTGGCTTTGGTCTTTACAAAACTGCAAGTTGCAAAGTTCACATTATTTTATTTAAAACTTTTCTGCTATTTTATTGATGGATTCCTCCTCTTGTCCTTTTCCTGGCTTACATTGCTTGGATCTCTCATTTTTGACCATTTCCAACCTATTTAAAGCTTTGATAAGTGCCTGTTATCTGATTTCTGGAAGAAAAAATCAATTCCTTTGACCACAGCTTTTCCTTTGAAATCTAGAGAACAATTGATACACCCTTGACATAACCTCCATCCAGTTGTTCTTAAAGAGTAAAATAAAATTCCTCTTCAGGTGTTTATTCTCTCTCACTTAATAGGATGGCATTTTGTTGATACTTAACTTAGTTCCTCAATATTGCACTGTTTAACATTTAAGGAAAAAGCAAGTCTTGACCATCTTGAATTAAGGGAGTACTATATCTTACCTTGAAATACACGTTTTCATCCAAAGACTGCTAACCAAAGAAACAAGTTGTATAAGATCTTTGACCCACTTGCTCTGGATACTGAGCTATTTGGCTTTGGTACTAAAATTAAAGCTCAGAGTTCCTCTAATAGAGCTGTAAGTTAAAACATTGTTTGCTTTATACAGAATGTTTAGATTTTTGTATTAAATTTTGTGTATTCTGTTCTGTATTCATCCCAACATTAATTCTCTTTTGATCAAAATAGTTGGCATACATTTGCATACAGTATAAGGAGCTTCTTCCTTAGAATATGAATAATCCAAGGTGTGTGTGTGTGTGTGTGTGTGTGTGTGTGTTAGGGGGGAGATATGATAGAAGTCTATGAAATAATGACTAGTGTGAAGAAGGTTTAAAACAAAGTTCTGTCTTGTGTAGTATATAATTAACTTGTGGCACTAATTGCCACAAAAATCTTTAAAAACTCTAATGGTTTAACCAGGTTTAAAAGAGGAATAGGTCCATCAGTGGTTATTAAACATCATAACAGGGCTGTAACCTACAAATTAAGACTCTGTAGGCATCTAAATGCTGGACGTTGTAAAGGAAGAGGGAGGGACAGGTTCATCTACATTAGTCTCTGCATAAATACTCTTCCCCTTGGCATAAGTGTGAGATATGGGATCCTGGGTTAGATGGACCAGTTGTCTGAGCCAGTATAGCATTTCTTATATTCTTGTTCATTTTGAAGGGAGCTTTGGGTGCCTATACATGATCTGGGAGGCTGCTCCAACATGCTGCAATTACAGTGCATCAGAGCAGACTCAAGTCTGCTGAAGCATGGTAATTGCCACACACTAGCCAGCCTCCGTGTCTCATGTATCAGTGTCCCCACACTTCAATATGGAGGCAGGGGAGCTTTAAATAAAGCTCATTCAACCAGTTTTAAATAAAGTACCCCCACCACCATTCTGAAGTGTGGGGACGCTGGTACACGAGATGCTCCAGGCACTTTAATTAAAGCAGCTCTCAGAGTCTTGGCCTCCAGGGAAGGCCGAAAGAGGAAAGCACCACTGGCTGCCCATCCCACTTGAGAAGAGGGTCTGGGAGGCCTTGGGTCCAATATGATCAGGCCTTCAACTTTGATGAACAGTGGGAGAAGAAAAAGAATTAAAGCAGTATTAAACTGTACCATTGCAAGAAGGGATCCATCCCTTCTTACATATTTTCTGGATCATCATAGCTACAACAACACTTTAACCCTTTTTTCTGATTTTTTTTTAAAGATGTCCTCTGTAGGGATAGCCCTTCAGCTCACACTAAAAGAACATCTTTTACAAATGTTATTCTGTTTTTCTTTTAAGCTGAAAAGACTACAGTCTGAGAATGCCTCTGAGTGGGGAAAGAGAGAGATGCTTGATGCAGAAAAGCAAGATCTGAAGAGAGAGGATCGAAGGTTGAAGGCCCAGGTGAAAGAAATTCAGGAACTGGTAGACAGGAAAAATGAACTTGTACCAAGCAACTTGGGTTCTGATACTGAGATGGCACAAAGTGAACTTCTGAAGAAAAATAAGGTATGAACTTTAATTGTCACAATCATTTGGGGAAATACAGCTGCATAACAGTTGAATTTGGATTGATACAAAATGTTACTATGAAAACAGCTATATTACAACATACCTCTGTGTATCTGCACCCACCATAGGCTAGCAGAAAGATTTATTTCAGCCCAGAGACAATGGTGACAATGGAACTCAACAACTGGCTTTTTGTAGCAGATGGGGCCTGGTTTAGCTGGGAGGTTGACCAAGTTCAGGTAAGACAAACCATTGGTTTACTACCAGGCTGCCTTAATGAATACAAGTGAATATATACAGACTTCCAAGAGAAGGATGAACTAGATATGGGCCTTATGTTTAGGAAGATTTCTTTCTTTCTCAATCTGTTTATTCTTGGGTCTTGTGCTTTAACTGAACGTAAATTTTATGCAAAAGCTTTTTGTATCCAAATATGCTACATCTGCTATGTTATTTCTGAAGAATTAATATACATACCGGAACACACATCACTAATGAGAATCTGGGAAAATATTTTTAAATTATGGCAGATGTCTGAAATCAGGATTGGATTCTGTAGATGTGCAATTTGACAGAAAGGTGCAGCTCTTAATAAGGAATGCAGAGGAAGGGTTCTCACTGATGTGCCTAGGAACCCCTCCATAGAGGAATGTCTGGAGGGGTTCAAGACTGCATGGGATCTGGTGACTAGCTCCTTCAACAACCATTTAGGCAGTGAAACAGTTGGCCAGAACAGTAGAAACAGTCGGCCAGATGTTGCTCTTAACAGGGGAGCCTGACTCATGTCAGAGAAGCTCTCAGACTTTAGCAAAGTTTCGTATAGCTGCACATCCTGCAATCATATAGGTATTCCCTTTAAAATCCATGGGACTTGTTCATGCATCAAGTTATGAGTGGCCAAGCGTCTGCAGGACTGTGGCTCTAATGTATTGCTTGTATCAAGGTCTCTAGTTAGTCAGGCCCGGCCAGTCCAAGCTCTTGAGCTTCCACACCTGATCTTGATCCCTGGGTAATGTGACTGCCCCCTTACTCTGGGACTGGATTGGCTGCTAAGTGCACCACTCAGCCCTTTTAAGCACACTTGCAGCCTCAGGCTGCAGCATGCCTTGATAACAGCCTCAGTCTACTCTGCCAAGCAGTGCATTCACTGCTATTTCTGGCTCCTCATTCAGCTTTGTTTTTCCCTGCTCTTGGATCTTCCCTGGAACTTGGTACTGGCTGTCTGTTTCCTCTTGGCTTCAGCTTTCTCTCTTACCCTATTCTTAGATCTTCTCTGGAACTCGACACCCAGCTCTCTGATTCTCCTGGCTTCTGATCACAGCTTGCACCCCAGACTATGTCTCTTGGGGTGTCTTTACACGTGCTTCAAAGGTGGGAAAAGGCACTTATTTAGAGCATCTCTCAGGAGCTGCTCTAATAAAAATGCCCGCAGCATCTCATGTATTCAGCATCGCTTCAAAATGGTGGCAGGGCAATTTAAATGAAGCTTATTTGATGAGTAAGCTAATTAGCATGCTCCAGCCGACTTGATTAATTGTATCTGCCCCAATGCTTTGTAATTACAGTGTGTTGGAGCAGGTGTCCTGCATGTCTACAGGCACCTGCTGCACTGATCCAGATCCACCCTGATGCCTCAGTAACCTGCACCCCGACCCAGCTGACCTCCTAACTGACCTTCAGGGACTGAACTCTTACAGCCTAGCTTCACTTTTCATTGGATGACAAACTCTGTGTAACAATTCTCTGCTGGAGGTATTCCATAAAACATAATAATGGTGTAATGTGTCTCACAAAGAGGTGCAGGTGTGTGGCTGGGCAGCTCAATTCAATGGGAGGGTACAAACCAGCTTGATTTATTTATGCATATAAACATACAAACAGTAAATTGTAACCCAGCATGGAAACCTGATAACAAAATTATCCCTCCAGGTATTTTGTTCCAGATTTTCAAATGATTAAACCTCTGCTTAAAGTATGCTTTTCTTTTTTCATAATATTAGAATAACTTATATATAAGTCATTTCTTTCACACTATGATATTGAAAAATCTCATTTTTATTATATTCTGTGGTGACTAAGAAACCACAGATTATATTCCTAATGCTCTAGCTTCCTGAAAATCTTTCCATATTATGAGTTACTTTCAAATATTCTAGACTAAGGTTTATTTGAACTGATCAGTACATATGATATTCCTTTGCAGTGAAATGCAGTTTGATGTTTGAAGACCTATTGCTTTTGAGTTGGTGAGTGGGCCATTTGTGTCCCACATGTTCATATGGTCCTTGCACATGAGTGAGTGCTTTTGGCTAACAGTGGTGGAATTGTTGTTTTCACTATAGATGCTTTTGTACCTTTAACACCAAAGGTCATAAATGGCAGATAAATCCCCACTATATCTCAATTTCATCTTGCCTCTTGTGGCAATGACACAGAAATCCTATACTTCCATAATTAGCATTCCTATGATGGAGCTTGGGTAGCCTTTTACAGGCTTATCTTTCAATATGTCTTATATGCTTTCCATTAGTCTAAATAAGGGAAAGTTGAATGCCATCATTTTTAGTGATAGGAAGAACAATGTAAAACACTACTCTGGGTACTGATAACAAACATTACTATCTAAGGAATAGACAGAAACAGACATAGAGGCCTAGGGATTGCTAAAATATCTGCCTGAGTCAGAAGAATCAGACAAAGGCACTAAGCCGAAAAGACAAAGAGAAGTGCTTGTAATACGGCTGCAGAGAATATGTGATTTTTAAAATGACTTGGAACTTTAAAAGTACTTTTTGAGTAGAGTGCTGACTTGAAGAAGGCTTGGAACTGTGAGGAAGAATATGATTGTAACTAGGATCTGGATATTTAACTTTCAGTCCATTCCTGGTAAATAAACAGGATTGCATCAAGTATCTGATTCTGTCATCAATTCATGCTCTTCATGGAAGCAAATGGCAAGAACATAAATTCCTTCCCATGTGGACGCAGAGGCTTGCTCAGCATCTTCTTTTTGTATTTGAAGATTCTTATCAATACCCTGTTCAGCCTTCTATTTTCCAGTCTGAATAATAGCAATTCTTCCAGCTCAATTAAATAGAAGCCACAATAATGTGATTGGGTAGTGTTGCTTACTAACTCTATAATAAAACACTAGTTGTTCTATTAACCTGTACCCGCCTGGCTTCGAACATCCAGTCATGCGCCACGCATCCCCAGATGCTTGAGGTTGTCTGCCGGCCTGGCCCTGTGGTTCTGCTGAATTGGTGTCTCTGACCCGGATAGTCTCGCCCCAATCTCGCCTACCACAACTTTGTATCTTATCCCAGTGGTGGGGTTCGACTATTGGGGTCTCTCGCGTATAGGATTGCTGGACGACGATCTTCTGCGAGGCTCCACCTCCCCTCTACCTTGCCCTTACACCCTACCTTGGTGAATCCTGATGTTCTTTGGCCAAGCCCCCGATAGTTGAGGCTCTACGCCCTTTTACCACACAGGCTATATGGCAGTCGGGCCAAATGCCCACTTCACCCACCATGCCTCACAGCCCTACCTGTAACTGTAAACAACCTTTTGGGTTAAACACCACCTGGGTTCACCCAACAACCCCTCCAAAAGTGGGAAATGAAAAAAAATAATAAAAAATACCAACGATGGAGAAATGCAAGATACTAAGGGTGGCCCTTCACCCCCTTTATTGCATGCTCCCATAGGCTGCCCTACCACAACAGACTCAAGCCCCTAAGACCCCTAGCAAGCCCTAAACTGGGTCTGGGATAGCCTGTTGGCTATGGCATCCTCCCCCCCACTCTTTATCCAGCCTGTGGGTTCGCTGGACCCTTGGTGGTCCGTCTCAGCACGTCTTCCCCACGTCTTCTGGTGGGGCAGCTCTATACTGTTGGGGCCCATCTTCTGGCGCCCTTCCCACTGACCGTGCCCTTTGGCTCCCACCTAGGGCACATCCATGAACCTGTCCAAGCCCTCTATGGTCCCACTTGGTCTGGCGTTTTGGCTTCTGCCGACTCTTCTGGCTCTTTGTGGGTAACTCTGGGTCTCAAGCCCCTCCTGCTCTCTTCTGTCCCCGGGTCCCAGCTCCTGGTCTGAACAAGGCATCTCTGCTCTCTTGCACCCTGCGTCGCTGCCAGCGGCATTCTCCCTGCAGCGGGCTTCACTCTCTCCTCCTGTGCTACAGGAGGCAGTTTCCCATGCTGTTCCCCCTCGTGGCGGCTTCGGAAGAGACCTCCCATCTGGTGCTTCTGCTGGTCTTTCCCCTGCTCTCCCACCAGCAGCTCCTTTTATATTTCATAGATTTCATAGATTTCATAGACA
>NW_017728886.1:172729159-172731387 GCF_001723895.1 Crocodylus porosus | reverse complement strand
ACGTTCCCCCAGATCCTGGTGGTCACCCCTGATAAACTTATAGGTGGCCATCAGATCACCCACCTATAAGTGGGTATATTCCCCGGCCGGTTCCTGCCGTTCATCTTCTCAGCTGGCCACTGCTGTGTAAAGGTGTGGCTAACGAGCCACCGAGGTCCCGCCACCATTTCTGGCTTTGCTGCGGCTCCTGCTACAGGTAAGAGTTTTTCTGTTTCCTTTTTTCCCCTTTTTTCTTCCCTGGCCAGCTCCTGCTCCCAGGGTTCCCCCCTGGTTCCTCAGGGTCTGCCCCCTTGTATCTCCCTGCGACACAACCATTATTACCACCTTCCCCCTTCCAATCTCTCCCCCCATACTTCTTTTAGGTAATTTTTAGTTATGCTGTATATGTTAGGCAACTTAATTTTGAGCTTGCACTGCTGTAAGCACACCCCAATGCAAATAGTATAGTACAGAGATTTCCAACCACTGGGCCACGGCCCATGGGTTGGCTGCCAGGTTGTGGCACAAGGCCCCTGCTTGGCCTCCCCATCTGCCCATGCCACCGTCTTCCACTGGTGACATTCAGGGTTAAAGCTGGGGGGGCGGGGCAGCCCCAGGGAGTAGGCAGCTGGCTCTGCCACTCTCGTTCTGGTCTGCAGCACAAAAACGGTTGGGAACCACTGGTTTAGTATACACAATCATTTAAGCTAGCAAATTGTGCACAAGTGCCACGAATAAAAATTAAATTTTATACAACATTGCTATCATAAAGAATTGTGTTTACAAAATGTCACTATACATTAGACATTCTTAGCTGACATAATACTGGCTAAATATTCAAAATATTTCTATTGGCAGTTTTGAAAAGGTTAACATACCATGTTGTTTGATATCGGAAAAAAATGATGAAATATTTCAAATCAGACTTTTTTTTTTACATGGTTCTATTGATTGCACTTCTTGGAATGGAATATGTATTTAAAATAATAGTTATAACATTTGACAAATAGTCTGGCAACAAATGTTAAATAAATCCAAGTGATATGTTTTAGAAAGAGATAGCAGGTAAAAATATTGATAATATAAATCAATCCCTAAAACATTATTCACTGAAGAGTTTTATTATCTTCAACTTCAAAGATCAGCTTGAGCCAGAATCTGAAATTAATTTTGTTGAACAGAAATGTTGCTTTTCAGTCTTAGCTCTATTCTTCAGTAAAGCTCTAGAAGACAAAAGATTTTAATTCAACTTTTATAAAGCTCTCTACAGAAGGTTAAGGTGTACTTTTTAATATACATTAAGTAAAATTTTCTTAAAGATGGTCTTGTACAGTCATTTCATTTCTCCTCAGAGAGTAACTGCCTGGAGAGAACACAAATATACAAATATCCAGGTTTTTTCTTCCAGTGTAAAAATGACCACACATGGAGAAAAATAATCTGGGAACACACAATATTAGATCACTGCTTGGAGAGTTTATCCTGGGAGAGCAAATATATGTGCATGGCAGAACATGCCCCTTTTAACAATCCCTACATTGTGCTGACCATGGGCACTCTGGGTCAGTCAGTCAGGCTGCTCTGCTGCCATCTGTCACCAGACAGACCAAGAGAGCATGTTGCGATATGTGCACAGCACCTCCCCCCACACCTTGCTGCACAGTGTGAGTACTGCAAGCTCCAGTCTGTATGCCTGTATACCTGGCTCTTTTTCTACCAGGAGAACAAACCTGGGAGAATTCTCCCAGATTGTTTGCATGTGTGTATGCAGCCTATCCCAGGCAAAATCTTGTTACTGGGAGAATGTTGACCTAAGTTAAATAAATTTAATCTTTAGTGCTCCTCTAAGATGCTGTATGGTTAACAGTGGAATCCTGAAGCCTTTTAAGCATTTGCAGTGACACTACAACTTCATCTCACTGTTAGGGATGTACCAAAATTATGATTTTGCAATTCATAGAATCAATGAGTCGGTAGGAACCTAGACAGATCATCAAGTCTGACCCCCTGCCATGGGCAGGAAGGAGCACTGGCGGTGGGAGGGGTCAAGACCCCAGCCAGGTACCTATCCAGTCTCCTATCCAGTCTCCTCTTAAAGATTTCCAGGGAAGGTGAGAGCACCACCTCACTGGGAAGCCTATTCCAGGCTCAGGCCACCCTTACAGTGAAGTAGTTCTTCCTAATATCTAACCTAAACCTATCCTCCCTCAGCTTGTGGCCATTGTTCCTGGTGACTCCAAGGGGAGCCC
>NW_017728886.1:172660327-172729148 GCF_001723895.1 Crocodylus porosus | reverse complement strand
CAGCCCCTAACCTATAACCATGATGCTGGTTCCCTCTCCCCAGGTGCAGCACCCTGCACTTGTCCTTGTTGAACCGCGTCCTGTTCAGATCTGCCCACTTCTCTAACCCATCCAGGTCTGCCTGGATGTGGTCCCTGCCTGTCAGTGTATTCACTTCACCCCACAGCTTGGTGTTATCAGCGAACTTGAACAGGGTGCTCTCCACACCTTCATCCAGGGCACTAATGAAGATATTGAATAGCACCGGCCCAAGGACCGAGCCTTGGGGGACTCTACTGCCCACACCCTTCCGGGTCGACATTGATCCATCCACCACCACCCTCTGGAGCCAGTTTGCCACCCATGTGACTGTGCATTCGTCAATACCACATTCCCTCAGCTTGCCACCAGAATTAGGTGGGACACTGTGTCGAAGGCCTTCTGGAAGTCCAAGAAGATGATATCAACTTCCTCCTTCAGATCTGAGCTCTTTGTTACCTGGTCATAGAGACCAGGTTAGTCAGGCAGAATCGGCCTTGCACAAACCCATGCTGGTTACCCCTCAACATCACTTCCCCTGGAGGGCTCTCACAAATGTGGCCCTTGATAACTTTTTCAAAGACCTTCCCCAGGATAGAAGTGAGGCTGACTGGCCTGTAGTTGCCAGGCTCTTTCTTCCTCCCCTTCTTGAAAATAGGGACCACACTGGCCCTTTTCCAGTCCCCAGGGACTTGGCCCGAGCACCGGGAGTCCTTGAACAGCCATGCCAATGGCTCCACGATGACACCAGCCAATTCCCTCAGCACCCGCAGATGAAGGTCATCCAGGCCTGCCGACTTGGATACATCTAAGCCCTCCAGGTAGTCCTTAATAAGTTCTGAACTAACAGTTGGGGGACTTGCATCCTTTTTGGGCCTCTCTATGCTATCACCCGAGAGCACCCCATTGTCAGCAGACAGGAACATGGAGGCAAAGAACTTGTTGAAAAGTTCTGTCTTCTCTCGCGCATCTGTCACCAGCTGCCCTGCCCTGCCTTGTAGGGGTCCAATGTTACCCCGAGACTTCTTGTTTCCTATATACTTGAAAAGGACTTTTTGTTATCCTTAATCCCAGAAGCTAATCTAAGCTTCAGTGCTGCATTAGCCTCGCTTACCAAATCCCTACAAGCTCGGGTCAGAGAGGTGCACTCCCCCTTTGTCCCTGCCCCCTGCTTCCACTGCCAGTACGCTTTTTTCTTTGCCCTCAGGACAGCCTGGATATCCACGCTCAGCCACGAAGTTTTCTTGGACCCTTTTCCTGCCTTCCTGCAAAGTGGAATTGCGTCCTGCTGTGCCCCAAGGATAGCTTCCTTGAGGAAGGACCACCTTTCCTGGACCCCCATACTAGCTACACCCTGGGCTCTGAGTGCCTCCCTACTTCCCTGAGCACATTGAAGTTGGCTTTCCTAAAGTCATACATTTGCGCTGTACTAGTTATCCTCCCCACCTTTCTCTGAATAGCAAACTGGATCATTTCATGATCAGTGTCCCCTAGCCTCCCTTGTACTAGCACATCCCCCACCAGGTTGTCCCCAGAGGCTAACAGCAGATCCAGTATGTCATTTTCCCTAGTGGGGACGAGTACCTCCTGCATAAGGTGTAGGTTCTGTACGCACGTCAGGAACCTTCGTGAGTGGCTAGACCTGGCCGACTGCTCCTCCCAGTTGATCAGGGTAATTCATATCACCCATGACCACAACATCCTTTGCACACATGGCCTCCCCAAGCTGCCTGGATAATTCCAGATCCAGCTCTTCCTCCTGATGTGGTGGCCTGTAGTAAACCCCTACCACCAGATCCTTCTCCCCCCACCCTCCTTGACATTTGACCCACAGGGTCTCAGTTAAGCCTTCCTCTGGTCCCATTTGGAAGGTAGAATTGGTATACTGTGCCCTAACATAGAGCACAACACCCCCACCTTTTTTCCCCTTCCTATCTCTTCTAAACAGCCTATAGCCCTCTATGTCTACTGCCCAGTCAAATGTTTCATCCCACCATGTCTCCATTAGGCCAACCAGGTCGATTTTACTACTTGCAAGCAGGAGAGCAGGCTCCTCTGCTTGTTCCCCATGCTTCTTGTTGCAGAAAATATGAAATCAGGCATTTGCCACAAAAAAATAGAGAAATCCAAGAAAATGGAGTCCCCCCAAAAAGCAGGGTTCCATGTAAAAATAAAAGGTTTTTCTTCTCTTTCCCCCACTGCTTCCCAGGCAGCAGTGCTTCCCCCACCCCTCACTGTTGATTGGGCAAGAAGGCTGCCCTCATACAGCTTCTCAAACCTGGAGCCCAGGCAGACAGGTGAAGGCCCAGTCCTCCTATGTTTTCTCCATTAAGTGGGTACTATGGGGAATGGGAGGAGCAGAGCCAGGTCAGGCTGAGGGTGGAGGGGACAGTGTGGCCCAGCTGGGGTGAAAACAGCAGTGAGGCCTGGTAGCAGGGTGGCAACCACCTATCTCTGTGCCTGCATGGGTCTGGGGAGGAGCTGGAGGAGGGGCTTATTTTTTCCCCTCATGCAGGCTAGGACTGGACAGGGAGGAAGGCCAGGTTGGGGGGAAGAGGGGGCAGTGGGGCAGGGGTGGCTTGTTCTTTCTCCCATGCAGGCTAGGGTCAGGCACAGAGCTGGGCCTGGTCAGGACTGAGAGGGGCAGCAGCACTCATCCTCATGCCTGTGCAGTGCCAGAAAGGGCTTATATTTCCCCCATGCAAGCCAGGTCTGTGTGGGGAGAAGGGCCAGGCCTCCCCAGGGAGCAGTGGCGCAATGGCAGCCTCTGTTTCTGCTGGTTGTCCCAGCCAATTAGAGGCATGGGGGGGTGAGAGGGAGGCCACAATCTGCCTACAAAATTAGAGCCTTGGAGCATGGAAAGCCTGTAAAATTTGGCCCTAGGCATCATGATATGAATACACCCCTACTCATTGTGGTTCACAAAAAATGCACCTCATATTGACTCAGAAAAATTACATTACAATTTGGTGTGTGATTAAAAAAAAAAGATTAGTCTCTCATCTGTTCCATTACCTTCTGAGACTGTCTAGGGGGTGTATCTCAGCACCAACTGCGATTGATTTTTTGTGTGAAACCTGGACTGATATCACTAAGAAAATAGGTAACAAAGACTTGTAGAAATTACAATATGTGATTGGTTTGTTGGGATGAGGGAGAAATATTGATGTTAAATTTATATGAACAAAATATCTTTTGTTAAATAAAACAGTTTTATATCATTTGAAAATATTTACAATGTTTGCCCAGTTAATAGGAGTGAGGCAAACCTAGCAGAAGGATTAGTCATGGCTACACAGATCTCTCTAGGCCCTATCTCTTTAAGCTAAACCTAATGGCTGCATTCTACAGAAATACTGAAATCAGTGACCTCCTATGTATGTATGAGAAGCAGGGAGCATGTTCTCACTCTCCTTTTATCTAAAGTATCTATGCTGCCTACACTTTAACTTGGAGGATATCAAGTAGAGCTGATCAGAAAGGTAACGACATTTTAGTGTAAAATCTGACATTTTTTTCATTGCAAATATTCAGTCTCTGTTCCCTGACCATATGTCCCCTTCCCTTCCTGCCTCCCTCCCAGAAAAAAAATAACTCAAAGAAGAAAGAAGATACCCGGATGATTAGAAATATTGCACGACTTCAAAAAAAAAATTATAAAAAATCATAGAATAAATTAAATATTTTGTTTGTTTCAAATTTACAGAAAAGATCACATTTCTTAAAAGGCAATGAAAGGAAAATGAAAGTGAGACTACTGTTTGAATTCGAAATAAAAAAAAAATCAATGGGAAATAAATCTGTACATATCCCTTCATAGAAGTCTGTGAGTAATTGTAAGAAAGATACAATACGGAATTTTTTCCCATAGTTACAAATGGCATACAGGACCATCACCTTCCTGAAAAGACCAACTGCCTACACCTCAAGTGAGAAAAATAGAACCAGATAGCCATTTTGAAAGAGGGCAAAACAAAACAAAACAAAACCTTTGTCATGATGAGTCTCCTCAGAAGATGACCATTATTTCTTTAAAAAAAAATTCAGATCACTAGAAACGTTCACACAGAAGCAGAGCCTAGGGGAGAAGGCAGGAGGCTGGCAGAAGTAGGAAGTAGAGTGTGTTTGTATGGGAATGTGAAGGTTGAAAGTTGGAAGTCTGGAAGCTCACAATGCAGTGAAGTAGGCAGAGTAGAAACATAGAAACCACTATATGCTGCTGACTGTTCCTAAAATGAAAGCATTTCCTGTTGATTTTATTTTATTATTTTTGAGTTTGGTGCCACAGATACCCAGATGATTAGAAATATTGCATGGTAATAATCTTAGATTTTTTTTTTATTTAGCATTCAAGTATGACATTTTCAAATTAAAAGAAATCTGAACCATTTCTACAGATCTGTGCTAGGATAGACTTAAGGTTGAGAATGAATGTCTGCAATTTACATAAAATACACCAAATGAATACCCTCACTCTCCCCCCCCCAATGAAAAACCTTGGAAAGCCAAAGTTAACCTTAACCTGAATGTTTTCTGATTTTTTGAGCTATATACATGACTAGTCATGGTACCCAGTAAACCTCAATCTCTATCTTTTATTTGATACTGAAAGTAAGATAAGTAGTAAAAAAGTCTACTTTCTTTTAAATATTAGTTTTGATGGTACCTGAGAACAAGCATTATTATGTACTAATTATAATGCCATGGAGATTATGTATGTAATCCTAAATCAGACATCTGAATTTTTAAAGCAGCCCCATTGTCATATTTAGTGTATAACTAAATAATTTTATAACTAGATAATTTAATGAAGGTTTGAGTTAAAGCCCACTGAGTTTGTGTTTCAGATGGGTATAGAGTCTTGTTACACAGCTTGCAAAAATCAGTAGATAAATATTTGAGATGACTTAGATGATTATCATCCATGCTCTATAACTGAATGAATATATTTTAAAAAATGCTAATTGATACAAAGTATTGTGAAATTGCAACAATTTGAATGGTCATTTATCCATCTGCAGTCCCCATAACATTTACACATATCTGCTTCTGGTAGTATATATTTATGAAGCTGAAGAGTAGATATCAGATTAAAAAAGCTCATGACTTCCTGGTCATGTATCATGACACAAAATGGCAAATTCGTTGAAATTTAAGAGTCAGCTTCATAAAACCAGAAAAGGTCCCAGTGTTTCTTTTTCCTGTTAAATTCTGAAGTGGCCCACATGAAACCAAATGGTAGTTTGTCATTTATAGATAACAATATGTAAGCAGAATACACTTCAAACTATGAACATTTTTAAAAGATATTATATTAGGATCTAAAATTTTAAACAAAACAAAACAATATCACTTGGAAGAGAAACCATAATTTATTTCTGTGCCCATATGTGTGTGGTGTCTTGGTGACCTGGACGTAATACAAGACTGGATGAGATTATAAATAATGTTATAATCACACAGTTTAGTGAAAGTAATGTAAACAATACAGTCTCTTTTACTACAGAATGAAAACAACTATGTAAAGAGAAAATGTCTGTCTGCATATTTTCCAGGAACTGAGTAGTACTTAATATGCATCCTAGAATTACAAGAGCATACTGAGTGTCTACGTTTATGTGTGTGTGTGTGTAGAAGGGGGAAGGCACTTCTATATTTAAAGCAAACTATTTCATACTTTAAAATTGAAAAGTAATGGGAGATTATATTTTTCAGGTTGATAACAGCAAAAAAACTTTAATTGCTCTATGTTAAAAAATATTATATACATATACACATATATTTATGTGTGTGAAGGGTAGGCTCATAAACACTAAACAACATGGTGAAGCCATTCTGTGTCTGTACACTCTGAGTGTCTTGAGTCAACTAGATACAGCAATGGGGCTTTCACAGAAAGATAGTAAGCTGTATCTAATAGAAAAGCCAACTTCCTGCTCTCTCCTTTCTCTTGCTGGCTTCCCATGCGAGAATATGGTATAGTCATTCTCTTGGCTAGAACCAGTATGTAAGAGCTGCGTTTCTGAAAATGCAGAATGTCAATTCCAAGTCTAACCAATTTGTAGTTTAGTCATGCTATTTTCCATAAATCAGATTCCAAATCCAATGCAGGGGTCAGAGGCCAAACATTCCAATGTGCAAGTTGCTTTATTTTGTTTTGACATGGATAGATTGGGTTGCGGCATTGTTTTTTTTTCATCCACCATTTCTAGGACCTTCCTTAAGAGAGGCAAGCACCAAACGGGCCACCCTGAATAGGACTGCTTGGGCACCTTAGTAGCTGCCTCGCGTTCCTTACGCCTCTTACAGAGTCCTGCGACCATCACACCAGGACCTTCAATGCATACATCTAGGCAAGAGTTTGGAGGTGTGGAAGCTGTCCTGGACTTAGACCTGTGTACATCCTTTTGATCACTGAGACAATGTCCAAAGGCCAGACTGAGTCCAGATGTTCAGTACCACAATGGTTGTACCTTCTGCCAACCAGCAACAGATTAGAAATGCTGCTGACTGCCTAACACCTCAGCGAGGGTGTGTTTGTGTCAGGGTGATGTCCCTTACTCTTACTCCAGCTAAGGAATACGCATTATGCAGTGGGATCTAGGGTTTTCATGTGCCGTATGCTTGCTTTACTCTGGAGTTTGCAGTTGTGTGGTATTGTATAGGAGATACCACCCCCCACCATGAGTAACCCCACTATGTTGCCACCAGCCCCCCCCTTCCCCCAGTTGGATGCACTTTACAGCCTTACCTATATAGTAGTAATAGAACTGAACAACAAAGCATTCAAGTATATGTTAAGTCCTATCTGTCCATTTAGGAAGGGTAGATATAAAGTTAAATGTATTATTGACAGTTTGAGAGGCAAGGAATGTTGCCAGTCATATATTTTATTCGTTCATCTCTGTAATTGGGAGGGATGCACAAGCTTTCAGGTACCACTGTTCACTTCCTCATGTCTCTGACAGGGGTGGGGGAAAGCAGGCACAGCAAAGCTAAATTACAGATAGAACAAGGACTTGTGCAAGATTCCAGTGCAAATAAAAACAAGATGTAACAGATGAGATTATCAGGTTGCTATTAAACAAGAGAAATTCAGTGGAAAGGGTAACCTGATAGGTTGAAAGAGGTAGTTACTCAGGTTAGTCTGAAGCTAAGTGGAAGACAGGGCAGTTTGGCACCTTGTAAACTAATTTGGTCAGAGGCATAAGCTTTTGTGGACGACAGCCTACATTGTTTGATGCGGGCTATTGCATCTGATGAAGGTGGCAGCCTATGAAAGCTAATAACTCTCAGAACAAGTTTTAGTTTGTAACATGCCACCCTGCCCTACCTTCTGGTAAGTGGAAGAGCAAAACCATTCAAGGGGATGTTTTTTACTTTTGGAGAGCAGAAAGATTGGATGCACTTTACAGCCTTACCTCTCACACAAAAATAGAAAGTATAGCCATTCAAGAAATTTCTTGTAGAAGACAACTGGATTTTCTGAAATAAAGTTCGATTGGATACCTACGGGGAAGATCCCCATCCTACCAGTTTAATTTGAATAACTGTACTTTTCTCTCAGGACAGAGGGACACCCAATATGCCACTGTCCTTTATTCTCCTTCCCTCCCTCCCTCTGAGGGACAGCCCACCCAAAGGTGAGCTGTGTCTTAGTATCTATGTTTTGGTGACTAGGATTATTTCTCTCAGTTTAGTCCTTTTTTGGTCATAGGCTATAATTGATGATCTTTCTTATTAGTTCAAATGTGGGATGGTAGGTGAAAACCAAAGGTGTGCAGTCAGTGGGGATATTCTTCTCACGTTGCAGTAGATTGCTGTGGGGTATTTGATGGCTCTTTCAAAGATACTCATTTTTAAATAGTTTAAGATTAATTTTATCTCCAAAAGAGGGAAAATGTATTATTTTTATAACTTTTTAGTAGTAGCAGATGTGTCTGTGTGATGCAATCAAAGCAGACAAGTTTTCCCTTTTGAAAACATTTCATAAGATAAAATAATTAAATCCAGTGGCAGCTTGAATACAAAAGCTAGCATCCTTCAAGCCTTCAGTCCAGCCTGAACAAAATGGAGTGAATTACATTTCATTTGGCTGAAATAAAAGATACTGGATTCAAACACTGGTATCAATTCTCTCCCACTCCAACCAATACTTTATCATCTCTGTAAACCTATTTGCTTAACTCAATTTTATGTGAACCACTAGTACATCAATGATACCAATACTAATAGTACAGTACAGCACTGTTCTTTAAACACTGATACAATATATTTTTTTAACTTTGTTTTTTCCTAAGCAGGGATTGTTTCAGATGACCTGTTAGAAAACACATCTTAAAAGTTTCAATACAATAGATAAGAACACCTACTTCCTCAATGTGATTTTTAAAGTTGACAAGTGAATTTTAAATGCATTTCCCCAGAAGGTGAAGTAGGAACAACAATTGAATGTAAAAGTCTGTCTGTCTTTAAAATAAAAAGAAAGGCAGGGTGGCATCTTAGGGTATAAAAAGATGTTGTCAAATGAAGTGGAATAGCTATGCTGGAATGCGTGTCATCCTACAGCTCATCCACTTCATTGGGTGAAACATATTGCCTTTTGTCCCATTCATTGATGCTGCAAGACAATGGGCAGTGTGTTCTCTCAGGGTTTGAGGGTCTCAGTTGTGTGGACTGCAATTCCCTTGCGAGTTTGGACCCCTCAAGCTCTGGTAGCTCTTGTCCAGCTTTCCCTGTTTACTGAGAGACGTGCCCAGGATCTTTGGGGTGCATCTTGTTAAGTGGAAGGGTTGGCGAATCTCTGCTTACTTAGAGGAATCCCTAGGATCACGGTGACATGTCTTGGAAACAGGGGTAAGTTGAGCTTTAGCCACATACAGAGATGCATCCCCAGGATCTCTGGGATGCATCTTGGTAAGCAGAGGAAGATATGATGTTCCTGTTTATTGAAATGTGCTCCTAGGATCTCCAGGGCACATCTCTGTAGGTGGAAAAAGTGAGGGTTTCCCCACTTACTGTGGTGCACCCCAGAGATCCTGGAGGCACATTTCTGTAAGTGAAAAAACCTGAACAGGCACTCCCATGGCTTAAGGGGCCCAACACTGCCTGGGAATGTCTAGGGTACATAGACTTGGGCCCTGCAAGCCCTTGCAGCATCTAGGGCTGGGGAGTGTCGGTAATTCTGGGGTGCCTGAGTTCTCCTGCCTTAAATAGACTGCTGCCAGTAAACAGTGGTAATAATTGATACCATCTTTATTGCAAGCCACTATCTGTGACAGAATGAGGGATATGAATGTGTGTTTGCTTGATCTTTGTGCCGCCTTAAAAAATTTTATGGCAGTACAAGTTGACAAAGAGCAGGGTCTGTTTCAACCCTGCTTAAGTGCTTCAGAGAGGTGTACGCTTTTGTACATTGGACAGACTGGGTGATCCCTATATGCACCTTACCAAGATGCATCCCAGAGATCCTGGGGGTGCATCTCTGTATGTGGCTAAAGCTCAACTTACCCCTGTTTCCAAGACATGCCACCGTGATCCCTATATAAAAGAATTAATGGACAGCAATCTGACTTCAATTCTAGAAATATATAAAAACTTGTGGTAGAACACTTTACCTTCCTGGGGCATGCCACCACTACCTCAGAATAGCTGTTTTTAGCAAACAAAACTTTAAAATACAACTTGAACTTGAAGCTGTGGGACAGAATTCATCTAAGAGTGTGTGAAGTATGGTCTCAACAGGGACTACAGGTTCTTCTTCCCTTACCTGGACCAACCTAAGTGGAATAATTGCCTTTTTAAAATTTCTTTTGACCTATTTGGCCCACTTTCCACTCCCTCAGCAATGCCCTTTCTCTGTCCTTTGTATTTAAATTCCCTTCTTTTTAGAACCCCAGTTTTCTGCAAATCCATTCATAGCATCTGATAAAGTAGCCTGTCCTCTAGGAAAGCTTATGCCTCTCTGAAACACTTAACCTCTAAGGTCCTTCCTGTCCTGCATTCTGTTGGTCTTAGGGTTTGTTTTATACAAAGATAGACTTGTCACACATGTGTAATAACCTCAGAAAAGTGACTTTCCTCACTTCCTTTGGTGGGGAAGGACAGAGTTGTACAGGCGGTCCTTGACTTATGATTTTTCAAGTTACAATGAACAGCACTTAAGATGCTTATAAACTGACACCCTGTTTCGACCTTCCAATGTGGGGTTTGACTTTACCACTCTGGATACAGCTGTATCCAACTGGTAAGACTGGTGTGGTGGAAGGGGGAAGGGAAGGGAAGTCATGTGGGGTGCAGATAAAGGTCCCTCGTGGTGAGGGAGGGGCTGGGGCTGAGGCAAGTTGCTCATCAGGTGAGGCACTCATATGGGGGGCGTGTGTCCCCAGATCTGTGCAGGGTGGGGCAGGAGGGGCCAGGGCTGCACCCAGCTGCGCTGGGAGCAGGGGATTTGCCCTCCTGCTGCTCACCCAGCCGGGTCAGGGTGGGTGCAGGACAGGGCTACTGCACTGTCTCTGGACAAGCGGCGCACAGCAGTGGGAGCCACCCTGCACAATGAGCCATGGCTCCATCCTATGCCCAACCTCCCCTGGAATGGGGGTCGTATGCCCCCGGATTGGGGTGGGTGGTGGAGCGGAGGCTATGGTGGGGCTGTAGCCATGCCCTGCCACCACTTGCCTAGCTGGGGTAGGGCAGGTGTGGTATGGAGCCGTGGCTTGTTGTGGGGGAGGAACGGCTCCCACTGTGAAGTATCGCTTGTCCAGAGGTCTCACAGTGGCCCCATCCCACACCTGCCCTGCCCCAGCTGGGTGAGCAGCAGGAGCCCTGCTCCCAGTGCAGCCCTGGCCCCACCTGCCCCACTCCACCATGTTCTGCACAGATCTGGGGGCATGTGCCCCCCACCCCATGCCCTCCTGGATGAGTGTTGGGAGCCACTAGACAAGCAACTTGCCTCAGCCCCTCCCTCACTGCAGGGGATGTTGATCTGCCCCCCCGTCACACCCCTTCCCTCCCACCACAACAGACTTAGCAGCTGGTCACAGCTGTATTGAGCATTGTAAAGGAACCAATCCCCATTTTTAACATAGTTTCTATGGGAAAACTGGTTCCAAGTTACAACATTTTGACTTGAGACGTGGTTTCCAGGAACCACTGTATCATAAGTCTGAAGACTGCCTTTACTGAAGTTTTGTATGATTATTGTTTCAAAATGTACTACTATATATTCTCCATTTGATAGTACTATTACTGTAGTATTATAAACTATAAGTACTTATAGCCCTTAACATGAACACTTGTGAGAGGATGAAGAAATAAAGCTGTTCTTTCTTTCTGCATCTCCCCAGTGCAACTCACTTATTGAATCTTTATAGCATCATATGGTTAGAAATATAACAAACGTCCTCTTCTCATGGTATAACTAACACTAACACAGACATAGTGGGGCTCACTGAAACTTGGTGGGATCCAGTGCATGACTCGGCAGTAAACATCAAAGGCTATAGGCTGTGCAAGAGGAATAGAACAGGTTGGAAAGGTGGAGGTGTGGTGCTCTATGTCAAAGAGCAATACACATCCTCAACAAACAGCACTGGGTCAGAGGAGGGGCAGACTGAAGTGCTATGGGTACAAATACAAGGGGGTCGGGGGGAAAGGGACTTAATAGTAGGGGTTTACTACAGGCCACCCAACCAGGGGGAAGAGCTGGACTGGGAATTCTCAGGTCAGCTCATGGAGGCAGTTAGGTCAAGGGACGTGGACATCACAGGTGACCTAAACTACTCAGACATCTGCTGGAAGGACCAGTCATCCAGGTCTGACCACTCACGTGGTTCCTAGCTGAGTTACAGGACCCCCATCTAACCCAGGAGGTGCACAGTCCCACATGGGGAAATGCCTTGTTGGACCTGGTCCTGGCCACGGGAGACAACCTGGTGAGTGTGAGTTCTTGACCACCTGGGCAATAGTGACCATAGCCTACTGGAGTTCACCATCCAGTGCAGGGTGTCAAAGGCCTGCAGCAAGGCAACAGTCCTAGACTTCAGGAGGGCAGATTTCAATGAGGTAAGGAGACTAATCAGGGAGGCACTGAGGTCCCGGAGGGAGGGGAAGGGAGCTGGGAATTCAGGAAGAGTGGTCGTTCCTTAAGGAGATGACCCTCCAAGCCCAAAGGGTGACAAGCCCAAAGGGGGCAAGAGTGCTCAAAAGCCCCCGTGGCTCACCAAAAGCATCCAGGAATGTCTCAAAGCCAAAAAGGAGGCATACACCCAATGGAAGGGAGACACCATCACTAAGGAGGATTATACCTCCATTGCTTCAAGACTGCAGGGGGGGCTGTTAGGAAAGCTAAGGCGGAGATGGAACTGGGACTAATGATCCAGATCAAGGATAACAAGAAGTCCTTTTTTAAATACATAGCAGGTAAAAAGAAGGTACCGGCTAATATAGAGCCTCTTAAGAATACTCTAGGAAATCTAGTGGTCGCACCAGACGACAAAGCTAACTTCTTTAACAGTTTCTTTGCCTCCATCTTTTTGAGTAGGGAGCAGGGCATTCCCCCCACTGGGATCCCTGACGGACCCAGGGGAGGCACTGCCAGGCCCAGGGTCAGTGAGGACCTAGTCAGGGAACTTGTGGTGCGACTAGATGTGTTCAAATCAGGAGGTTCTGACGATCTCCACCCCAGAGTGCTGAGGGAATTAACAGAGGTCAATGCGAGACCCCTGGCACAGCTTTACAAGTACTCATGGTGCTCTGGCGAGATGTTGAAGGAATGGAAAAGGGCTCCATTTTCAAAAAAGGGAGGAAGGAGGACCCAGGAAACTACAGGCCCGTTAGTCTTACCTCGGTCCTGGGGAAGCTCTTTGAGAAAATTATCCAGAAGCACATCTGCGAGGGACCAGCAGGGGGGATCATGCTTAGGGGCAAGCAACATTGGTTCATTCGAGGCAGATCCTGTCAAACCAACCTGGTGGCCTTCTAAAATCGTCACAAAATCGTTGGATGCAGGTGTTGTGGTGGACGTAGTCTTTCTGGACTTTAGGAAGGCCTTCAACACTGTCTCTCACCCTATTCTCATTAAGAAATTAGGTGTGGCGTCACTGCCTACACAGTCAGATGGGTCATGAATTGGCTGGAGGGCTTCACTCAAAGAGCGGTGGTGGATGGGTCTTTTTTGACCTGGAGGGATGTGGGCAGTGGGGTCCCCCAGGACTTGTTCCTCAGGCCCACGCTGTTCAACATCTTCATCAGTGACTTGGACGAGTGGGTGAAAAGCACCTTGTTCAAATTTGCGGATGACACTAAGATGTGGGGAGAAATGGGTATGCTGGAGGAGAGGGACAGGCTGCAACTAGATCTACACAGGTTGCAGGGGTGGGTGGATAAGAACAGGATGGGATTCAACACTGACAAGTGCAAGGTGATGCACCTGGGGAGGAAGAACCAGCAGCGTATCTATAGGCTGGGGAGCTCCCTTCTAGTCAGCACAGAGGCAGAAAAGGATCTTGGTGTTATTATTGATTCCAAGATGAACATGGGCCACCAATGTGGGGATGCAGTCAGAAAGGCTAACCGCACCTTGTCACCATGAGCAGGTCCAAGGAGGTGATCTTCCCCCTCTATGCGACACTGGTCAGGCCACAGTTGGAGTACTGTGTCCAGTTCTGGGTGCTGCACTTCAGGAGGGATGTGGCCAGCATCGAGAGGGTCCAGAGGATGGCCACTCACATGATCAGGGGGCAGCAAGGCAGGCCTATGAGCAGAGGCTACAGGACCTGAACCTGTTCAGCATCCACAAGAGAAGGCTGAGAGGGAATCTGGTGGCTGTCTACAAACTGGCCAAGGGGGACCAGCAGGCTATGGGAGAGTCCCTGTTCCTCTGAGCACTACCAGGAGTAACGAGGAATAATGGCCATAAGTTGATTAAGAGTAGATTCAGGCTAGATTTCAGGAGGCACTACTTCACAGTCAGGGTGACTAGGATCTGGAACCAACTTCAAGGGAAGTGGTGCTTGCTCCTACCCTGGGGGTCTCCAAAAGGAGGCTAGATAATCATCTAGCTGAGGTCATTTGACCCCAGCATTCTTTCCTGCCCATGGCAGGGGGTCGGCCTTGATCTGCTCAGGTCCCTTCCGACCCTACCAACTATGAAACTGCATTTCTTTGTGGTGGTAGTGTTAGAGTGATGATGTAGCCATGATGGTCCAGGAAATATGTGAAGGGCAAGGACTTCTGTGGGTGTTTTTTTTTTTATAGGACCAACTGCATCATTGGGATAAACAGGATTGCATAGGACTTAAAAAAGAGTTTCATGGGTTGAGTGGGGTCTATTGTAGGGTTGCATAGCCTCTACCTCACATTTTAGCTTTTAGTATGAACATCATGAAATAAGGAAGTTTATGGTACAGCTCTGTGTATTTAGACCATAAACCTACTAGTTTGCTACTCATCTTTTAATCAAGTAAGTTTTCATTGTAAAAGAGTCTGCATATACCTGAACGAATAGAAAGACTATTATACCTAAAATTAGATGAGCCATAAAGTTTCGATTAAATGTACGAGAGCATTCATTTATTTGAACAATGCCTATGGATTGTAGTTATAGAAAGAGTATCTAAAAGAAAGATGTGACAGTTCCATAATAGGAATCTTTAAATTGTGTACTGATATTAAAGGTGACCAATAAGCAAATCCATTTCTTAACGAGTTTTCCAAAGTGTGATTTTAACATCACCATATTTATTAATTTATCAATTAACTTCTAGGTTTTAGTATATACTAAAACCAACTTAGTTTGTGGCTTATTAAATGGAATAGATAAGTGCAAGATTCTTTCCCTCTATAGCTTAAAAGAACTCCAGTTCATGAAATAGCAAACATTTTTACCTATAGCTTTTACTCGAGGAAATTCAGTTTTTTGCAAATTGAAATTGACTGTATCTTCTTCATATGTTTCTCTGTCATATGTGAGTCAATATGGAAATCAGCAAACAAACACACAAAATTGTACTATGGGAGATTGAGAAAAGCCTATCTTATAAATGAAGATTTATCTGTGATTAAGAGTCTCTTAGTTAAACGGATGTTGAATTAATTTAATAATGCAAACTTTCAGTATATCAGAAGTTGAACGATGATGAAATACAAAAAGTGTATATAACAGCCAATTATTTTATTGTCGTAGTTTTAGTTAACCATTTCATTTTTGGTGGTATAGGAACACAGGGATGCAAAGAGCCTTGTAGATTAGTAAGTCCAGTCACCTGCATTTAGTTGTCCAAAGGATCCAAAAATATTCTAGATAGGAACCTAGTTAGTTTTCAGGATTAGTTGTTGGCAGCAACAATCCCTGAATTTGAGGATGATCTCTTCCGTGGCTAATTGATAGGCCTTGAGGCTTAGGAGTCTAATCCTTAAGCCACAGATCTGCCCATAGAAGTTGCAAGTCTTTCTGCAGGAAAAAATAGGCTTGAGGCTCAGAGTCCTGTCCTTTTCCTTCCTCTGCTCTCTCTTCTCTGCTTCAAGGGAAAGATACTTTATCTGAAAATGGGCTGCTGCTTGGTTGCAGTACCATTGGAGTCAGCAGCTAGTTCCTCGCAACTCTTGATGTCAGCATTTTGATGTCGGCACCTGTTTTATTGAAGTATGCCTTGAAAATGTCCTTGTAGTATTTCTTCTGTTCACAACATTTCAGGCCACTATTAAGCTGGGAGTAAAGTACTTGTCTTGGGAGTCGAGAGCTGTACACAATGTCCAGTCCAGTGAAGTTGGTGCTTAAGGATTACTAATTCAATGCTGGTAATATTCAACAAGGTTGCTGGCATTTGTGTAACAATCTTCCATTTTAATGTAGAGGATTTTCTGAAGGCCTCATTGGTAATTCCTTTTCAAGCTCTTGAGATGATGATGGTAGGTCACCTGCATTTCATATCCATAGAGGCGAGTAGGGAAGATGACTGCATTGTAGACCTGTATCATGGTGTCGTTCTGAAGATCATGATAAGTAAAAATATAATGAAGCAGTATCTCTGAGATAGATTTCATAGATATTAGGGACTGGAAGGGACATTGTGAGATCAAATCTAGCACCCCTGCCATAGGCAGGAAGTCTGCGGGGATCAAATGATCTCAGCAAGATAAACATCCAAACACCTTTTGAATAAGTCCAGAGTAGGTGTTCAAACATCACCTCAGGGGGGAGGTCTGTTCCAGAGTTTGGGTTGCTTTGCCAGCTATGACATCATATTGGTGGCTCATATTCATCTTGTGATCAATCAAGGCTCCTGAGTCACTTTCGGTTATGCTGTTAGCGAGCATCACACTGACAAGCCTATAAGTATGGTGCTAGTTTTTTTCTCCCAAGGTGAAGTACCCTGCACTTCTCTACTTTGAATATCATCAGGTTTTGGTCTGCCCACCTTGGGAGGTTGTCCAGGTCAGCCTGTATCCCCAGCCTGTCTTCTAGTGTGGCTGTCTTCCCCCATAGTTTAGTGTCATCTGTGAACTTTACCAGTCTGCATCTGACACCTGAGTCTGGATCATTAATGAAAATGTTGAAAAGTACTGGCCTGAGAACTGAACCCCGAGGGACCTCACTGGTCACCTTCTGCCACATTGATTTGCTCCCATCAACTAGTACTCATTGGTTCCAACCCCGGAGCCAGTTCCCCAGCCATCAGACCATGAGAGGCTCGAGCCTGCAGTTCCCCAGATTAACCATAAGGACATCGTGGGAGACAAAGTCAAAGCCTTTCTTGAAATCAACCTCATGTCCCTTATCAAGGCAATGCATCACCTGGTCATAGAAGGCAACGAGGTTCGTGAGGCAAGACCTTCCAGTGACAAAAGGCATGTTAGCTAGCATTCAGAAAGCTGTCTTCCATTAGCTTGTTGCTCATTTATCCCTTGATTTTCTCCAGGATCTTTCCAGGGGTGGATGTCAGACTGATTAGCCTGTAGTTCCCTGGATCTTCCTTCCTTCCTTTTTTCCTCCGGTGGCTACTGAGGTGGCGGAAGTGCTTGACCACCTCAACAGTCTTACCTTCAATAGTAATTTGGGGAGGAGATGTTTACAGAACAGCAAGGGAAGGCTTGCTTGGCAAGTTGACATCTCATCTTAGTAGAAAAAGGAGATGCATCAACTCCTCAAAGATGAAGCTCAAAGGAGGATTCAGGAAATCAAAAATCAGTGGTGCCAAGATAAAACTAAAGAGATCCAGCAATATGTTGGCAAACACAAAATGCACAGATTTTTCCAGGCCACAACCACCATTTACAGCTTAGCTTCCCACAGTCCTACTTTCCTGTGATCTCAAGATGGCTTGAGACACCTGAGCCACTCTCCCCTTCACCTTTGTACCCAGAGCCTTTTAGTGACTTGTGATATGTTCAGGGGTCACCCCAGAAAGTATCATTGGTGCCTATATGGATTAGCAGCATAGGGTAGTATTCAGAGTTCTCAATGAGGCTCAGTTATCTTTCCATGATGTCTCAGATCCAGGTTCTGGGCAATGCAGACCAATGTCACTATCAGACAGCAACAATAGTCAATCAGAGCTTCATGCACCCTTAATCAGCACAGGCTAAAAATATTGAAATGATTCATTTATTAGAATAATTACTAGATTTTACAAAGTAGGTATTGTCTCTGAAACAAACAAGCACATTTGTTTGTTTCATATTTGTATATTCCTTCAAGGCAAGATACTTTAATTTCACTGATCCAGTGTTTCTGAATTGTTGTCCAGTTCTGACAGCTTGGAGTATTACAGGAGTCCAGCTATCAAAAATTAATCTGAAGGATTTATGTAATCCATGTATTAGTAATACTCAACTGTTGGTTAGAATATATTTTAAATATTGTTCCTATTATAATCATCTGAAATGTCTTTTGAAAGAAGATCTAACATTATTTATACCTTACACCTATATTTTTATCCCATTTTTCAAGGTGCATGTAATTATCACATTTTTAAATTCTGTCTTCATTGTAGAAAATATAATAGGACAGTTCAATACAAATCAATCAATGCTGTACCAGAGATAGTAAAAAAAAAATCCTCATTTTTGACATTTGTTTTCAAGATAAGTAGAATGTTGCCTTTGTTACATTCTAGATGATAACTGGTCTCAAAAGAAATGCAATGAATAGATGAGCTGTAAAACCTGTAATTAGCCGGGCTACTGACGTTTTATATTTGTGTAAAATTTGTTTTTATCTGAAAAGACTAAATCATACAAAATGAGATTTCAAACTAACATAAACCTCAAACCAAACAGCTTGTATCTAATGAGTAGTAAATCACAAAATTATTATAGACCGTTGGGAATTGGGCATGGAGTAGGAGGAAAAGTATGACTTTTTAGTTCTTAAATCAAAGGCAGTATTTTATTTTAGCTGGATCTGCCCATTTTACTTAAAAACTAAGTTCCTGCAAAATTAGAATTAATTCTGCTCTTTTAATACAGTTTTGCTGCTTCTGCATAGCAAGTTGAAGCATATAAAATAATCAACTGTGTATAGAGGGAAACGTTTGGTGGGTAGGATTGTTTTGTTTTGTTTTGTTTTAATAATGATGAACAGCTCAACAGTCACTACATCAGTTTTTAGCACAAAACAGCAAGCTTTGCCTTTTTGGTCACATTTCTTGACATTTTAAAGGAACCAGAAATTCATCATAATGCCATTTCTTTACTACCATAAAATCAATGTCTCTTAGTAGCGTCATCCTACTCTTTGAGGTTGACTGTTCATGTGTGAAAACCTTTCTTTGAACAGAAGGCTGCTATCTCAACTACACCACTTGATGCCAAGTTCCTTTTTTCCTCCACTTATTGTGAAATGGACAAAAGCACTGGCAAATGCATACACAGACATCTCACCAAAGATACTGTTGCTTTATCAGCTTAATTATTGCACCATATCAAAATACAGTCAGTTTTGAAGATCACTTATGAACTCTAACTAATGTATACTTTTTAGGTGGGATGCATCTGTGGGAATGCATTTCATATTTACTCCATCCTCTGCATAGGCTTCCAGCTGAATTCCAAAATACTCTCAATTTGCTGCTGCTTATATGCAAAGCCATTTGGAAAAGTACTGCGGGTTACAGTGGACAATAGGCTGAATATGAGACAACAGTGTGCCCTTGTTTCCAAGAAAGCAAACAGCACAGTGGGCTGCGTTGGTAGGAGTGTTGCCAGCAGATAAAGGAAAGTGATTTTTCCCCTCTATTCTGCACTAGGAGGTCACATCTGGAGTACTGTGTCCAGTTTTGGCCCCTCCCACTATAGAAAAGATGTGGACAAATCGGAGTGAGTCCAGCAGAGGGTACCAACAATGATCGGGGGATGGGGCACATGACTTATGAGGAGAGGCAGAGGGAACTGGGCTTATTAGTCTGAATAGGAGCTTTCCACTATCTGAAGGGTAGTTGTAAAGATGATGGAGCTAGACTCAGTAGTGGCAGATAACAAAACAAAGAGCAATGGTCTCAAGTTGCAAGCAGGGAAAGTCTAGGTTAGATATTAGGAAACACTTTCTCACTAAGAGGGTAGTAAAGCACTGGAACAGGTTATCCAAAGAGGTTGTAGAATCTCCATCCTTGGAGGTTTTTAGGACCAGGTAGAAAAAGCCTTGGCTGAGATGATTTAGTTGGAGATGGTCTTGCTTTGAGCAGGGGGTTGGAGTAGATGAACTCCTGACCTTAATTTTCTATTATTCTATGATTGCTGTGCCACAGAAAGCCTACAACCATGCTGGATCCCGATATCTGAAGTACAATACTAACCATAATAAGTTATAGTCTCTGCCTTAAAGAGTTTACAGTTTATAAGGCAAAACTTAGTAGAGAAGGAAAGTGAGTGGAATGAGATAAGATATGGATAACTAATAAATTAGCATTTGCAGTTTGTTAGCTAGTCACTGTTAGTACTCATAATTCTGTCTGCCCAACTGTTGCTGGCTGTCTTGATTATGGAAGTGTTGAGTTTTGAGGAGAAAATGGAATTATATCAAAATGGTAGGTCTTTACAGATTTTGCCTGCATGGTATCAGTGAATGTTCATTACCAAGAATTTGTACTAAATAACATACTATGATAATGTACATCTGATAATTATTGTATCATTGTTGTGCTTTAATTGGCTTTACTTATTCTAGAACTAGCTAGAGAATATTGAACTCATGTGTGACAACACCCCTTTGGATGTCTGTCACTTTAAGGGCTGGAGCGCCAGGTGGCTGATGAGAGTGGCCATTTTGGAGAGTGACTATTTTGGTAGAGGGAATAACATCTCCCGGTGGAGCTCCTACTCCAGGAATATCTCAGAAGTAGGCTGTGGAGAAGGAGGTCTCATTGGTTCTGGACATGACCAAAAATTGCACCCTGCCAGGATAAGGAGGCCTGATGGACCTGCCTGTGGTGGGGCAGGGCCATGCAAATACTAGGACTAAGAACCTCCCTGGTGCAAAGTGGGTTGAGGCACCTAAACCCCTGCCCCCACCTTTGGATGGGTTACTAGGAGAGTTAGGTGAGGGCTAGGCATGCAGAGTATCTGCATCTGAGCCCTATGGGATGTTAGACCCTGGAGCAAGGCCAGGCACACTGAATGAGTAGCACCTAAGTCCTACGGGTGTCAGACCTCGGCCCTAGGAGAGGGCAGAGTGAAGGTTAGGCACACGGAAGAAAGAGAAACACCTAAATCTATCGGAGAGAAGACACCAGGCCCCAGAGAGTAGGGGGCAGAGTTGTGGCCTAAGAGAGGGGTGTAGTGGTCTGGTGAGGCGCCAGGGCTAAAGCAGGCCCATAGTTGAGAAATTGCTCAGTCCTTTTCAGGTGAGGGTCATGGGAGAAGCCCAAAAGACCATGCCAGGGTTGACCAAGGGGTGGAGAGAAAAGCTTGAGAATCTCTCCAGAGTTGGGTGGAGTGAGTGTGGCTTAGATAGTATGCAAGACACCGGGTGAAAGCTGGGGGAGTGCAAGAAGCCCCAGTAAGAGAGGGGTAGCGTATATGTGGCCTGAGAAGGCAGCTTGGGAAAGATGCAACTATGTTTCCAGTTGGACTCGGCTTTGAACCAGAGATGGAACACACTGTGGGACATCAGTGAAGCATGGGACACATGCAGGGATGGTAAGGGCGTATACTTATTGCCCATGGTCATTTGGGCACATGAAGGGCAGCCTCCCACTTATTTAATGTCACAATCATTTATCAACAAGGCATGGCGGATGAACAATGTGGGCAGTTTGCCAAGAAACAAGAGTGGGACCATACTAGTACCAAGCCTGGAAGGTGCTCTTGTCACATCTTGTTATTTTTAACTAATGCAGTTTGATAGACAAGTACAATAGCACGCCTTAACACTTGTTGATCTGATGACAAATCCTTTGTTACTATTAAAGTCCTCTAAGGCTTTTGTGGTGGATAAACAGTGGTGACCTCCATGATTTGTTCTTTTGTTAGATTTTTAGCTGAGGTTTATTTTATTGGAAGTACTGCTTAGGATGCAATTGGTTTTGTTTTTAAATTTCATTTCTACTGACAAGTAAGAGGGGAAGAAAAGACCAAAACAACTCCTTGTACCAGTCCAACAATGATGTGTTCATTTGCTCTATTAATTGCATTGCAGTTTAGTCAAAAGAAAGTCTTTTTAACCCTGAAAATTGGCATTGATCAACACTTGCTACTTTTCACTTTCTTTCCCAGATGGTTTCTAATTTTCTAAGTAAAGACTATAGTTAACATGGATGCAGAAAAGCTTGTGATCAATTTATAGAGATAGAATTGATCAGACTGTTGTCTGATGTGACTGCTATATAATTTTAAGAGTTTCCAAGTACAGAGTTAATGCTTTATTAGCACACTCTTCAAATTTTAGTAATGGATTTTCATCAGATTACATATTCCTTTTCCTGCTTTTCAATCTCTCAAATGGATCTTTAAAACTTCAGTTATAAAACTTGCATAGGCTATATAAAGTCTCTTTACTGTCATATTTTACATTTACAGTGAAAAAAGAAAAGCTAGATTTTCTTCTGACACATGTTAAAGCAAAAATACAGTATCAATAATTAAGTAAACAAGATTTCAATATCTACTACAGTATGTATTTGGTATTGATATATCTGTCATAAAATTAATGCAACCCCATTTGTATCTTCTCATGGCAAACAATAAATGCATACCAAATCTAAGAGATTTCTGGAGTTATCCAACTTCAGTTGAAAGGCTGCAAAGGAGGCTGTGGAAAATCTTTAAGTTGTGTCTGGGGAATTTTCATTTTGGTATTTCAGTGACTGAAAACACTTCATTTTTTCATCTTTAAACCTCATCGTCTTCCCTAATTTAAAAATAGGAACAATTTCAGGGAAAAATGTTTAAAGAATGTTGGAACTATCATGTGGGATACAATTGATTTTGTTTTAAAATTTAACCTCTACAGAAGGATTAGGAGAGGAAGAAAAATCAAAAACATTTCCTTGTACCATTTCCAGCGGTGATGTGGCTGCCACAAAGAGCTTACAGTTTAAAGGACAAAATGCAGGTGCTAGTGTCTCAGAAAGCCTCTGTTGAGCTGTAGCCAAGAGTACTTGAAAAATATTGGTTAACTTAAAAATCCAACTCTTTAAGTTAACCTAACTAACATCAGAATAGAAACTTCCAGCTTTGGCTTACTTTAGCTGACCAAACTTTCAGATGTGGAAAAGAGGGACACTCAAGCTTAAACATATAATGTATATTTCAAAACTTTGGCCCCTCATTTTCCTGAAATATAGTATTTTCTGCCTTCATAGTACATTTGGCAATCTATTATCCGGATTAATGACACTTCTTTTTCAGAATTAATATGTCAATTGAAAATAAAGAAAATGCAGGCAATTAGAAAATAGTTGAGTGAAGATGTTTCCAAAGAATTGGTATTCTTGTAATTTTCAAAGGAATGGAAAATATGACAATGACCCAATTTTCAGGCAAACAGAGGAATAAAATGTGTGGGGTTTTTTAGTCTCCCTTCTTTCCCCAACAGAAAATTATCTAGTCCTGAATGTCATAGTCTTCACTCTGGTGAGTGATAATTGAAAGAACACAACTTGAATTTAAGAGAAAAGAAATAAATTTGAGATAATTTAAAATACTATTTGAGAAGTCTTTATTAAATTCAATGAAAACATTTCTATCAATACACCTCTTCCCTGTCTATCCAATGTAAAGAACACAGGTACAAAATCTTTGGAAGTCCCCTAACATCAAGCTGTGCCTTGGGTATTTCATAAATTATTCTCCAGACTTTTCCAGATAGCTCTGTTAGATGCATAGCTTTGGTGAGCCTGTACACTTTCTCTCATCCTGTTGGAATATTAGTGTATTGTGTTGGATTTACATTTTTCCCTTAATTTTCCATCTCTTCTTTCTTCTGTGTGTCATGTTTTATGAATGAAAAGAACTAACCTACTTTTTTATTAGCTATTTGAACTATGCTTAATTTTATGAGAAGTAGCATTTGAAGCAAGCATGACTAGTACAAAAGTAAATCAGGAACAAAATTGCTACAGGCATGAAACCCTAATATACAGTGTTTTATGCAAGGGTCATGAGACTGCAGTCAACAAATGTGGAGCTGGCAGTGAGTGACCCCTTTAATAAAGTTACCTAAAATTTTCCATTAAAATGTTTTTTGCGAAATCTGTTATATGCCAGTTGTTTGCAGCAGCAAGTGGCTAGCCATGCTTCATGAAATGGCTTTTGTCAGTCCCCTGAGATTCCATTGAAATGTGATCAGGTTTATAAGGTGCCAAAAGCTAGAATTTCCCAGACAGATTTTAGGAAAATTCTTACATTCCTGAACACCCTTGTCTTGCCTTCTTGCATCAGCTCTTCTGACTCTGCATAAGGAGCAGCCTGGAACAGAATCTTATTTTGCTGCTGTAGTGCTGGGGGAGAAGAGGAGTGGGAGGGGAAGAATAAGATTAAGTCAAGCCATCCTGTGTACTGGTGAAGACAGGGTGCCATGGAGAAAACAGTTTATGCAAAATGTGAAAAAAGGGTAAATTAATCTTCCTATGTTGGCTGAGATGTTATAAACTGTGTTTAAGTATGATGCTCTGCTATTATTGAATATTTCATAGATTTCATAGACAGAGCTAGAAGGGACCTCGGAAGATCGAGTCCAGCCCCCTGCCCCAGGGGCAGGAAGTCTGCTGGCGTCAAAGGATCCCAGCAAGATAAACGTCCAAATGTCTCTTAAAGGAGTCCAGAGAAGGTACTTGCACCACCTCTGGAGGCAGTCTCTTCCAGGCCTTTGGGGCTTGGACAGTAAAGAAGTTCTTCCTTATGTCCAGCCTGAAATGGTCTTGAAGGAATTTGTGACCATTTGACCTTGTCATCCCTTAGGGCGCGCTGGTGAACAGGCATTCCCGCAGGTCCTGATGTACACCCCTTAACTTATAGGGGTATATATTATGTATTGGCTCCTCTCATAATTTTGGTAATTTTGGGTACAACATTTAATTTGTTATTGATAGCCCTGTTAAAAAATGCCCTTTAAATGGGAACCTGTGCAAGTATCTGATTCTGGAATGGTTCAGCAATTTTTTTCTTCCCAGTCTAATCCTTACTATGCCTAGAACTGATTACATTTGAAATGATTACTCTCCATTTACACTTTCTAGTTTATGAATGATAGGAGTATAGGTCTTGGCAATTCTGAATTGTCATAAATCTTTGGATTTTATCAAAGAGTGTCCAGTTGTCACATACCATGAATTGAAAAAAAAAATGTTTTTTAGCCCCAGAAGTTAATTTTCCAGATGCTAAATGCAAGTGAGTGCATTAGGCATTTCCCAACCCTTGGCATTAAGGGTTTAAAGCTGCATCAATTTACATCAAAGATATTGATGATAGGAGCTGAGAGATCAAGGTGCTTATACATTTTTCCCAGTCTGCTTTTCTGAAAAGTCCATCTGGCTGCAGTGATTAAATGAAGAAAACTACTGATGCTTCAAAACACAGCCCTGCTATGCTGAGAATAAATTTTCCTTTTATTAATTTGGTTTGGATGTTTTGAAGCTAACAAAGAAACTCATATAGGAAAGGCGTAAGCAATAAATCTGTTATGTGCATCTATAAAATGGGTAGTAAAGTGGGAAATAAAGAAAAGATGTAGTAATGTTACAAGAAGGAAGCTGATTGTATGTTGCAGAAATATACTGGGATAAATCACTTTATAATACTTTCACGGCAGGAACCGAGAAGAGAGAAAAAGTGAGGTGTGTAAGTGCTTGATAAACAGTGCATGTAATGAAATACATGAAGAAGGGAACAGGAACAATGCATCTTTATGGATTAGGATGAGAGAGAACAAATGGGATTTCAAAGCAAGTTGGCTGCTGTGGACCACCAAGTTGGAAAGAAAGAATTAGTTATTTGCTTCAGAAACAAATCTCAGAATCAGATTTGGTATGGTAGACATGCTCAGATGCTTGTTGTAGAAAAGTCTTGAATACTAAACTTAATCTGATACTGACTAGGATTAAAATCCTTTTTAATAAGGATTTATGCAGAAATCCTCCTCCCCCCCCAGCTGCTGAAGTCCGACATAACTTTGTTATGGGGGTAAGAATTTAAAGAAACAAATTTGTCACGTTGTAGAAAACTGTTCACAACCACCACCATAGAAGGAAGCAATGCTGCTTGCCAGACATTTTCATTTTCTTCTGCACACTGTATGGGTTGTACAAATGAAATTATAACACAAACTGCAAACTGAGTGTGGAGTTAGTTGGTGATCTGTGAAAAAAGGATATGGGATTCTCCACTTACATACATTTTAGCACATGATTTACCTTCACCGTCTCCATTTTAAAAGAAAATGTTTTCCTTAAGTCTTTTTATATGCCTCCAAGAAATAAATTAGCTCTACCAGAAATGGTCTACTGGCTCCACATTGGAGCTGGGAGAAGATAAACAGAGCTGATTGGGACCTTTTACTCAAAAAGATACCTATTTTGAAAAGATGCTCACTGGGAAAGATTTCTTGGGTCCAGGATACAAAAGGGATGCTGTAACATAATAACTAATAGTCAGGGCTGTCAGGACTTTTATCCAGAATGTGGGAGACTCAGACTCAAGTTCCTAGTCAGTGACTGAAATCTGAGTCTCCTGTATCCCAGCTGAGTACCCCAACTACCACCCTGCTGGCTATTCTGGGTCAGCACACATGTTCTAATAAAAGTCTGTTTTCACCCAATGCAGAATGGGAGAGAGCATAGAATCCTGATGTGGGAAATCTATCCTTTCCTTCAGATTCCTTCAGTAGAGCCAACAGATAGGAAATATCTGTGAATCTGGAGGTAAAGGGAAATTTTGATGCAAATGAATCCTGGAACCTGTTAGTGTGAAATAGATGGAAGGAAATGGAGCAAGGCAGTGATAGGAGGTGAACCTAATTAACTCTGTTCATGTATTCCCCATCTCTGAGGAGAGTGGTGAAAAAGGTCTATTTTTGACCAGATTAGGTTACTTCACGTTCTCCCTAGAACTAAAGCAGGGTCTTTGGCTTGTAATTGACATGTCAATTTGCCCTGATCACCTGTGTGGCAGACACCTGGAATCTATGGGACGTTTGTCTCTTAAGCCCTTCCTTTTAATGCAAGCTGCAACCTAATTCATTAATTGATATCCTGGTTACACTGCTATTTAGATCTAGACAGGTTACAGAGGTGGGCAGATGAGGAACCTGCAACATATGTATAGGCTAGGGAACACCCTTCTCAATAACACAATGGCTGAAAGGGATCTTGGAGTCATTGTTGACTACAGGATGGACATGAGCCGCCAACGTGAGAAAATGGTCAGTAAGGCTAACCACACCTTGTCGTGCATCTACAGATGCATCACAAGCAGGTCCAGGGAGGTGATCCTTCCTCTCTATGCAGCAGCGGTCAGGCTGCATTTAGAGTACTGTGTCCAGTTCTGGGCACCGCACTTCAAGAGAGATGCGACTAACCTTGAGAGGGTCCAGAGGAGGGCTACTCACGTGGTTAGGGAGCAGCAGGCCAGGCCCTACGAAGATAGCTTAAAGGGCCTGAATCTATTCAGCCTCTACAAGAAAAAACTGAGAGGGGATCTGGTGGCCGTCTATAAACTCACCAGGGGGGACCAGCGGAAAATAGGTGGGGCTCTGTTCCCCCAGGCACCACCTGGGATAACAAGGAATAATGGCCACAAATAGATTGAGAGCAGGTTCAGGCTAGATATAAGGAGGCATTACTTTACGGTTAGGGCCGCCAGGATCTGAAATGGGCTCCCAAGGGAGGTGGTGCTCTTCCCCTACCTTGGGGGTCTTCAAGAGAAGGTTGGATAAATATCTGGCTGGCGTATTATGATCCCAGCACTTGTTCCTGCCCAGGGCAGGGGGTTGGACTTGGTGATCCATTCAGGTCCCTTCCGACCCTAGTAACTATGAAACTATAAAAATGCAGGGGTGTATGGAAGGACGTGTAAGAATCCTACTTCTTTCCATTTTGAATACAAGCATCAGAACTACAGAGGCTCACACTCTTCTTTGGAGCTAATCTGTGAATCTCTGGGTTGTTTTTGATGTACCCCACTTGAAATTTCAATTTCACTTGGGCAACTATCCCTTGCTATTTTATCTTAATGTAAACATAAGAGAAACTAGGTATGACTGGTTAATATGGGAGGTGTTTTTTCCTGAAAATCTCTTGGTCTGTCACACTGAAGGAAAAGCTAGGGGTGAGATGTTTATGTTTTGGTAGCTATCAAGTTGCTTTCTAGACTCTTTGATCTGTGCCATGCCAAAACTATTTTGAATTTTTCAGATGTATGGCAAGAAAAGCAGAAAAACTAAAATTTTTCCCTGTGTGACAGCTAAAACCCCTTTCACAGATGATTGTCATTATGCACCGTCTGTTTCTTTACGTTAATGGACCACACTGTATGTAGGAAGAATCATCTTTTGAAAGCCAACATTATTTCATGCTTCATTACATGAAATGCCTTCTAACTCTTTAATTATATATAAATTTGTTACTGAAAATCTCAAAAAAGCAGCTTGTGATTTACAACTTAAAGAGTTCTCATTATTGTATTATACATTACTATTATTGTATAATAATTATTATTCTGATATTATTATACAATTTCTCATTTTTTTTTAAATGGGAGGGAAGCTAAATCACTATTTCACTTCTAAGTTATTTCAGTGTACCCAAATCAATTTATGCACATAAATTTGTTCCATATTGTGACTTTTGTAATGACATATACTATACATCATAAACTCTTTTGTTTTAAAGTACTTTATTAACTGTACATAAGTATAACATACATGAGGAAATTAAACTGTACTCATAACTATTTTATATGTGAAGATTTTAAGTATTTAAGTGATTATAGTAGCTGCTCAAGTATTTCCCTGGAAATAGAAAGTGTCTTGTAACATTAGGATCTCATTCTTCAGAAAAGTGTAAGTGAAAAGATTAATTAGAAAACTTCTGATGGTATCCCTTTCAAGTTTCCTCCTCAGATCTTTGGAAAAGCCAGAGAAATGTATTCTAGAGAATCCACAGCAAACTCTGTTGCTGAGATCAATGTATCCAAAAAGGTGGAGATGCAATAGATGGCATCAAATACACAGCTGCTTTCCAGTATATCATAATGTAGAAAGAGGTAGGGGCTGTCTTCACAAAACCAAGTGTAGGCCAATGGTGTTTGGGGTTGAATAGACCTAGTTTGGAATTTTCTGATGGAAATCATGTTCAGGAAACCCTGACTTGTTAAAAATTAAACTTTTAATGAAACATTTCAACCAAACTATCAATAAGTTCCTAATACGCCAGGTGGAATTTCTGATAGGCAGGTGAGGGCAGAGACAGACCTTAGAAGAGCTGATCAGGCTGCTGGTCAAAGCACTAGCCTGGAAAATGGCAATTCTGGGCACCAAGCTATTTTTTCAATTCAGGAGAGGGGCTGTTCTTATTCTACCCTAGCAGGGCACTTCTTTTGGGGGTAAACAAATATACACTAAGGTAGGGACTTGAACCTGGATCTTCCACATTCCTGGCACGTGCTGCCCTAGGCTGTTGGTCATTTTGGAGAGAGAGGTATTTTGTTCTGCTCCCTATTCAGGTCAAGAAGAACTTTACAAGTTGATGGGATGTGAAAATTAATTCTACGTAGTGATACTTTGGGCTTCAAGAATATTGTATGTTCTAGAGCATATGCAAGGATTTTGCTGCCCTTATGGCATTTCCTGGCATTGCCTACTCCAGTGCCGGCTGAGGGCTAGCTTTGTGTTTTGTTGCCAGAGGGTTCCTAGGAGCAAAGCTTTTTCTGTAATGGGGGTCACCAAGATATATAAGATTTTTACAGGGGATGAAGCAGAGTTAAACACCATTGCAAACTTCTGTTTAAATTCTCAGGTATTCAGTGGATAGCATACTGTGCAGAACAACTCTTGCTTTAATGTCTTTTGCCTCCCCTGACTGTTCTGATATCATACAAGTACATATGTGATAGCTGTAGCTGTCTTAGAGAGTCTGCCTGCACCACTAAAGCAGAAACTAGTGCACACAGTTCATATACTTCTGTCTGGGTTGCAGTCTAAATTGCTGCCCTTCTATTTGCTTTTGATCTTTGTAAGGTATGTGCCAGTCCTTAAACAAATCAATCTAATTGTGAGATGAGACATGATGGTCAGGTAGAGACATTACACTTTTACCAGTCTAAGTGATTGGAAACTGGTCTAAACCCATAACAGAGTAGAAGTTTGGTGCACATAGACTGGTCTAAAAATGGCAGAACTCAGTCTAAGATAAACGTGGATTGATGTGCACTCAAATTTAATCGATTTTTGGTTAGACCAGTTAATCGAAATTCAGTACCATTTCCCCTGTCAATTCAAATTAAGCTGCTGTCCGTCAGCATTCCAGATGTCCTTGCCTTCTGCCCTTGCAAGGAGGCATGCTAGCACTGCCGACACTCAGCTGCTCTGGCTGACTGCCCAGTGGGCCCCACCCCCAAGCTCTGCCAGACCTGAGCCACCATAGCACCTCTCCAGTGCCCTGCCTCCTACCTCCAGCCATCTGTCAGCTGCAGCCAGGTAACAAGCAGGGTGGGAGAATAGAGGCTTCTGCATCTCTTGCATGAGCCCCAGGACTGGGACACTCATGTCCTGGGGCCATGTCCCTGCACCCCACCACAAAGCTTCCCGTGACGTGTACACACACTTCTGACACTGAGCCCAGGATTTACTCCTGCAGTTAAGCACAGCCCCACAGACCTGGCCCTGACTCTCCCAGACCTCAACCAGCACAGAAGAGCCTTTCTTCCCTACTGCACCTCCCACCTCTGACCGCAGCCATGTGAGGAGGGTACAGAGGCATCTGTGTCCCCTGCATTCACTCCAGGACCTAGGCACTCCTCTTCCCAACCAGACCCCATCATGAAACACCCCATGATGTACACACAAACCTGACAATGAGATCAAGAGAACCCCCACAAGTCAATGCAGTACCACAGGGCCTGACAGGCCTGCAGGGCACAGGCAAGGACACAGATGCCTCCCTTCCCCCCACCCTGCTTTTAGTTGGCAGATGCCTGTGGCTGACAGATGATGTGGCAAGGGGAGTGAGGCATGCTCAACCCATGTCAGTCTGGGCTGACCCAGGCGCTTGGCTTCGCTCAGCAATCTCTAGTAGTCTGAGGAGCCTGCAAGGCATACTGCAAGGTGTGAAGTATCCCCAACTTGATGGCCTCAGCCAGTTCAGGCAGCCTGTGCCCCCAACCCCCTCCCCCACCAAAAGGCAAATGTGTGTTCTGTTTGCCACTGATCTAACCTACACTGCTTGCAGAAAACTGTGCAACTTAAATCAAGTGTGCCTTTGGCTTTTTAAATATCTGTACTTAGCCAATGTGAAAGCGATATATAAATAAAGCATCTGCTCTATGTACATTGAATTATATTTGTTTATATTCATGAAAACCATCTACTGCTATTTTCTTTTAGCAATGCAGAGTTCACACAGCTATGTAAAAATAAGACAGATTTGTTTTTATCTGATGCCTCCTCAACAGAACTACTGGTATGTAGCAAAGTTCCACTTGCAAAATCAAAGTTTTTGATGGTGCAAAAAAGCAGCTAGAAGATTTATGAGATTTCAGGTGAAATTTGCAGGCTAGGTAGCTCTAGATAGGGACCTACTGAAATTGCAAAGGAAGTATGATGCACAGTGGTTCCTTTAATCTCGCTCATTTCACCAAGTGCCACCTGCCCCGCCCCTGATTGACACAGGGGCCCCTGTGCCTTGTGCTGATCAGCTGAGGCAAAAACCGTGACATATTTCAAAATGCTTATGTATTTAAATATACAGGGTATGTGCAAGTATTGCATTTTGATCGACCTAACCAGCCTTGGTTAGGTCAATCTAAATGTCCCATCATACGGGCATTCCCAGGCCTTACATCAAACAAAAATTGTCACGTGTCATCTGTTCATTCACCTCCAGAGGTGAACTAACTTGAGATCGATAAAGGGTTAATCTGAATGTCTGTACATGTTCACAGCACAGCCCTGGGTCTGGGAAAGCCCTGGTCAGTGGGATCAGAGCAGATACATTTTTATAGCAAAGCTTGGCTGTAGACAGTGGATCAAATAGTGCATTTTGGATGAAAACACCAGCTGTCCTGGTGATAATGGCCATTGCAGACATTTGCATTGGTGTCTAGGAAATTAATTTGCTGGGTGGAATATTTCAGAGTCAGCTTTATTGGTGTGGGGGAGGAGGAGGCCAGAACTAGGGGGAAGGAAAGAGTTGTTAAAGTTCTAGTGAAATTTCTCTAGAGATTGCTTTCCATGTGTTTGTATGATGAAAAGGTCATCAGTGCAACTTTTGTATACCAGGGGGATGTGAGGACAGCTGTGGAGGAAGTGGACTTCAAGTTCTGTCATAAATGTATTGGTCTATTGGACAGTTATAGATGTGACCATTGTAATGCCATTCATTTGTAAGTATAGGTAGTCACCAAATCTGAAATAGTTGTGTTCACACACTGCAGGAAAAATCAGGAGAATGTGATGGAAAAAGAAGTAGCGTCCTTGTTGGGAATAATGTGATTTATGGCTTGTAATTTGTCCTCATAGGGAATGTTGCTATGCAGAGATATGACATCCATGGTAGCTAATATGATGGTAGCTATCTTTCAAATAACTGTCAGCTCCTATAGATTTGTGAATAGGATTGAGTCAACCTAGCCAGAAAATCCCTCCATGATGGTGCTAATGCCAGAAACAATGGGATGTCCTGTTTGTAGGTTTGGGTAATAAGTTAAAGTTTCGTAGTCTTTTACTAGCACTAAGCCATGAGAATTGCCCATGTTTCAGCAGTTTTTAGAAACGAACCAAAAAGCATGGCAGCAAGTTAGACAGTAATAAAATGCTCACTCAGGAACATAGTACTGCAGTCTTTGTTTTGGAAAATATTTTACAAATATAATATTTTAACTCTCCAGCCATGCAAAAACTAGAAGAGGGCAAGTGCTCTACTGCCCCATATAATTTTCTGCCTGTAATAAAATTTAAATGTAAACAGGTGTAGAATCGGTCTTTCACAGTTCTGGGCGCCGCACTTCAGGAGGGATGTGGACAACATGGAGAGGGTCCAGAGGAGGGCCACTCGCATGATCAGGGGGCAGCAGGGCAAGTCCTATGAGGAGAGGCTTAGGGTGAGGGGGGAGCTAATGCCCGTTTACAAACTAGTCAGAGGGGACCAGCAGGCATCGGGGGAGTCCCTGTTGCCCCGAGCACTCCCAGGAGTGACAAGAAGTAAGTCACAAGCTGGCAGACGGCAGATTTAGACTAGATATCAGGAGGCGCTACTTCACTGTCAGGATGGCTAGGATCTGGAACCAACTTCCAAGCCAAGTGGTGCTGGCTCCTACCCTGGGGGTCTTTAAAAGGAGGCTAGATGAACACCTTGCTGGGGTCGTTTGACCCCATTACTCTTCCCTGCCATAGCAGGAGGTCGGACTTGATGACCTGCTCAGGTCCCTTCTGACCCTACCAACTATGAAACTATGTCCTCCTTAGAGTGAACTACACCTGTGGTATTGCTTGGGAGCAAGCAAAAATGATTATTGAATAGTATTATGTTATTATCTTAGTCCTCAGAGAGTAAAATAGACATTTAGGGATATTTATAACAATGTGCAAAAAGGGTAATTATGTCATCAATTTTGGGCTTGCACATTGTTATACGGAGTTTATAAGCTTATTAACTTTCCTTTATTGTGAATATTCTCTGTGTATTCATACGTTTTACTTTAATGTAATTTTGGTTATTTAGAATTGGTGGAAGATCATTAGAATGATATCAAGAACAAGTTATAAGATTGTATTTTTTTAATAATGCTTTGCTACATTTCAGTTAACAGTGCGTTAGAAGTTGATTCATGATATGTTAAAACTACATAACTTTGGGTTGGTTTGGAGTGGTAAAATATTGTATATGTAAAACATTATTTCCTTCACAGAGTGACTGAGCACTCTTACACCACTTCTCAGACATACTTTCTGTCTTATGTGCTTGAATAAGGTCTGTTCTAGAAACACATGATAAACAGTAAATCATTTTACTGAGTACTGGCTTACTTAGCACACAGCTAAAGTATTACTCAGCTTGTCCTATACTGTAAAAACGGGGAGTTTTTTTTCTGTTTTTTAACTTCTCTTCAAAGCAGGAAAATACATCAAGTTCTTTATTACTAGTGAAAAGAATTCAGATGCTTCAGTTCAGATGGCCTTTCTGATTCAATTACATATAAGACTTTTGTAGTGATGGGTAGGAAAGAAGAAAGGGGAAGTGTGGCATGAGACCTTTACAACATCACTGACAAGACTCAAACACAGATTCTAGTCATCAGATGCACTTGCTACTCTTTCTAAGACCTATGGAAGCAACTTTTTCCATGGTCCACCCTATTCAGGTCATGGTCTCCTGTAAGGAATAATTCTTATCTGTAGCTCCTCCTTTAGATCAGCCAGTGCAACTGCCCCTGCCTTTTGAATACTAATCCTGTACTTGGATTCACTTTTGACTGCCTTCCCTGCTTGTCTTTTTAAAAACAGTATTTTCCCCATATAGTTCTCATTTCCTATGCTCAGGCTTAATGAGTCCACAGATATTTATTAAAGTAGTAATCTAAATGACAACTAGATTTTTTTGATTAAGTTTTGAATTCTTCTGCTCTGTTGTGTTTTCAGGAAGAGTAGTAGAGAGCAACCATAAGGGTTTTTTCTACCTTTCGCATGTTTTTTATTTGTCTAGACTTTTTTTTAATAGTGTTTCTCAACCTTTTTTGCCCTGAGAACTGGATGAGTGGTGTGTGGCTGGTCCATGATCAGGCCCCACACTGCCCCAGCCCTATGTCTGGATCAGGGCTGTGTTGCCTCTGCTTAACCCTGTGCTGCCAGATCAGTCTCTCTGCTGATTCAGCCAGCCCCTGTGTGTCTGAATCAGCCTCGCATCACCACACCTGGCCCCTCTGCATTAGATTTGGGCCCCGCACCACCTCTACTCATCCTTATATGCCTGGATGAGGCCCTGAGATGCCTCTGCCTGGCCCTGCCTCCACCTGGCCAAATCTAGAACACAGGGTCATGCTCAGTGACCCACAACGTTTCCCATGGGTGCAGGAACTTGGCAGTCAGGGAGTGACAATTAAAGTTGCTACTGTTCCCCCACAACCACCAAATTTCTAGACCTGTGGGGAGCTCTGAGGGCTAGATAACATGGCTACATGGACTGGGGGTTTAGTATACTTGTTTTATACTGTCTAGATACTTTTTTCAAGTACATGTGCTAAAATAACCTGTTTTAGATGCAAAGCTAAACACACTGTGCTGGAAAATAAAGATACTCATGTGTATCATTTGCTGCAACGGTGGATCAAATTTTGACACATTTACTTATGCACTTCATGCATACTATCATTTCTCCTTTAAGGATGGCAGAGTCTGCCTTTTTATGGTTTTAATCTAACTGAGAGCATCTCTCATTTTGATTACTAAATAATTGCAAACATAAAGAACGAGAGCAATGAAGAAGAAAAATACCTGCTTGGGAGAGAGCAAAGTTCAATAAGTTGAATAAGAAGGCTTAGAAGTTTGTATTTTAATAGAATATAGATGAAGATCAAGGGCAGTCTTTTATTTTATTTTCTGATGTATGGAGATTATAGTTAGATACTGAAATCTAGCATTTATTATTCTGAACAACACTAAAAATGCCACCTCATATGTAATGTATTACTGACACCAAGGATAAAGGACTGACGTTTTGTCGCCATTGAAGTACAATATAAACAGGCCTTTTTCTAGTTCAGTGGTTCAGAAAAAAGGAGGTGTACAGTCTGGAAAAATCTTGACTTTTCAAAAAATTATAATGTAGGTTTTTGTGTATATTCATGTGCACATATATTTCATATATATATATTTCATAGATTCATTTTCAGCTGAACTTCTTTGGGATTTTGTTTTTGAAGAAATGTAGTTTTTGGAGGGAAGTAGAACTTTTGTTTAGCCAAAGACCGATGCTTTTTAGTAAGAACTTCCTTAAGGGTTTTTTTTCCTTCAGTCTGTCTTTTTTCAAAACTAGCTTGTTCTTTCAAGAAGTAAAGCCAGACTCTTAAATGGAATGTTTATGCTATAAAGATATATATATTATGTTGGAATTAGATTTTTGGAATTAATTATTATGTTGGAACTAGTATATTTCTATATAAACATAATATAAGTATGCTAGTTCCAACACAGTAATTTTGTGTTCCCATAAGCAGCTGATTCTGGAGGCTTCCTTTGGGAAAGCTCTCTGAAATATGAATATTAGAGGACAAAATATATTGTTCTTTTACTGAAAACAAGAGATATCTTTATATATTATATTTAGAGAACATAAATTTTGTCTGTCTAGTTTATTTCAGTCATTTTGGGCTACTTTCCTTGTTTATTGATCTATTATTCTTCATTCTTCTTACCATGATTCTTTCGCAAGTAAGAAAATTTGCTCTGTTTACTACCAAAAATACTGCAGCAAGGTAGTTTCCTTTAGCGAACTGTTTCTTTTCTAATATATATTTCTTTAAATTTCTGTCTATTGTATAGCACTTGCACATGCAACAGGCAGGACAGTAAGTGAATCAAACTTTCCAACGAAAACCCCAAACAATCAAAAAATCCTAAGTTTGCCTTCTCCTCCTGAGGGTGAAAGGATGCTAAATACTGAGAGATTGCAGCAGTGCCCCACGGCATCCAGAGCTGAGAGTCCTGCAGCTGACGGGACTGTGGCTGCACTACACAGTGGGATCCAATATGTGATCCCACAATCACATCTCCTGCCATACACTTAGAATCCTATTCCTATCCGAAATCTCAGTTATCACATTTTTTTGTTAGCTTTATTCCAGCTAAGTCAAAGCAGTAACAATGAGCATTGAGAAATGTTGTATACATGCTTTAGACAAAAGAAATAAAGTGCCTCGCTATAGTATCCCTGGGACAAAATTGTACAACAAAATGTGAAAAGCCCATTCATGGTTTCAATGATACAACTATTTTGCACGCAGTCAGTGTGGTTTATAGTTCAGCTGTTGATTCCTAGTAGATAATGGATTGTAACGATTTTTAATAGTGTGGCTTACTGAAGCATGCTAATACAATGCAACCTCAAGGTATTTGTCATAAATGTTCTGGAAACTCTTGTAGAACATCAGGAAGGAGGTTGCTTGTCCATGTTTATCTGTGAGGCAGGGCCAAAGTTTATGTGCTTATGTAGTAGTACCCTTTTGTCACTTTTATGTTTAGGGCTGCTTGCTATTGAATATAGCATATTTGGTAACTGTTCACCCTGAAGTGATAAAAATATGTTTGTTGCAGTTCTTTCTTTGGGTACAGGACAATGTATCTATGTAAAAATATTCTTATGTACTTACTACTATTGAAGATACTGGGAGTCTTTATTTTTGTTTTTTCTCTTCTCAGAAGTAGTTCACAATCCATGCACTGTTTATATAGCCCATCACAATATTTTGATAAAAGTAAAAGCATAGTGTTCAATAAACAATACCCAGTTAGTTGGGCAAGCCAATCCCTTAAGAAAACAGAGGCTTGATCAAGCATGTCTGGCTCAAACTTGTCCTTGAATGAAATGATGGAAAGACTGTGGTATTATTTCAAAGATAATAACCCCTTATTCTAGTTCAGAACATTGAGAAGGGACACGCAAGAAAAAAATCATCGGGGTTCCTTTTACAAGAGAGGAAGGCACATCTACACATGCACACTTACTGCACAGTAATTTAGGTTACTGTGCAATAACTATGGTGGCTTATGCTGATTTGGGTATAAATTGTGAATATTGGAGTGAGTAGTGTGGCCAGGCATGCCCAAAGCAACACCTGAGCCCATTGGGGTATAAAACCCTGGAGAGGAATAGTGGGCCTAGGCATGCCCAAGGGTGGCACCTGAGCCCACTGGAGTGTAAGACCTTGGAGACCCTGGCCAAGGGGTGAGTGTGTTGAGGCCCTGGGAGAAGGGAGCAGAGAGGTCTACATAAGCCTTTGGGCACCTGAGGCCGAGTGAGGCAGCAGAGAGGGAGCTGCAAGTGGAAGGGATGAGTCACTAGCCCCAAACTGTGAATGAGTGGGAGGTGTTACTCAGTAAAGGGCCAGGGATGGAGTCAGCACAATGTTCTCCTAATTGCCCAGCCACCATTCAGATGAGGGTCACAGAAGAGGCCCAAAAGTCTGTGCCAGGGCTGGCTGAGGAGTGCAAGTCCAGTATGATGGCCCTCTGGGGTCACTCAAGGGAACAGAGCAGGGTGAATGTGGCCCAGTAAATGGGCAGGACTGAATGAGGGGGCCCAATGTGAGAGGTTGGAGTGAGAGAGGCCCCAGACAAAATGGGGTGGTATGAGTGAGGACTTTGATCAGGGCAGTATGAGAAAGACTTAACACTGTGTTGAGTTGGGCCCAGCCTCAAGCCGGAGTTTAGCACAGCTCACAGGTACATCAGTGAGGCATAGGACACGGGAAGGGGAGGTAGAAGTTCTGTGTTTACCACCCTTGGACATCAGGGTCCTCAAAGGGCAGCCTCCCACTTAAATTAAAATAATTAATTTACAACAAAGCATGGCAGGCAAGTAAGGTGGGCAGCTTGCCCAAAGACAGGCAGGCAGGCCAGTACTGTGACTAGGCCTGTGGGTGTGACCCCTGTCATAGTCTTGATTTATTGAACTTCTGTTCCATTTGTTAACAAAACCAGGTAATATTAGCTGAGTCATAGAAATTATTATTACTTTTCCTTTTTATAGATGTCTCTGATTGGCCTAGATTCTTCCTTCCACATGACTCGATAACATTTGATTTTAAACTTAAAGATAACTTCAGAGTGTTGAAAAAAGGAAGTGCTAAAGAAATCAGGATAGAGGAAAAGGGCAGTTAAGTTATAAGGGAGGAAAATGAGATGACCAAATTTCAAAAGCAAGAACTGCCCCCATAAACTGAGAACACTATTTTCTTTTATTCTCTAAACAGTCCGTGACAAACATACTGAGCTTCCAACCACTGACATATTTGTTTGGTTCGCTAAATGACTGTGAAAATGTATCACTAATACCTACTTAGAGACAGAATATATAGAGAGTGCTATTTAAAAAAAACTATCTGATTAGTGCTTTTGGATGATCTGTTTGTGTTGTATGAGGTGGAGGAAAATTCTGTGTCCTGAGACTGATATTCCATTATGACTATATTTAGAAGTAGTGAAATTATATTTGAACAACTGTAGAACTGTGGCACATAACAGGTTAAGGTATGAAGCTAGGGAAATGGGACCTTTTAATTCCAATTCAGCCTTTCTTTGTTTTGGTTATTGTCCGTAGCAATTACCAACTTTTTGAAGGGACTTACTATTTCTGCAGTGTTACAGATCAAGAAATCCACCTTAATAATTTATTTATAAAGCATTTAATATAAGTGACCCAGATATGTTGGCAGAACTCAAAATGCTTTAAAAAACATACTTCACAGTGTATGTGCTGCTTGCTTATAAATGCAGATAAGTCCGTTTCATTGAACAACAGCTGCAGCTCTCAAAAACATGTTAAATGAAGTGCACCAGTATATTTCTATATTACATTTTATAAGAGCAAATCTGCCTCATATGCCTGAAGCACAGAGTTTTGCATTTTGGACTGGTGAAGGTCATATGCCAATCAAACAGAAGTGGTGAAAACCAGTGTCATAAGGAACAATGACTAGAAAAGCTTCAAATTCCATTAATTCTCCCTGCAGAGATGGAGATTGTTTTTCTTAAGAGACAATAACATTTTGCCTCCAAGGCTTTTGGGTAGCTCAGATGGTGCTTCAACTTGCATGCAATACAAGTAGTAAGAGGCTGCTATTCTATTTTATTCCTTTTAGAATTGGTTTTAACTCCTCTATAATTGTACCCTAAGGAATGTACAGTCTTTTATAATGGTATATTTAAGCACTGAAGTAATATAGTTAAATTTGATGTGAACTCAGGATGATGTAAATAATCAATTGAACTCGATATTAAAAAAAAAATATGTGTCTGTGTCTGTATGCATGTGTACTTCCAAAGAGGGTGAAAAAGTGGGGAAAAGTGAGGCTAAGATTAATCTGCCTCTTATTTCCTCTGATTTAAATAGAGTAGATTGTTAGTTCTTTACCCCTAAAATGACAACAAGTCTTTCAGGCAGAACATGAAACCACTTGGAATTCAGTGGTAAAATTCTATAACTAGCCATGGAAAGTATGACACTCCAGAAACACTTATTTTTCTACAGTTCAGATGGGGCTGCAAAATCATTTAAAGTATTTTGGGAGATACTACCGCTGGTACTATGCAAATAGTACTGTATCAAATTATATAGCTTGTTTTTTACTTGTGTTAAAATATTTACAGTGAAACTGTGTTAGGTTAGATTTGTCCAATGGCAGCTTTAAATGCTGCAGTCCAGACAGATGTCCATACTGGTGATTAACCACTTTGTGAAGGACCATCACTGAGAGTCCTCAAGGTACCAAGCTGGCGTATTGACTGATTCTTAGCTATTGATCTGTCCCAAGGAAACAAAAGTCTTGCTAAATAGGAGCCTACAAAAATTGGTAGGGGGAGGGTGGTGGTAGACATGGCTCATGGATGTGAAACATAACAGTTGAGCACATAGAACCATAGAATAATAGAAAATTAGGACTGGAAAAGACCTCAGGGGGTCATCTCATTCAACCCCCTGGTCAAAGCAGGACTGACCCCAACTACATCATCTCAGCCACGGCTTTGTTCAGCTGTGTCTTTAAAACCTCCAAGGATGGAGATTCCACAACCTCTCTGGGTAACCTTTCTCACTAGGAGGGTAATAAAGCTCTAGAACAGGTGTTCCAGAGATTTACTGCTCTCCTAGTGAGAGAGATTTTCTTAATATGTAACCTAGACTTCCCTTTGTGCAATCTGAGACCATTGCTCCTTGTTCTGTTATCTGCCACCACTGAAAACAGTCTAGTTCCATCCCTTTGGAACCACTCTTCAGGTAGTTGAAGGCTGCTGTTAAATCCCCTCTCAGTCTTCTCTTCTCCAGACTAAATAAGCCTAGTCCCCTCAGACTTTCCTCAGAAGTCATGTGCCCCAGCCCCCTAACCATTTTGGTTGCCCTCTGTGAACTGTCTCCAATTTGTTCACATCCTTTCTGTAGTGAGGGCCCAAAACTGGACACGGTACTGCAGATGTGGCCTCACCAGTGCCAAATAGAGAGAAATAATCACTTCTCTCTATCTACTGGCAACACTCCTGATTTAGCCCAGTATGCTGGTAGTCTTCTTCACAAGGGCACACTGTCGGCTCTTATTCAGCTTCTTGCCGACTGTAACTCCCAGGTCTTTTTCTGCAGTGTTGCAACTTAGTCAGTCGGTCCCCATCTTACACTGGTGCATGGGACCATTCTATCTTAAGTCCAAGAATTTGTACTTGTCTTTATAGAATCTCATGAGATTTCTTTTGGTCCAATCCTCCAATTTGTCGAGGTCTCTCTGAATCCTAGCCCTAACCTCCAGTGTATCTACTACTCCCCGCAGCATGATGCCATCAGAAAACTTACTGAGGGTGCACTCGACCCCATATTCCAGGTCGCTGATGAAGATATTGAACAAAACCAGCCCCAGGACCAGTGCCTGGGGAACTCCACTTGATGCCAGCTGCCATCTAGTCATAGAACCATTGATTACTACCCTCTGAACCCAACAATCCAGCCAGTTTTCTATTCTCTATACAGTCCATTCATCCAGCCTGTACTTCCTTAGCTTGGTTGCAAGAGCATGGTATGGAAAGATGAACCAGTTCTTCTCAGGAGGGCCATCAGGTGTTGGATATAAAAAAGACCGACAGGAGGGGTTTTATTTAGCTTGAAACACTGACAAAACCTGAATTGCAGAAATGCTAGGTTAATGCTAGGTAAAGGTGCATAATTGGGTCAGTTATTTTCAAATAAAGATTTTTTTTTGGTAAGCTTGTGTTTCTTTGCTATTCTGCTATATTGTCTTCAGAGGGCTTAAAAAATATGGGCTCAGCATGCTCAGAGCTTAGTTTGAGGCCTGAAAGATTGTGCCTAAAAATTGAAGGACTTTTGTCTCATAGAAGGCCTAAAGAGTCTTGTTTCTATTGCCTTTCTGCCTGATTGGGACAGGCAGAAACATGAAGGCCTGAGAATGGAGCTAGTGTATGTGCTCTGTGCTTTTATTGCTTTTTATTGGGCACCTGTACACACCATGGGTTTTAATCCTCATTAAATTAAATAGGTTTATAAAATTTAAACTCATTTATTTTGGACAGTCCAGCGCTGCCCCCCACCTCAGCCCGGAGCTCCCCCCCCAACGTGCTCATGCCCTGCCGCACGGCTGTGGAAATAGGGAGCCAGCAAACTGCAGGAGGAAAAAAAATCAGAAGCCATTTGAAAGAGAAAGGAATTAGAAGGGGTGAACTACAAAAAATTTGCATCACCATCTGGTGGACAAAGAGGCTCATTACATGTCTTTGAGTGCCTTTGTGTTTGCATGTAACAAATCTGTGGGCGGTAGGCTTTAATTCCTGGCAAGTGAAGCTAAACTATATTTGAGGAGTTTTAGTTTAATGTGCCAGAAAGATTTTTAAAGTTCCCAGAAAACCTGCTCATGCAAACAGCCAAAGAGTTGCAGCGCAAGAAAGGGCAAAAAACATGGTATGTACTAAAGCCTTTTGTGTTTAAAAGTGAGGTATGACCAAAAAAAAATGTAAACTTCTCGCTTTAATTATTTAAAATCAGTATTAGCAAAATATACCAGAATTGAATGGATTCCAAATGTCCCTTTTCCTGTTTATGTATGTTATAACCTGTTAGAAAATATTATAAAGGCCCCTTGATTTTAAATACATAGAGCATAAGCTTTGGCAGACCTCAGATTCTGTTACACACCAATTTTAAATCAAGAGAAGCAGTAAAGCTCCCTTGTCTGGAACCTGATTCTAAGATGGACTTTAGTGTCAGCACAGGTAAAACAGAAACGTGTGCTACACAAATGGTATCATGAGAAGTTGTTAGAAAATAGTTAAAACCATCTTGTGACTTTCCCTGCTAAATTGTTGCACAATTAAATGTTTTATTCTATCATTTTTAACATAACTGGGATAGTCAAATAACAAAGGACAGTTGTTAATGATAAGTCCTTTCAGTTAATGTGAGCATACTTACTTGTAAAGGGGGAAGTGACTTAAGGATAAGAAAATTCTCTAACTTAAAGTACAGGTTTAATGTGTGTCTCTTTATTTTTTTGCTCTTTAGCGTAGCTGACACTGAGCAAGATGTAATAGCTTAAAATTGAAGCTAGGAATCAGACTAGAAATAAAGTGCAAGTTTTTAACATGGATAATTTATCATTAAACCTTGAAGCAACTAACGATGACTTGTGATATATTCTTCATCTCTGGATTTATTTATTTTTTAATCAGGATGTTATTTTCTTAAATTTACAAAGTTCTATGGCCTGCGATTATAAGAAATAAGAAAAAACATTGGTCCATTGTGGCTTTATATTACTGTAGTCCTAAAGTCATGGTGACAGGTTTTGCTTTTTAATTTAAAATATTACATGTGAATAATAGTTAAGGCACATACTGGCAATAAGTCTTTCCTTGTAAATTTAATACAGTATGATAACATCCTATTTTTCTTCCTGTACAGCTGCCACTGTGTGCTTTCTAGGTAGCTGTCATTTGTGAATTACTTAGTATATCTAAAAGGCTAGTCCTTTAAGCTCAAGGAGAGCAATCAGTGAACATATGATTCACCAGAGTAATTTATCATGAAAACTATCACTGAATTCTTTGCCATGACATACTCAGCCTTGTGGCATATGCATGGTTTGCAACATCTACCATTGTTATTTAAAGCTATTGCTCTTTTCTTGCAGACTGATACTGTATCACTCCTTGAAGAGGTCAAGCCTTCTTTCCTTCTCATGTCACTGCCACAGCCAACAATTCCTAGCATTTAGCTGGTATCCTGGTCTCAACTCAGAGTGTGACAGTCCCCGAGAGAAAGAAGGGGAGTAAGAGTGCTTTGAAACCCCCATGGCTCAGCAAAACCATTCGAGAATGCCTGAGGGCCAAAAGGGAGGGGTACACCCGGTGGAAGGGAGGGGCTATCACCAAGGAGGGATACTCTTCCTTGACCCTTGAGTGTAGGAGGGCTATTAGGAAGGCCAAGGCAGAGGTGGAGCTGAGGCTAGTGACCAGGATTAAGAACAACAAAAAGTCCAACTTCAAATACGTTGGGAGTAAGAAGAGGGCACCAGGTAATGTAGGGCCCCTGCTAGACTCAAATGGTAATCTTATGGCTACACCAGGCAAGAAAGGCGAAATTTTTAACAAGTTCTTTGCCTCTGTTTTCTTGGACAGGGACTAGGACAACTCTCCCAGCACAGGTAGGGGCAATCTTGGGGATAGCGCTGTCAGGCCTTGGGTCTGCGGAAATATAGTTAGGGATCTTCTGGAAGCGCTGGATGTTTTTAAAACTGCGGGCCCCAATACCCTCCACCCACGGGTGTTCAGAGAGCTGGTGGGGGTCATTGCTGTGCCCTTGACCCAGCTGAATGAGCGATCATGGTCCACGGGCCAGATGGAAACTAGCTAATGTGGTCTCCATTTATAAGAAAGGGAGAAAGGAGGACCCAGGAAACTATAGGCCCATAAGCCTCACATCTGTCTTGGGGAAAATCCTTGAAAAAATTATCAAGGTTCACACCTGTGAGGGGCCAGCAGGGAAGATCATGCCCAGGGGAAATCAGCATGGGTTCATCAAAGGCAGGTCCTGCCAGACCAATCTGATGGCCTTTTATGACCAGGTAACTAAATACCTGAATGATGGTGTCACTGTGGACGTAGTCTTTCTAGACTTTAAGAAGGCCTTTGACACTCTCACCCCATTCTCATTAATAAATTGAGTGACTGTGGCATTTATGCCTACACAGTTGGATGGGTCAAAAATTGGCTGATGGGGCGCACCCAGAGAGTGGTGGTGGACCGCTCATACTCGACCTGGCAGGATGTGAATAGTGAGGTCCCCCAGGGCTTGGTCCTGGGACCTACACTGTTCAACATCTTCATCAGTGACTCGGACGAGGGGGTGGAAAACACGTTGTTCAAGTTTGCCGATGACACCAAGATGTGGGGAGAGGTAGGCACGCTCCAAGGGAGAGAGAGGCTGCATATAGATTTAGACAGATTACAGAAGTGGGCGGATGGTAACAGGATAGGGTTCAATGTAGATAAATGCAGGGTGCTGCATCTGGGAAGAAGGAATCCACAGCATACATACAAGCTGGGGAGCTCCCCCCTTGTGAGCACAGAGGCGGAAAGGGATCTTGGAGTCGTTATTGACTCCAGGATGAACATGAGCCGCCAATGCTAGACCGCAGCCAGCAAAGCCAACCGCACCTTGTCGTGCATCCACAGATGCATCTCAAGCCGGTCCAGAGAGGTGATACTCCCCCTCTACGTGACATTGGTCAGGCCACAATTGGAGTACTACATCCAGTTCTGGGCACCACAGTTTACGAAGGATGTGGTCTGCCTTGAGAGGGTTCAGAGGAGGGCCACTCACTTGGCTGGAGGGCAACAGGGCAGGCCCTATGAGGAGAGGCCGAGGGACCTGAACCTGTTCAGCCTCAGCAAGCAGAGGCTATGGGGGGATTTGGTGACTGCCTACAAACTCGTTAGGGGAGATCAGCAAATAGGAAGGGCCCTATTACCCCCAGCAGCACCTGGGGTGACAAGGAACAATGGCCAGAAGCTGCTGGAGAATAGGTTCAGGTTAGAGATGAGGAGGCACTTTTTCACTGTGAGGGTGGCTAGGATCTGGAACCAACTTCCTAGAGAAGTGGTCCTCACTCCTACCTTGGGTAAATTCAAAAGGAGGTTGGGAGAACACCCATCCAGGGTCATGTGATTCCAGTGTGTGCTCCTGCCACTGGCCTGGGATTAGACTAGATGATCTGTTCAGGTCCCTTCTGACCCCAACCTACTATGAAACTATTAAATAAAGTGGTACTTCAGTAGGGCTGAAATGCCTTTTTTAGCTGGCCTTCCTTTGCCTAACTATATTTTACCTCTGAGTGTAACAGCTGTTTAGGAGTGCACTCATCACCCATGGCCACTATTGGTGTATCCAGACAAGCCCGCACATGCCTCTTGCAGCATCTCAAACCCCTTTGAGATGCTGCAAGAGGCATGTGTGGGAACAAAAAAACATTCCCCTTGCTGCAAATTTGCAGCAGGGAAGCAAAACAATACCCCAGGGGGAAAAATTGGGTCAAGGCATGGTCCCAGACCATGCCCTGAGGCAACTAGAGGTTCGGTCCTCCACAGAGATGCCCTGGTAGCCTGCCACAGAGTGTCTTTGTAGTTGGCCCTTTCCCCAGTCCTGAAGCATGCTGCCTGCCCATGTGGGGCAGGTAGCAGTGCAAGCTGCAGCTACCTGGACCCAGCTTCTGCCAGGTAAGTAGGGGGTTAGGGGGCTGGAGGAGGGAGGAGGGAACCTTCTCCAACTCTCCGTTCGTTCCCCCCGGCCCCCCATTTATTCCCCTGGACCCCCCCCATTGGTTCCCCCTGTTCGTTCCCCCCACTCCCCACTTGCTTTTCCACCCCTCCACATTCACCAACAGTAGGAGAGAAGGATCAGGAGGCTGGAGAGAGCACGGGAATGTCTCCAGCTCATTTCTCGGGGCTTGTCTCCAGCCTCCCACTGGTCTCCAGCCCCCTGCTCTTTCCCCTGCTCGCCTCCAGCCTGGGGACGCTAGTGATGATCAGGAGACATTCCCCTGCTGTCTTCAGCCTCCTGTTCATTCTCCATCCTCCTGCTTATTCCCCTGCTCATAACCCAGCCTCCCGAGGCTGGAGACAAGCAGGGGAACAAGAGGATCCTGGAGACAGCAGGGGAATGTCTCCAGGGGCTGTCTCCATCCTCCTGCTCATTCCTCTGCTGTCTCTAGCCTCCTACTTGTTCTCTGCTACTGCCAGTGAATGTGGCGAGGCTAGGAGAGCAAGCAGGTTGCTGGGAGAATGAATGGGAGTGCAGGGGGAATGAACGGGGGCAGGAGGAATGAACAGGAGATGGGGCAATGAATGGGGGCAGGGGAATGAATGGACTGGGGGAACGAATGATGAGCTGGTGGAACTAATGGGTGGGGTGTGGGGAACAAGCCTCCTGCTTGTTCTCCTGCTCATCTCCAGCCTTCAGAGGCTGGAGAGGAGTAGGGGAATGAGCAGGGCGCTGTGGGGGAGCTGGAGTGGCCTGGGATTCTGCAGGCAGGGTAGTCCATGTGGTATGAGGGGGAGGCTGTGCCCTGCATGGGGCAGGGGACTATTGGTGATGCGTAGGGGGTGCACATGGCTGCACGTGCACATGCACCCCCTCAGAAAAGATGCCACCGACACTGTTGGCAGTACCTATGGGCAGTTGCCGCTTGCTACCACAACCCCCTGCCACTGGCGATGTCTGCAGGCAGTCAGCAATTGCCTCTTGCCACTGCTGTCGCTGCCAGCGGCATCTGCGGGTGGTCATCACCCCTCCCCCCACTGCTGACAACACCAGTGGCATCTGTGGGAGCTCCACACTTACTGCCACCACCATGCTCCCACCACTGCCAGCGCCACCATGCCCCCCCAGCCGCCAGAGGCATGCGGCATTCATGCAGGGGACCCACCCCTCCTAAGCAGCCCCCACACCCATGGTCCCCCCACACCTACCCACACACTGACTTGCATCCCCCCACATCTCTCCACACCCCCCCACACCCCTCACCATCCTTCCCACCCCCTCCTGCAAACCCCACATCCCCCTATCACACATCCACCATGTGATAAGGAAACCAAAGCAAACATTAAAACACAGATATTTAGCATTGATTTTATTGTGATACTAGAGACACTGGTGGGCTTCCAAATTTCTTTAATACTGTAAATACAGCAGTCTGATCAATCCCCCTTTCTCTCGCGCTCTCTCTTGTTCTAATTGTGGAAGAATGTGGATTTTGGGGTATTTTAAAAAGTGAATTTGGGATGCTGCTTCAGCAGTCTAGCTGACATAAGGGGCTAGTGTCCCCAGGTATCAAGTGGCTGGGCTTCAGAAGCTCCTGAGGGCACGTAGCCCCAACCTGGTGGCCAGGGCAGGTTTTTATACTGCTGGGGCAAGCGCACATGCGCCCATATGTGGACATGCCCTTTGTGTTCAGTCCAAATGAGTGGCTTCTCTTCTGTCAATGGGTTCTTTCAGAATATTAGTACTGGATACCTGTCAAACCATTTTGATCCCATAGAAGGGGACATAAGAAATATTATTGGACCTTATCCAGCTGCCAGGAATGTCTTGTGTAGTATCCAGGTTTACACTCATAAAGCAAAATACTAAGAACCACATCCATATAAACATTTTTACCTCTGAGACCTTGATTCCTCATTGCCTCCATCTCTGTCATTTTGCCAAGGATTGCATTTGCTTTCAGGATGTAGGAAACAGCTTCCTCAGTGATGTTAAATTGATCTGTCAGTACACTGCTTAGGTAGCAGAACTCATGAGACATAGGAAGTTGCTCTCTGCCAATGTACATAACTGTGCCAACTGATATAAGACCTTGGCTTAGTTAAACTGAGATACCAAAGCTGCCCATGGCGGCTTCAAATGCACAGTTTATGCACGGTCATTTATGTAGACCAATTTATAGAGCAGCTGAATCATGACCTGCAGTTTTGCTTGTAACCTCACATGATTGCTCAATTATGATTACATGAGTGAACTGAATCTTAACACTGCACCAAATGAAATGCTGTGAACCAGCTTTTTTTTTTCTTTTGCAGAGTGAATAAAATTGATCCAAGAATGCAACCTCATTTCACTCTATTAGAGATGGAAATAGGTCCCTTGCTACATATTGCTTCATGGAAGTGGCTTGGGATCATGAGAAACTTTTAAGGATGCCCAGCCTTTGCAATTGATCCAGTTTCTGGAGCTTGCAAGAAGTAACAAATGCCTTCTTGGTATCAAGAAAAGTGATGGAAGTCACAGTTCTGTTGCAGACTTTTGTGGCTCTTCTGGGCAACAGAAATCCTGTCCACCATGGCCTGACTTGCTTCAAAGCCAAAATGAGACTCCAGAGACTTGCAATCTAGCATATAGTTAAGGAGAATATGATCCAATAGTTAACTCACAGTTGCTAAAAATTAGGTTCCCTCATAATAGTTGCTGCACTCTGTTCAGTCTCTTGCCCTGGTGAAATCTGAGTTTTTAAGGGACATATCTATTTTGTTAGATTCAGCAGAAGAATTTGTATAGTCTGAAAGTCAGCATGTATTGCTGAGTGACTCCTGAAAACCATCAGGGCCTGGACCCTTCCCATTTTTCAACATCTGCACAGCATCCAGAACTACTTCCAGAATAGGTTTATGGTTTGGGATGTCAATACATTTCTCCAGGGACACCTTGTTGACTGCTTCACATTAGAGTGAAAGTTCAACAAGTGCTGTTGTTATTGCAGGGTCTGACTGTCGCTGCTTTTACTGTCATTGATATATCCTACATTTGATGGAGGCTTACATGAATTTCCTGACAAATCTCTCCCTAATCCCATGGACATACAAGAAAATAAGAATTTTGGGGATATTTGATGGATTGTCACTTTTAATTTTTAACCTAACAAATGTTGGATGACATAATTTGAAATAAACCAAATCTAGGATACTATTCCAACTGTTACTTATCATACTAACAGATATATCCTAAATGATCATCCAGGTTTGTTTGCCACTTGTGTATTCTGCTTTCTTATCAGTGAGATGATGGTCTGTAGTTCAGAGAGACTGCCCTTCCTTAGCTGCTCATTATCTTTGGCAATTTCCATATTATAAAATGGATGGTATGGATCTAGGCGGGTCTGGCCTCTCCCTCTGAATTGGTCCTGTATGAATGGCACTTAAACTCCCACAGGCACATTTTTGGGAATTACTGAGGTATGTAAACCCTTCTATCAACAAGATCATAACCCATGCGAAGGGCAGAAGTAGAGTAATAATGCCCAAATTCACATTAATTCTAAGATCCACTCTAACTAAATGAGTGAATCCAGTGATTTAGCAAATGCATGTCGTGGTCCAAAGTAAAAGGAGATACCATCGTTTACATATGTGGATTTGCTCTAGGCTTATAAAAATTATATCAAGAATGATGTAATACAAAAAGTTCTTTTTATTTTGTCAGTTGTTTTATTCCCTGTGCACAAATAACTGTTCTTGGGCAAGGGATCTTCTCTTACACCAGAATTTTTGTTCTATTCTGCCCTGGAGAAATCAGGTCTGCTTTTCATAAAATCAGAAATTGGTATTTAGAAATGTCATCACAGATACAGTGGCATTTTCTAATGTATTCCAAGGTAACTATAACCTTTCACTTTACTTTTGTTGTTGTTGTTGTTGAAATTATGTGCTGCCATAGACAGATGCTTATTTTTGAGATTTATTTTAAAATAGTATCAAGTCATTAGATTCACAAGCAATTTTTCTTCTGTTGAGACTTCCATGCAGTAATTAAGCCATAAAGTATAATACAGCAAAATTATAATTAATAAAATGAAACAGCTGGATATCAGTATGTGGTAAAGTCAAGGAAAAGAAGAATAGTTAATTATATATAATAGTTCTTTATATTATTTAATCCATGCTTTGGTCATAAGCAACCTGATATGGGTGCACTGAAGTATTTCATTTCACAACAAAGGGATGTTACTAATTCTGGCAGTGTTTTAGACATATGTTGTAGTGAACTGGAAAATCAAATGGGACATTAACCATGTCCTCTGTACGGAATTTTATGGAATAGTGAAATCAGTCTGTTTTTGTTTCATGATACTGAAATGACGACTTGCTTTCTCCTTCTCAACAAATAGCATACATCATATCGAACTGTTCTGCTATCTCTCACCCAACACAACTCAATGATAGGAAAAAAGCTTTCCAAAGAGTCTTCAACATTAATTTGCCTTCTTCCATGGTCTTGAGGGACACTTTGTTAGAATTAAATATCCTTTACTGAAGAAAAGGAAAACAATCTAGGTCTCTCACATTTCCATTGATATGGAAAGATAAACTGAGTATCATTCAATCACACGGAAAGTACTTGTAGTTACTTTGCATCTGGTAAGTGATTCAGTGATAGTTATTCCCTTATTAAATGTAATCCTAGAAAGACAATAAAACCCTACTCTGCAATACTATCTTGAGGAGATTTTTTGAGTTATATTTTACCATATTGATTGCATTATTACAAACTAAATCAGTGTTTTTTTCATAACAATCAAGGGTGCATGTGACAGGGTGCCTGAAGCACCTTGCCATGGACAGAATGAGAAAGAACCAAAGAGAAAAACTTACCCTGAGGAGCAGGAGGAGCCACGGCAAACCCGGAGACATCAAATGCTGCACTTGAAACAACTGGGGGAATCAGCTGGAGCCATGGCAGATCAAAGGCTGCCACGCCAAACCCAGCCACTGGGGTTCAAACCCGAGAACAGGAAAGAGGTACAGGAAGAGAAGGAGGGGGGAAAAAAGAGAAACTGTGCTGGAGAGCTAAGGAGGAACAGCTGGGTCAGCTGGGCAGTGAATAGGAAGCGGCCATGATGGACCCAGAAGACAGGGAGATTTAGGGGATGTTGAGAGAGGATCCCAGGGTGGAGGAAGGGAGGAAACAGGGAAGGGAAGGAGATCAAGCAAGGAGTCAAAGTGAAAGCTCCGTCCTCGCGACTTACCTGATAAGACCCAGCAGGGAATTGGAGCTGACAGAGAGGTTTGAATGACCAGTGAGTCCAGTACCAATGGGTGAGGAGAACCACTCCAGGGACCTAGGTGAAGAAGGCATAGGCGAAGTTACTCCCCAGGGAAGGGAGGCAGAAGAGAGAGTGGGTCCCAGTCACATGAGGGTGACAGTGGAACCAGAAGAAAGAGAGACAGCTGTCTTGTGTTCCATGTAGGGAAGAACAGGGCAAGCAGCCACTTAGACAAGGGCCCTAGTCCAGGGCCCTTCAAACAGGAATAGAATTGATCTTAGAGGCAATCAATAATGCCTGGAACATCAGGTATGGTGAGGTCAGGGTATGGGAATGGTGGAGCCCTGAGAAGAACAGCTGACATCTTGAGTCCATAGACATTCTCAGTTGTCTCCCAGAAGTGTCTAGCATATCTCCCGTAACTCCGAAGGCATGGCAGGAAGTCTACAACAACAAGAAACTACTATTCCAGCCAGGAAGCAATGTTACTCTGGACGGCAGGGCAACCCCCTTACAGTTCAGTTATACATTATACTTAGACCATAATAAGGGCACTTAAAATATGACTACCTGCATGTTAAAGCTCACTAACTCATGCAAAGTTCCCTCTGAGCATCACAAAATTGCAGGCCAAAAGTTAACTCTGAGCCATGCTACACAGCTCATGTTAGGGTAGCTTCATGTCTGTTCCATGGAGATAAAACAAGCAATTTGCAGTCCTCCAACATCCCAGGATGCAGTGCTCCAAGCCCTCTCCTTCCACAGGGTAGGGATAGAGTCCAGGTATCCCACCAGCCCTCTAGTGGCAAGTCAGAGATGTTCAGGCTAGAAACTAGATTAATTTTCAATGTACAACTGCTCACAGCATGTTCTAACTTTCAAAACTTTTATTACTACTAATAAATGCTTCACAACAAAATATGTTGACTAAAGGGCTGAGTTGGAAGCAAAACTTAAGTTACATAGGCCCCAAACAGACACATGTCTATGACAGGATGCGTGATTTTTGGATTGTGGATTAGATTCCAATCACATTTTACTTGAGAGCTTGGACCCCTGAATCTGCAAGATGAAACCTATCAGCTGATTGTCATCTGGGACTGGGAACCAAACTGGTACTTGGCCTTAGCCAGTAATCAGTTAGACCAGGAGTGGGCAAAATGTGGCCCGCCAGGCCATTCTATCCAGCCTGCAGTGCCCCTAAAAAATTAAGAAAATTAATATTTATCTGCCCTGGCTGCCTGTCATGTGGCCCTCAATGGCTTGCCAAAACTCAGTAAGCGGCCCTCTGCCCAAAATAATTTCCCACCCCTGAGCTAGACACAGATGGAGCCTAGCATCAGGCTACAAGAGCTTGGTGTCAAGCTCCCCATAGACCAGGAGTTATAAAAACTGTATGCTGCCCAACTGAGCAGCATACATGGTTTTGACAGGTCCTGGTGAATGGAGAGCCCAGCATGGGGTTGCCTCAGCCTGATGGCCAGCTCCCTGTGTTTGGGGAGCTATAAAACCAGTTGGGTGACACAATGGCACAATAGGTCTTGACAAATCTCAGTCACACCTTCAATTTAAGATGCGATACAAATGAGTCACAAAGTCATTCCTCATTATATGTGGAATCATTTCACAGCTCTTTTACTGCACATGCCTTCAAATGAGTTTCATGTGTGGCCGGTTACTATTTAAGGTGCAGTTAACCTGTTTACCAAGTCTTAAGTTTAACTTGTGTCAGGGGCCTTAGAGCCACAAAAGTTGGAATCCTGGATAATCTACATTCTAGAATAATAAAGGAATTGGCACTGGAATTTATCTAGAATGGGTGTTCACTGATTCTGTTAGTCTGAAGTTGGTATCCTAATTAACAAAGATATAGTCCCTTTTATTAAAAAAAAGAGGTGTGGGGGTTAGGGGAGGTGGAGATGCTTTACCTCTGGTATGTTCTTACTGTTTTGCATATAGTGTCATGCTATGTGTGTGAGGGTGTGCAGTGGTTTTGTAGATTATTTGGATAAATTACTGCATGCAAATACAGGGGACCGGACTCAGTAATCTTGGGGCCCCACTTTAGATCTATGTTTCTATGCGAAAGAGTCTGGATGGATGTGAGGTTTGGGTTTGGATCTTATAAGCCTAGTAGAATCTCTTCAGGAACTACTTCAGAAATCAGTTTCTCATGTCCATGAAACTAGGATTATATTATTAGCATTACTTTCAGAAATGCTATTCTTTTTGTATTAATGATAATGTAACGTTCAGGTCATTATAGATCAGTGAGACCCACAGTGTTTAATTCAAAAGTATATGGCATAGCATAGAATAGTACAGCAATATACATCTAAGTCAACCTGTTACATGGCTGTTTTAAATTATTTGATCTTCATTCTTGAAGGCATAACATTTCAGCTACAGCAGCTATTTGGCACTAGTGAAATGGAATGCAGCAATGTATATAGACAATTTATTGGGTATCCAAATAAACCTGGGGTTATAGAATAGTCTTTCATTTAAAGGGAATAATATACATAGGCAAAGGTAAAAATATTATTTGATGTACATGCCCTTTGTGTGCTAGCATCAAATTCAGGAAGTTGCATATGATTTGATGATCATTTAGGGTGTTGTACTCAGCTCTATGTTTGTATGTGAGAGGGGTTAGTTAAACACAATCCAATACTGTTGTGGTCAATTCTGATTGCATTTCCTTGGTGGGTAAGACTTCTACACATTCTTTTTTCCTGCCACCCTGTCTCACCCAAGCCCTATCCCAATGTACAAGTTTCCCATCCACCCATTGTTTTGTCATGTCTCTTCTACAGCCTAAGCCCTAACACAGCATCTACCACAATGGGGCCCCAGTCTTTAATTGTGTTTTGCAAAAGGAAAATATTAAATAATGAAGAAATCAAGTTATCTCTTATTCTCTTGTTCTTGATTCAAAGACAGAAGGTTTGCAGGGAATAAGGTAGCTTGTATTCTACAATGTCTTCGAAAAATTTGCAGTGCATATTGCCAAGAAAGGATAATTACACTTGATCTTAGCTCGCAAGAGGCTGAGTACTAAATGACTCTCCTAACAATAAATAAATAAAATATTTAGGTTTACTTTGACCCCAAAGAGACCAACATAACTTATAGTTAGGTATTTCCTACAGTATCAGTTTCTTTTATTCTTTTTTCTTTCTTCATGATTAGTCTACATTGATGTCTAATTTTTCTTTGTAATTTTTGAATTCCCTCTTCTTCCTGATAGCTGAGCTCTGGCCTCAAAACTGACCTCAGGAATCCTGAAGATTGAGTATATAGGTACAAACGACTTCCTTCCTTTAATTAAGCTAGTTTGTTTCATGTAGTAAGGACTGCTTTGCCAAGAATACATTTGTATGAATAGCATTAGGCAGATTTGCTAAATACATTTCCCCTTTACATTAATAGGAAAAGCAGAACATTAAAAAAGTCACTTAACTTCTCAGAATGTATAGTAGTTCTTCATTTTTATTTTTAGAAATGTATTAAAATATCTTCTAATTAACTACTTTTCTAGAATTGAAGTAACTGCCAAAGTTTGACAGAGTTGGAATTGTAAGTTTTAGTTATGATTCTGGGGCACATCAGATTCCCATATGCTGCTTTAAGGAAAAATAAGTATTACATCTGTGTTTTTTATTATAACATATGGGGCAAGTTAACCACATTTTTCAAAACAAAATGCTCTCTCATGTGATTAAGGACTACTTCAGACTTGTGTGTTGTGTTTATTCTTTTGAGTGATCATTTTATGGTAGCCAGTTATATGGTTAAACACATTATTTTAATTCTCAATGCAAATTTGGTGGTATCAGAAGGCTTGACTGTATATTACAGCTTTCTTGGTGTGTTTAGGGAGGTTGCTCGTTCTGTGTAGATACGTATGTTGGTCTGTGGGTTTCTTGTGTATGGTGGCTTGTATTTTACCATTCTGGATATTGATCATAGGGTCTAAAAAGGAGGGGTGATGGTTATTGTATTTGTGATGAAAATAAATTGGAGACTACACGTTTTTGGTCCAAATGATGAAAATGTCATCTATACATCTTAGGTACAGCATTGGTTTGATGGCACAGTTCTTGAGGAATTTTTCTTCCAGGTGGGCCCTAAAATGTTGTTACATTTGCCCAGGGAGTGCAGGAGGGAACAGCAGAACCACAGGCAAAGTACTTCTCTCTCAATAAACTAGCTTTATTGTTCTATAGCTTAACTCCTTGCTCTACAGAGAGAGCAACACATGGTACTAGAAGTGGGGTAGGAACCCACACAGAGAAATGGAAAAAGGAATTAGATTAGTTAACATGAAAATAATATAAAAAGAGCAACCAACTGCTTTGGTCCATTCACTGGGCATAATAGGAAAAACAAAAGGATGTATACTTGAGATTGTGTCTGGATCCTAAGCAAATGAACAGATGCATCAAAAGGGAGCATTTTCTCATTCCCACCAGGGAAGAGGTTTTTGGCAACATGGCAGAAGCTACATATCTCTCCACTTGAGATGCCTCTTCTGGGTTTTTGCAAGTTCCCCTAGAAAAGAATAGCACTAGATTATGTACCTTCAGTACACCTTTCAGAAGGTCCTGCTTTCATAGGCTTCCTTTTGCACTGTGTTTTGCATCTGAAGTAATTCACAGAAAGGTGCAATGAATTTTTTAAGGTCTTGATGAAACTGTGGTTTATATTGATGATGTATTAGTTTAGGGAAATGCTATGGAAGAACATGACTTGAGGCTAAGAAAAGCTCTAGAAAGAGCCTGCAGAGCAGGTTTGAAACAAACAAAAATGCAAATTCAGGGTCAAAGAAGTAATATATCTTGGAGAAAAGCTGTCTGAGAAAGGGGTGCAAATCAGTCCTGCAAGGGTTAAAGCCATTACAAACATGCCACCCCCTACAGATAAGGAAGGAATACAAAGATAACTGGAAGTGATCAGTTTGTAGGGAAATAATCTACCTAACTTAGCAGAGAAGACCAAACATCTTAGACCAGTCCTACAAAAGAATGCTCAGTGGATATGGGAACATGAACATGAAGCTGAATTTAAAAACATGAAGGAAAAAATAATGAAAGCTCTAGTACTAAAATACTATGATCCTAAAAAAACCCATTAAATTGTCAACAGGTCCTTGTAAAGAAGACATTGGAGCAGCTTAGCTTCAAAAACATTGGGGATAGCTGGAGATCAGTAGCATATGCATATAGGACAGTCTCTAAGTCAGTGTGTCAGTATACACAAATTGAGAAAAGAAAGCTTAGCTCTCGTATGTGGCTGTAAGAAATGTCATATATTCATCTATGGGAAGCCTGAGATAACTGAAACTGATCAAAAACCTTTGGTAATGATAGCAAAGAATGGGTTATCAGACATGCCACCCAGATTAGAGACTTTTCTTTCAACTACAAATGTATGATCTAGACATACAGTACATGCCAGGAAAACATCTACTTATTGCAGATATGTTGGTCAGAGCATATGACACAATGGAAAATGACAGAATTCCAGACTCAGACATAGTACAGTGGTAGTCTAATTAAGAGAGTGATTTCTGTCGCAGATATAATGTGGGCACTAATTGCAGTAGCTACTGCTCAAGACAACACATTGCAAAAGACAATAAAGGCTTTTTGTGCTGGTTGGGCTGAAAAACATATACCTAGCCCTTACTTTCAGTTCAAGGAAGAGCTATCAGCATTGGATGGCATTTTATTCAAAGGCTCACAACTTCTTGTTCCAGCAGTGCTAAAGAAAGACCTGTTAAACAGAATACACGAGGGGCATTTGGGCATTGAAAAATGCAAAAGAAGAGCAAGGGATGCTCTATAGTGGCCCAATGTAAATAATGATCTAGAAGATGCTGTAAAGGTTTGTACAATGTGTCTAAATTACAGATCAACGCAAAGAAAAGGGACCATGATGGTCATGGAGGAGCCTGTAGCTCCATGGTATCAAGGTGGCATTGACCTATGCATGCATGCAGAAAAGAACATTATTATTGCTGGATTATTATTCTCACTATCCTGAAATTGCATTGCTCAAAAGTACAACAGCAAACCATGTCATAACTCACATCAAATCAATTTTTGCTGGACATGGGAATCCACAAATTGTGAGAACAGACAACGAACCTCAGTTCAACTGTCTTGAGCTTAAAGAGTTTGCAAACAAATGTGGATTTCATCACGACACTTTATGTCCTAAATACTGACAATCCAACCGTCTGGTGAAAAATGGAGTACAAATAGTGTTTAGAAACAAACTATTTAAATCCTACAACATATTGATTATTATTTTTCTTGTTAATATCCATGTAATGACTCAAATTATGGGGGCTCTAGTTAAACCTGCCCTTATTCTTTGAAAGCCTTAAAATGGTTGTGGCTACTTACATGATTAACTAAATACTTAATAAGTCAGTTCAACTCCTCAAACTTGTTTTGAAATAGGCAGGGCTGAAAATCCTCTTAAAAATCATGAATATGGAAAAAAAAAGATTCCTATCATTTTTATCTCTGGCAAAGAGCTTTGAAGGTTGAGTAAATCAATTTTAATAAAGTACAGTTCAACTGTAAGGGAATTGTAACTGAGCTGCCTAATTAGATCTTTCCCAGTCTCTTGTTAGTCAATTCCTCTGTTATAATGCTTGTATCTTTTGCACCATCTTTGAAACATCATTCATGTTTGTCCTCTCCAGTTGATGTTATTACAGTCTTCCAGAAAAAAAAAATTATTTTGTCGGTATATACCTTCAGACAGTTCATAAGGCAATCTCCTCCTCTATTGTTTGGCAGGACTAAGATAAGGGAAAAAGAAAAGTTGCTTGTTGTCTTCACAATTTCATACTTTTATAGGTTGGTCATTTATAGAAATGGTCTTTTAACAGTTTTGTTGAGCACAATATGTAAAATGGACCTAAAGAGCTGTATAACACAGTAAAATCTTATACTTCTGGTTTGGTCTTATATGCACAATGTATATTTCTCCATAATTCCATTCTTTTTACATCAAAAAAGAAGCTCTAAAACGTCTTCATTATGATGCTTACATCTTTCAGAGAAACATAAATTATTAGGGGGCGCTTGCCACTCCAAAGCATGCTGAGGCAGGGTACTTACTCTCATCCTCTGATAGCGGTTCCACAGCAGTACAGTACCTAAAAGGTGGATGTTCTTAGAACTGTTTTAGATGTGGACACTTCTGCACTGCAACAATTGTGAACTGGTTCCCTATCAATGACATTCTTGGAACAATTCAGTTTCAAGTTCAGTTCTCATGTGTGTCTGTACCCAAGTTTCATCTGCCTAGTACTGCTAACCACTACTGAAGACTCTCCTTTTGTTCAATCAAGATAGTATGGATGGAAGAGGATATGGTATCTATCTCACTAATCCCATATAACTATAGCAGACACCACAGTGAAGTCCACAGTTTCAGATCTATTATGTTTTTAATTTTGGAGTCTCTGGGCACTACAGTAGCACAATACAAATACTAGCAGTCCGTGGTTAAATAATTGCTCTGATTCTGATTGCTTCCTACTGCTGTTATAAAATCATCATAATTGCCAACTTTCTCTACTTTTAAGGGTTTTATACTTCTGAATTCCCACCAACTTGTTTATATGTTCCTTATGTGGAGATAATTTAGGATCTCCTATATTAAGAAAATACTTTTTCACTAGGAGGGTAGTAAAGCACTGGAACAAGTTACCCATAGAGGTTGTGGAATATCCATCCTTGGAGGTTTTTAAGAGCCAGGTAGACAAAGCCTTAGCTGAGAAGGTGTAGTTGGGAATGGTCCTGCTTTGAGCAAGGGTTTGGACTAGATGAACTCCTGTCATCTCTTCGAACCCTAATTTTCTATGATTCTATGACTACATTATAATATCACCGTTAATCATTGCTGCTTCTCTGGGTAGTAACAAGGCTTTGGCATGCTTGATACAAATTCTTCTCTCTCTACTCCATCCCTGCCAAATAGGGCTCTGGAAATGTATGTGCTCCCATCTTTCACTAACAAAACATTCATTCATAACAAATTTTCCTGAGTACTTTTAGTTACACAATACTTGCTTTTGAATGGGTCTCAGAAAAGTAAGATGATGGGAAGAGAACAGCATGCATCTAGTCAGTTGAGTGACAGAGACTGAATTACAATTTTTTCCACTTCAGGCACAAAGTGCTGATGGAAGATGCCAATTATCTATGATGATTAGTACAGGTAGTTTCTAATGAAACCATCTTTCATTGTAATTATTCAAGGGTATGCAAGTGACTTAAATTTTATATGAAATGTATTAAACTAGTAAGTTGTGATAAAAATCATCACAGATATTGGCATTCTCAGAGAGGAAGAATGAGCAAAGAGTGTCTTGATTTACATAACGAACAGAATTTAAGTGGTATATATCTTGTAAAGCACAACCTTATGAATAATACATCTCTTTCAAATGACAGCAAGATTCTATGGCGGTTGTGATGCTTTTTAAGTCCCCCAATGAAAAATGCCTCTATTTCCCCAGAACAAACTAAAAAAAATGAACATTAAAATAGAACAGATTATAGCAAATAGTATCATGCTGTTATGTTGTAGGGGGAAAAAGGATGGAAGGGACATTAAGAAGTCATTTAGTACAATTCCATGCTCAGGACAGGATCATCCCTTTCTATCCCATTTCAAACAAATATTTATCTAGCATTTAAATTCCCATGAAAGATCTGGTAAAATGTATAGGTAATCTGTTCCAGTACTTAGCCACCTTTATACTTCAAAAGTTCTCCTTAATATCTAACCTAAATATGCCTTGTTGCAATTAAGTTCGTTACTACTTGTCCTTGCAAATGATCATTATTCTCTAAGAATCTTCAAATAAAATAGTGTTTCTATCAAATCCCATTTTGTCTTCTGTTTTCTTAACTATATAATCCCAATCATTCTACTTTCTTTATTTATCACTTCTAGAAATCTAATCTTTTCTGTTGCTCTCCTCAGGACCTTTTTACAGTTTATTCATATCTTTCGCGATGCATGATCCCTGAAATTGGACAGAGTACTTCAGGGGACATCCTGCCAGTACTGAACAGAGTGGAATAATCACCTTCTGTTAGTTTTATTTCAACTCTCTTGTCAAAAAATCTCAGCATGCTTTGAGCCTTTTTTTTGTTTTCAAAAACATTATACTCTTGATTTATTCAGCTTGTGGCCCTGGTCCCTCATATCTATTTCAGTGGTATATACAGTATAACCTCATAAATCCAGATATAAAAAATCCAGAATTACTGAAAATCGGGTACTTTTTAAAACTACACTCCATCAGGGAGTAGGGGCGACCAGTCCTGGAGCAGTGGAGAGGGAAGTGTGCATGTGGCAGCTGCTACCACTCTCCCACCCTGCGCCACTACTCGCACTGTTCCAGGACCGGCCACCGCTACCTGCCCTCCTCCCTCCCCGCCCAGATCCAGGACTGCCCACCACTCCAGAAGTGGCCACCACTCTGGTTTCAGAAACCTGGAATTTTCACATTTCTGGCAGGTGCCCTGTCCAGAGAATGCCGAATTCATGAGATTATACTGTATAACTAAGCTTTCCCCATTTTGTATTTCTGCGTGGATCTTTCTTAAGTGTGGTACTTCACACCTCTTATTATCGAATTTCCTTCTATTTATTCCAGCCTTTTTTCAAGTTTACTCTACCCAAATGTGGACCATTGGTAAATTTATTACCTGTGACTCCAATTCCATCTTCCAAGACATTTAATCATGAAATTGAACAGTACAGCACCCAAAACAGACTTTGTGGAACTGCTCTTGATATATCCTCCTATTTTGATGTTGAACAGTGAATAACTGTTTTGATCAGGGTTATCCAACTACTTGTGCACCCACTTTATAGTTTCATAATGACTGTATTTCTTTAGCTTGCTTATGAGAATGTCATGGGGAAGAGTGTTAAAAAAACCTTACTCAAGTCGAGATATATCACTTGTCCTGTTCGTATTTATAAGATCAGTCACCTTGTCCACATGGAAAATTGGTTCAGTTATGCATGATTTATCCATAAAAAATCTGTGTCACTTGTTACTTATCTTGCTATCCTCTGGGAGCCTTTCAGTATCTTTCCAGGTATCAAAGTTAGACTAAGTAGTCTAATTCCTTGGGCCCACCAAGGTAATATATCTGCCCTTTTCCAATTTTCCAGGATTTCATTTGACCTTTGAGCTCTCAAAGATAATACCCAAAGGCTTTGCTGTTAATTTGTGTAGAAGGGCAGCTGATGCGATGCCCGTTACAGGGATAAAAGGGGATACACCAGCAGGAGCAAAGGAAAAAAAAAATAACCCATAGCCAGACCACAGAGGGAAAAGCAGGACAATGCCAAGCACCAGGAACACAGGTGCTCCCAGCAAAGTGCTACCTGGACTCTGGCAGGGCCAAGGCAGATTGGCTTTTGAGGGAAGAGCTGGAAGGTAAAAGGGAAACAGAGTGCAGACAGATTGCCCCCAGGGCAGGGGTCAACCAGAGAGAGAGAAGAGCTGTAGCAAGAAGCAAGTCCGGATCAGCGAGCAGGGCAACTCTGGAGACATAGGTATTTGCTGGGGGGGAAGGAGAGCTCTAGGAGGAACTCTGAGTGGGGAGAGGGCTTCCCCTGTGTACATGAGATCAGGAGAAGCCAGAGTGAGGAGCAGCTGGATGGAAGGCAAACCCCCTCCCCTTCATCTGGGGAAAGAACCCAAGGTGAGAGATGCTGCAGCAAGCAGCTGCCAGAGTAGTGAGAAGGCTACAGAGGCTATGGCCCTGAAGATTAAAAGGGCCAGCCAGCAAGGGTCAGCTGCCAGTTGACACCTGTTCAACTTGTACAGAGGGCTTTGAAGAGAACAGCTCCAGCCCAGGGGAGGGCAGAGGAATGCCATCCCACTGAGGATCAGGGAAACAGGACTGGAAAAGGACAGAGGGATTCTTATGACCACAAGACCTGTTAGAAGATTGAAGTGATATATGGAGTGACACCAAAGCCTGGGTTCTCAGATATGGTCAGGACAGAGCGATGGGAAGGTAGGAGCCCTGTGAAGAAAATCCTGTCATGTCTCTAAGGCCTACTTGGAAGACCACCTCCCAAGCTCAGGGTTCTTTCTTTATGTATTGTTCCATCAAGGTGTGGTGGCCAAGTGAGGAAGGACCACAAGACTAAATGCCAGGGAGTGACTGTAACACCTGTGGTGCCAGCATAATGCTTACAGTGTGCTAGTTGACTTTTTTGGGAAGAGTAAAGTGAAAAAGTCATTAAACACTTGAGTCTTTCTGCATCGTTCATTATTAGCTTCTCTCTCCCAATTTAGTAAAGAACCTCCAGTGTTCTTTGTCTTCCTCTTATTTTTCTTCATTTATTCTTATCTCACCTTTTATGTCCCTTGATAGCTTTATCTCAATTTATTCTTTGGCCTTACTGATTTTTGTCTTTTTATGTTCACACTATATTCTTATCCTCATCTTTAGTCATGTGGTTAAGTTTCCATTTTTTATAAGATTCCTTTTTAAGTTGCAAGCTATTGAAATGCATTGTTTAGCCATGCAGGTCTTTTGCTTCATTTTTTATTTTTACCTTGCATCAGCGTTACCTGCTTTTGTACCCTCATTATCAGCTTTTTGAGGATAAACAGTTCTACTGGAAAACCTGCCCTTCGCCTTGCCACCCATGAGATCCTCCTTACCATGTCTCTGAATTTGTTAATATGCTTTTTTGAAGTCTAATGATTTTATTCTATTTGTCTTCTTTGTTCTTTTGCTTAGAATCATGAACTATCATTTCATGATCATTTTCATTCAGGTTTTTTTCTACCTTCAGATTCTAACTTAGTTTCTCCTTGCTGGGGGTAAGTATCAGATAGTGGAGAAACCAAGTAGAGTTGTGTTCTTTTCTATCTCTACCCACACAACCTAAGAACATACTGGTTAAGAATATGCTTCTATAAGGTGACATCTTTTTTTTTTTCCTCCTGGCTTGTCTTTCCTGAATAAACTACCCCCATGTGTAAACTCATCCCAGTTCTCCCAATTTGATTGTAATTTTTTGTGTGGTGAGACTAGCAGTTCTTCCCGCTTATTCCCCATGCTTCTTGTATTAATATATAGGCTTCTTAGATGATTAGTTGATTTTATAGACTTCCATGGATTTCATAGACTGGAAGGGACCTTGGACGATCATCGAGTTGAGCCCCCTGCCCCAGGGGCAAACAGTCACCTAGGGTCAAAGGATCCCAGCAAGATAAGGATCCAGATGTTTCTTAAGAGTCCAGAGTAGGTGCTTGCACCACCTCTGGAGGGAGTCTGTTCCAGGCCTTGGGGGCTCAGACAATAAAGAAGTTTTTCTGTATGTCCAGCCTAAAATGGTCTTTGAGGAGTTTGTGACTGTTGGACCTCGTCATCCCTTGGGGTGCTCTCGTGAACAGGTGTTCCCCCAGATCCTGATGCACACCCCTTATATACTTATAGGCTGCTACCACATCACCCTGAGTCTGCACTTTTCCAGGCTGAAGAGTCCCATAGCTTTCAGCCTCTCTTCATAAGGTCTGTTGTCTTGCCCTCTGATCATGCACATGGCTCTCTTCTGGACTCTCTCAAGCTTCTCCACATCCTTCTTGAATTGTGGAGCCCAGAATTGGATGCAGTAAGCCAGCTGCGGCCTCACCAAGTCCAAGTACAGTGGAAGGATGACATCCTGAGATTTGCTTGAGATACATGTATGGATGCAAGCCAGAGTTTTGTTCACTTTTACCAGCTGTAGACATTGCATTGGTAGCTCATGTTCATCTTGTGGTCAGTCATGACCTTCAAGTCCCTTTTGGCCACGGTGCTAGCAAGTGTAGCACTGCCAAGCCTATAAGTGTAATGCAGCCCCCCCCCCCCCCCCAAAAAAAAATAAAAACGAAAAACCCTGCATTTTTCCATGTTGAATGTCATCAGGTTTTTATCTGCCCACTTTGTAAGCCTATGAAGGTCAGCCTGCATCACCAGCCTATCCTTGGGTGGGTGTGGATGCTCTACCCCAAAGTTTGGTGTCATTGGCAAACTTGGCCAGTCCACTTCTGACACCAGTGTCCACATAGTTAATAAAGATCTTAAAGAGTACAGGCACAAGGACAGAGCCTTGGGGGACACCACTGGTCACAGAGCGCAATGATGATTCACTTCCATCAATTTCCACTCTCCAGGTCTTATCTCAGAGCCAATTCCTGAGCCATTGGACTGTGATATAGCCAAGGCCACAGTTGGCCAGTTTTTCCATGAGGAGATCATAGGACACCAGATCAAAGGCTTTTTAAAACTCCAGATATATACATCAATCTCTTCTCCCTTGTTCAGGTGATATGTCACCTGGTCATAGAAGGAAATGAGATTGGCCAGGCAAGACCTACCCGCAACAAACCTGCGCTGGCTGTCCCTCAGGATGTTGCCATCAGCTTGTCAAGAATGGTCTCTTTGATAATTTATTTCCAAAATCTTTCCAGGGATTGAGATCAAGCTGATTGGTCTGTAGTTCCCCAGATCTACTTTCCTCCCTTTTGTGAAGATTTCCCTTTTATGAGAATGTGTTCCCATATTTCCTTCAATTCCTACGCCTTTAGAAAGGTTGCCCTGGTCTTTAGTTGAGGGTGAAGGGGTCTGGGGCTCAGATTGTTTTCATCGATCCTTCCAGTCAAGGGAAAGAACCCAGGCAGAAGCAGGTGCGTCCTGCAGATCAACATCTGGCTACAGAGGTGGTGTCACCAGCAGAGCTTTGGCTTCTTTGACCATGGGATGTCTTTCTAAGAAGAAGGATTGCTGGGAAGAGATGGGATCCATCTAATTAAGAGAAGGAAGAGTGTCTTTGCAGACAGGCTTGCTAACCTAGTGAGGAGAGCTTTAAACTAGGTTCACTGGGGGTTGAAGACCAAAGCCTTGAGGTAAGTGGGAAAGCAGGAGACCTGGAGGAAGAGCAAGCAGGAGGAGGGAGCAGGGGAAGTGCTCTCATACTTCCTGAGAAATCAGGGCAATCGACTAGTTACCTTGGTTGCCTGTAGATAGATACACAGAACCTGGGAAATGAGCAGGAAGAATAGGAAGTCCTGGTACAGTGACAGAACTATGACATGATTGGAATAACAGATACTTGGTGGGATAGCTCACATGACTGGAGCACTGTCATGGATAGGTATAGACTGTTCAAGAAGGACAGGCAGGGTAGAAGAGGAAGAGTTACACTGTACATAAAAGAGCTATATGATTGCTCAGAGCTCCAGTATGAAACTGGCAATAGGCCTGCTGAAAGTCTTTGAGAGAGCAACAAGGTTGACGTCATGGTGGGAGGTCTGCTGTAGACTACCAGACCAGGAGAATGAGGTGGATGAGGCTTTCTTCAGACAGCTAGTAGAAGTTTCCCAATCACAAGCCCTGGTTCTCAATGGGGACTTCAATCACCCTGACATCTACTGGGAAGGCAATACAGCAATGTATAGGCAATCCAGGAAGTTTTTGAAGAGTACTTGGGACATCTTCCTGGTTCAATGCTGGAGCAGCCAGCTAGGGGCCATGCTCTTCTTGACATACTGTTCACAAACAGGGAAGAATTGGTGGGGAATGTAGTAGGGGATGGCAACTTGGGCAGCAGTTACCATGATATGACTGAGTTCAGGGTTCTGAGGAAAAGAAGGATGGGGAGCAGCAGAATAAAGACCCAGGACTTTAGAAAAGCAGACTTGGACTCGCTATGGGAACCCATGAGCAGGACCCCCTGGGAAGCCAGTCTAAGGGGGAGAAGAGTCCAGGAGAGCTAGCTGTACTTTAAAGAAACCTTACTGGGATTATAGGAACAAACCATTCAAATGCACAGGAGGACTAGGAAGTATGGCAGAAGGCCAGCTTGGCCTAGCAGGGAACTCTTCAGTAAACTAAATCACAGAAAGGAACCTTATAAGAAGTGGACAGATAACTAGGGGAGAGTATAAGAACGCTGCTCAGGCATGAAGGGATGAAGTCAGGAGGCCAAAGTGCAAGTGGAGTTGCAGCTAGCTAGGGATGTGAAGGGTTTCTACAAATATGTTGGTAGCAAAAGGAGGATCAGGAAAAGTGGGCTGAATTGATTCAGTCTTTTCAGTGTAGTCTAAAATGCAGATATTAAATTGAAACAGAAGTGAACAGACATTTGATTCAGGAAATGCAGCCACATCCCTGCAGTGGCTCAGGCCAGAAGCCAGGGGGCATTACAGCGTGGCTCTTTGGCACTTAGCCAGCATGGGCTGTGTGTTCCTTTCCTGTTCCTGCTGCCTCCGGGGTCTTTTGGATTTGCGGTCCACAATTACAGCAGCAGGACTCTTCAGGGTTGCTCATCACTTCCTTTTCCTGCTTCCAGGTGCCTTTGGGATTTGTTGTCCACCGTCACAGCCAGGACTAAGTTTGAGTGGGGGAAGGGGTGTTTAATCCCCCTGCCTGGCCCAGCCCCCAGCCAGGGTTTGCCTGGGGGAGGGAGGGACACGGTCTCCACACACCCCCCAGCAGATTGGGCTGCATTGGCAGCCAGGTTTGCCCCCTCCCCCCCTGCCCCTTTGTCAACAAGCCTTCACTGTTCCAGCTAGGGACAAGTGAAAAGTTCTGCACTTAGGATGGAACAATTGGATATTAGGAAAAAAAATATCACTTAGGAAGGTAGTAAAATACTGGAACTGGTGACCCAGAGAGGTCGGGGAATCTGCCCTCGTAGGTTTTTAAGACCCAGATAAACAAAGCTTCGGCTGGGATGATCTCTTTTAGGTTGGGGCTGCTCTGAGCAGGGGGTTGGACTAGATGACTTCCTGAGATCCCTTCCAACCCTAATTTTCTGTGATTCTTTGATCTCCATCCCTTATTGTTCCTATTTCAAAGACATCCTCCCTAGGTTTGTGTCTTTTTTTTTCAAAAATGGTCTTACCACTCTCAGGTAGATTTCATCTCTGTTTAATACTCCTACCCCATGGTCAAAGAAGTCCAAGCCCTGTGGGGAACACACATCTCATTCTTTATGATACATTCATCTGCAGCTGGTCCTTTACCTTGGACAGGAAGGATAAAGTAGAAAACATTGTCTTTCTCCTTCATGTCAGAGCAGTACTCACTTTCTATCTACTCAAGGTCACATCTTCATCTTCACTAACAGGATTAGCTCTTTCGCCTGTGAAACTCAACTGTTCTTCCCTTCAAAGACTGGGGGCTCAGAGGAGTGGATCATTGTCTTATGGGAAATAAGATCAGCTGCCAACTTCTCTTTTCCTTAACGACCTGTTCTTACTCTTCCCTGTAGTCTTTTCTTACTGACTCTTAGTCTCATAGGGCTCCTGCTGCATCATGTCAGCTAAATTTCTCCTGTCCTTGGATGTTTCTCAGTCTAGCTAGCAAATCCTTCAACTTCATTTTTTTTTTCCTGGGGAAATCTACTTTGCTGTATCTGTTAATCTTTCCCTGTAAAAGAAAACCATGAGCTGTATGAAGGCATGTGAGGTCAGAAACTTCATTTGGTTATTTTACTGAATGTGTGAAGTAAACTAACTGTAGTAATAGCTTAGGGGCAACACAGAGTGTTCCAGTCATTGTACCTTTTCAGTTTCTTGTTAGAACAAAAATATTCCTTCACTTCCTGTGATCTGCCAATAACTCAGCTAACAAAACAAGCCTCTGAAACACAGAGGAAACTTCCCTTGTAAACTCCCCCATTAACTGGCTTGTTTGTTTGCTGCTGGCGTTGATTGCACCTAGTGTTGCTGGTGTCTGGCTGGATTAGGTTTGTTGCCTAGCATAACCCGACTTCTTGTTAACAACTGTTAAGGTTCAGCAATTTTGAACAGCTCACTTCCCCTAGCAAACTGTGCCACAGATTACCTTTTATTTGAAAGGCTTATTGGAATAGTGGTCTTAGGAGGACAGTAATCTCAAACTTGATTTGGTCATTGATTCATGTTAGTGCTTACTCTGGTGACTTGAATACTTAAGGTCAAATTAATCTCTGATATGTCTGTAAGTGGGCACAAGCTCCACTGAATTCAAAAGTAGCTCACCCTCTTTGGGTCTCTGTGCGCATATAAAGAGAGGAATGGATTTTTATATGAGATAAGACCCCCTTTGATGTCATCTGTGTGTAACTATTAGCTAATTTACAACCTTTTAAATCTCATGGCTGAACACATTAGTGTTACTTGCACTAGGAGAAGGGGGCTATAAAATGTCCTATACCCAACTGTAAGTAATTACTGAGAACTTAAGGTATACTTAGAAGAGTACACAGGGTGTTCAAAAGGATTCGGAACTTGTGGTAGAGGTGATATCTTTTATTAGAC
>NW_017728886.1:172651009-172658527 GCF_001723895.1 Crocodylus porosus | reverse complement strand
ATTGGGCTGCATTGGCAGCCAGGTTTGCCCCCTCCCCCCCTGCCCCTTTGTCAACAAGCCTTCACTGTTCCAGCTAGGGACAAGTGAAAAGTTCTGCACTTAGGATGGAACAATTGGATATTAGGAAAAAAAATATCACTTAGGAAGGTAGTAAAATACTGGAACTGGTGACCCAGAGAGGTCGGGGAATCTGCCCTCGTAGGTTTTTAAGACCCAGATAAACAAAGCTTCGGCTGGGATGATCTCTTTTAGGTTGGGGCTGCTCTGAGCAGGGGGTTGGACTAGATGACTTCCTGAGATCCCTTCCAACCCTAATTTTCTGTGATTCTTTGATCTCCATCCCTTATTGTTCCTATTTCAAAGACATCCTCCCTAGGTTTGTGTCTTTTTTTTTCAAAAATGGTCTTACCACTCTCAGGTAGATTTCATCTCTGTTTAATACTCCTACCCCATGGTCAAAGAAGTCCAAGCCCTGTGGGGAACACACATCTCATTCTTTATGATACATTCATCTGCAGCTGGTCCTTTACCTTGGACAGGAAGGATAAAGTAGAAAACATTGTCTTTCTCCTTCATGTCAGAGCAGTACTCACTTTCTATCTACTCAAGGTCACATCTTCATCTTCACTAACAGGATTAGCTCTTTCGCCTGTGAAACTCAACTGTTCTTCCCTTCAAAGACTGGGGGCTCAGAGGAGTGGATCATTGTCTTATGGGAAATAAGATCAGCTGCCAACTTCTCTTTTCCTTAACGACCTGTTCTTACTCTTCCCTGTAGTCTTTTCTTACTGACTCTTAGTCTCATAGGGCTCCTGCTGCATCATGTCAGCTAAATTTCTCCTGTCCTTGGATGTTTCTCAGTCTAGCTACCAAATCCTTCAACTTCATTTTTTTTTTCCTGGGGAAATCTACTTTGCTGTATCTGTTAATCTTTCCCTGTAAAAGAAAACCATGAGCTGTATGAAGGCATGTGAGGTCAGAAACTTCATTTGGTTATTTTACTGAATGTGTGAAGTAAACTAACTGTAGTAATAGCTTAGGGGCAACACAGAGTGTTCCAGTCATTGTACCTTTTCAGTTTCTTGTTAGAACAAAAATATTCCTTCACTTCCTGTGATCTGCCAATAACTCAGCTAACAAAACAAGCCTCTGAAACACAGAGGAAACTTCCCTTGTAAACTCCCCCATTAACTGGCTTGTTTGTTTGCTGCTGGCGTTGATTGCACCTAGTGTTGCTGGTGTCTGGCTGGATTAGGTTTGTTGCCTAGCATAACCCGACTTCTTGTTAACAACTGTTAAGGTTCAGCAATTTTGAACAGCTCACTTCCCCTAGCAAACTGTGCCACAGATTACCTTTTATTTGAAAGGCTTATTGGAATAGTGGTCTTAGGAGGACAGTAATCTCAAACTTGATTTGGTCATTGATTCATGTTAGTGCTTACTCTGGTGACTTGAATACTTAAGGTCAAATTAATCTCTGATATGTCTGTAAGTGGGCACAAGCTCCACTGAATTCAAAAGTAGCTCACCCTCTTTGGGTCTCTGTGCGCATATAAAGAGAGGAATGGATTTTTATATGAGATAAGACCCCCTTTGATGTCATCTGTGTGTAACTATTAGCTAATTTACAACCTTTTAAATCTCATGGCTGAACACATTAGTGTTACTTGCACTAGGAGAAGGGGGCTATAAAATGTCCTATACCCAACTGTAAGTAATTACTGAGAACTTAAGGTATACTTAGAAGAGTACACAGGGTGTTCAAAAGGATTCGGAACTTGTGGTAGAGGTGATATCTTTTATTAGACCGACTAGATTTTTGCAAAAAAAAAAAATCTCTGATTCAAATACACCCTTCTTATCTATGGCTTAGTGTAAACTGAATAATCTTTTGAACCTGCTACCAGGGAAGTAAAATGCTCATAGATTTAATGGGAGTACGACTGTGCCCTGACCAAGTTGACTGGAGCAAACTATCTGCCCCAAATTATTCAGGCAATACAAAGGAAGTGGAAACTTTCAAAGTGTGCCTTCAGGTAAAGGAAGTTGCTAGTGGAGTAGAGGTCGTTATACCTACTTCCACACAAACACAGATGAAGGGGATGTGGTATGTGGGGCCCTGGATAAGAATGCATGAAGGGAATGGATGGAGACCACTGCATTTAGATTGCCTGCCAGCTGGAGGACTTGTAGGGATCATAGGCAGCTGGTACAAGGTACAGAAATGTATTCTGAAAGCCCCATGTTTTCTCATCAGTGTGTTCCACCAGTTCAAGCTGAATACATGTGGTTGGCTGATAAAGCAAATGTTTATGCCAAAAAGAGGAGCGAACTAAGAGATGATAAAACCAGGGCATCAAAAGAAGAAAATGTGAATTGCTTTTTCTAGTTATTCATGATTGTCCTAAAGTTGTATTTTGGCATTATGGAAATATTCCTTTAATAAAGCAAGCTAATTATTATTAACAGTAATACCTATCTTATTTTTAAAATATGATCTTTTAAAAAAATCTCTTTCAATTTTGGTTACAGTTTTCTTTGGAAGAAGTGGAGTTTATGTAGAGAAACCATGGTACAAGTCTAAATTTTTATCCTGTTTTTAGGGATATGAATCAATGTGGGCCTGTTCTCTTGGGATTAATAGACTAGTGATGATTAAATGTATGGATTTCTGTAATAGATAATGGCCTTTACTTCTATTTTGTAGCTCATCTACACATTGACAAAGCATGCATAAAATGCCTAGACTTGAATCTGTACAAACTTCATAGAAGTATCATTAGCATTTTATAAACTTGCTATGTAATTATAAATTTAATTCAGCAAGGTTCAGATTCAATATCAATATATGAAACTACAGTTTATTCTGCACCTGAGAGTTGGTTTGTGTTTCTGTACAGATGTTTATCAATTACCAAGTACAGTCCAACTGGGATACTCATAATTGCATTACACCTTCAATAGTTATTTAATAATTGAAGCTAGTCCCAGTATTATATGTATGTTTCTGCCATAAAGAAGGGTTGTCACTATTAGCTTAGTAAACAGAAAGTTCTTCCAAAGCAGTAAGAACATTCATTCCTTTTTGCCTATGTACCATACATACAGTAATCTCAAAATTAATTTGGTTATAGAACTCACAGAAAGAAGACCCCAATTATTTGCTTTTCATCCTCGGAAGGGAGACAGTTATCTTATTGCTGTCCATGTTTTGTCTACTTTAGTAAATGTGCTATTTAATGGATTGCAAAATATGACTGGTCAAACAATCGTGAACAATTTGTAGGTTCTCTAGAAAAGGAAAAATCAAACTAACAGTGGTCGAAATTTGAGAAAATATTTAAAAATAAGAAATAGTCTTGCTCTATTTCTTTTGACCCCAGCTCCACATATGTGTGTGTTTGAAGGGGTCCCGTGGCTTGAAAGTAGACTGAGACTATTTTGTCATGCACCAATCTCTGAGCAAATCAATTGGTATCTAAATCCTTTCTGCAAAGATTATTTCTCATTACTGTAGATAAATACGAATTCATCTGCACCACAATGATGTTGAGTCATATCAGGTATTTTATGGCTAAGTATTTCTTATAAAAGGTTAAAGATTTTAAGAAATCAATGTGGCTCCCCTTGAAAATTGCCTACATATCAGTTGTGCAGCTTAATGAGATTTTTTTTCTGAACAGCAAGGACTCCTTTGGAGCAATCCTGTGAGTAGTTATTTATCAGCCATTGACTTATCAACCATTATTGGGAAGCAAAGTATTTGCATTTAATTAACACTACTGTGACAAATTATATAAATAATCAAAGCAAAGAGCTTGCTTTCACCTTTTTGTCTGTCTCTCTTTTTTTGTGATCTATGTTAAATGAGAGATTTTTAATATGGACAGAAGCCCTACTCAGGCCAACCTTTCCATTCAGTTAAATTTGAATTGCTCCCATTGACCTCAGAGGTTAGAGTAATAGATATTGAAACCTCAATATTGTTTCAAAACACCATGAAGAACTTTGCTTTTAACCTTATACTTCCTATATCCTGATCACATGTTTACAATTCAGATTTAAAAACTAGAGGGCTCTGACTCATAGCAGGCAAGGCAAAATGCATGTGCCTAAAACCAGTGAGAACTGCAAGGTTATTTATTTATTTAGCAAATGCAGATCTGCAGAGCCGAGCAATAGTCTCCTTGTTAACTGAGTTTAAAGTTATTAATCTGCCTCTTTGTTTGTAGAGGGGACACTCCTATGATGTATAATGTATGACATTGTTTGTGTCTTTCCACAAGAACACAATGGGTTAGCACTGAGGCCCCAGCAGTGGATTTGGCTGAGCAGGGGACCCTGCCTGTCCTAACCCTGTTTAGCAGAGACCACTCTTCACCATGTTAATTCAAAGCCAGCAAGTTGATGAGTGAGGTTTGTCACAAGGAACTTATTTGTGACTTCCCGTGTTCCCCATTCCTTGATCCAAAAGGTATCTGCAGTCAGGTCCTGATCCAGGAGTTCCACAAGGGGCATCACGAGGAAAGGTGGGTTTTGGGTGGATTAAACAGATCATAGTAAAATGGTAGATGAGATGCAGCATGAATGGTTTTGACCAGCTTTCGAGTCATCATGAAACGGTGGAAGTGTGAGGGAGTAATATTTGCAAGGACAGGAAACCGGGGAGGGGAGCTAAATGGAGGGTTCCAGTTATGATATGCATGGTTGCGTTCAGCTGGCTGATAAGCAGTTGATATATGTACCAGAGTCTGGTTTAGAAGTGGGAGAATCTTGGGATTCCACCACGAAACAAGTAAGGCCAAGATGCCTGATCAATTGGTAGGTCTTCTTAAGCCAGAAAAGGAAATGGTGGCACAGCTGTACTGTCAGCTCTCAATTCAGGTTTATATACTTACTTTTCTACAGCTGAACCATACCATAAGAAATACATTTGAGATTTTTGACCATCTGTGCTCTAAAAAGAGAAAAATATGGTAAAGTAGGATATTATAGAAGTCTTGCAGCATTTATTATGGGAAGGAATATATAAATAAAAAACTTAAGTTTAAAGGATTTTGTAATCAGGAGGTTTGTAGTAAATACGGAGGTCATACATTACTGATAACAAGCACAAAAACTCATTCACAAGAGAACTTACATTTTAATAACAGTGTTGTGGATAAGCTTTTAGTTGTGCAATACCATTCAAAAGCTATTGACCATTATTTAATGCAAGACAGAGTAGTCTTGAAATAGCCCCAAGCAGTTTGTTAGAGAATACATTCACCATCCTGCCCATACTTTGAATGATTCATTAAAAAAAAATACATGCAGGGGACAAACCATTTTTCAACAAAATAAGCTCTCAGCTTTATTACTAAAGTTTCAGACCTTATTTAGATATCCCTAAGAGGCATGAATTGTTTGAGTGCTAGGCAAGTTTGAAGGCAACTCACCCCTTTTACTGGGATCATAAATTACTACTTTAAAATGCCTAATCGTATCCTAAGAATCTTTATATCTTTGACATTGCACATGACATGATGGACAGTCCTGTCCTGAAGGAAGAGCTCTAGCTGAGTGTGTTGGAAAACAGTAAAGGAGAGAGAAAAGTTGATGCTTTTACTACTTAAATTATTGGTTTTAATGAGAATTCCCAGTTCTTTTCACTTAATCTTCCGTGCTTTCAACCCATTTAAATTGGCCTCTGATGATTCATTACAGACAACGAAATGAATTCTATTTATTTTATCATATTGTATGTACTTTTTAATTAAGGGAACTTGGATGAAACTGCAGTTTTATTTCTTGACTTATTTTCCCCCTTCTACTTAGGGTAAACCACTGGTGGGGAATAATATTTTGTTTATGATCTCATTTTCATTGCATCTAGTTCTGACACTAAAAAGACAACTGTGTCAGGCTTGTCAGTTCATTTTCCAGTGAATTCAGAGAAGTATTTAAAAGGGCTTTCTTTCAAGTGTGAAAGACTACAAAACAAAGCAAAATATAATTTTGTTTTTAATCTAGTATTCCTAAAACCAGTGTACATAAGCTCTTGCTTTCTTTGAGTGTTTTCCAAGCCCACACTGTCTGCACATCATTTTTTCACTTTTGGTAGAGAGATTTGTTGATCTCCTGTATGGAGAATATAAACCCAGTCCATGGGGATTATATGCAAGAAGTGTAAGAAGCAGAGTTGGTGCCCTAGGCAAACCCTGATAAATACACATGTCTGTTCCAAAAGCTGGGGTTGGGGAGGAGAGTCTTACCCTTGCTGGGAACTGCTAAATTGTCCCTGGCTGAGATGTTGCTGCTGCTACCACATGCTCTGGCTTCCCCAGCTGTTCTTAAAACAGTAGTTGGATATTGTTTTGAAGATCCTGGCATGGATAAGCCATAGAGCTGTTCATGCTGCCAGGGAGCAGACTCTGACAGAGGTGACAGTGATTCTAGCATCTCTTCTAGCTTAGTGCCCAGGGCGGGTGCCCCTCTCTTACCCACCCTTATTTATACTAGAGTTTATATGAAGTGAAATCTTTCTTGATTCAAATACTACAAGTTCTGGCATTGTGGATCAATTTGGTTCCTCCGTAAAAAATTACTGCATGAATTATCTAAATTGAGAATATTAAAAAAACTATAGAAACAGAAACACTGCACAACTTTCCTTTTGATGAGAAAGTTGTCGGCTTTTCAAAGTAATATCCTAGCAACTTGATTTTATGTATGGACTGAAAAGCATCTGTTTTGCTGGAAACATTTCTTGTGAATCTAGTCACCAATGGTGTTATAACTTTTGGTGAGAAATAAACAGGAGCAAAAGGCTACAGTTTTCCTACAATTGTGCCATACAAGGAAAGAGCAAATAAGAAAATCTCTTTATAAATAACAGGTTCAGCTTTAGCCCTTTATTTTTTTCTAATCAATTTAGAAATATTACTAAAGGACTTCGGATAACATGTATGGCATTATGTTGCATTCCCCTCCCCACTCCCTTCACATCTTTTTTCCTTTCTTGCACTCATTTGTTTCTAAAGACCTGGACTTGAATGGTAGCCTGTGTAATAACAGAAAAATTATTGTATTGGATGGTCTGTCTCAGCCTACTACCTGTGCTGAAAAGCTACAACCATGTGGAACAATCTCTTTTCAAGAGAAGCCCAGGATGAAGCTACAAGGATAGGTGCTGAGGCAGGAACCAATGGAAGAAGCTTGTTCCCATTGTGAATGAGTGTCTTCCATCAGATCAGAAGGTTCCGGGTAATGTGGGGCTCCTGCAGGACACGTTAGGAAATTTGGTCGTCACACCAGGTGACAAAGCCAACGTATTTAACTATTTCTTTGCCTCCATTTTCCTAAGCAGGGACTGGAACAGTCACCCTCCCACTGGACCCCCTCAGGCCCCAGGGGAGGCACACCTAGGCCAAGGTGTAGTGAGGAACTAGTTAGGGAACTTTTGGAGGAACTGGATGTATTCAAGTCAGCTGGTCCGGACAATCTCCACCCTAGAGTACTGAGGGAATTGGCTGAGGT
>NW_017728886.1:172645427-172650909 GCF_001723895.1 Crocodylus porosus | reverse complement strand
AGGCTCAGCCTCTGCAGCATGCAGTGGGCTGGGCTGGGCTGGGCTGGGCCAGGCCAGATACAGTTAGTTGGTGGGCACCTGCCCATGAGCTAGATCCAATCAGCTGGTGGGCTGGACTTGGCCCATGGGCTGTATTTTGCCCACCCTGCTATTCACCAAAAAGACAAAATTCCATGGAAAGGCCCAGTTCAGAAAGACTAAAACTAACAAGAGACAGTATGTTTTATTCAGTATGTTAGTTTTATTTTATATTTATATTTTATTCAGTAGTTAACTTGTGGAACTTATTACCACATGGAGTTTCAAATAAATTAATTGGGCTCAAAAATGGACTAGAAAAATGAATAGAGGACAAATCTATTAATAGCTATTAAACAGAACAGTAGGGAATATAAAACCTAGCATCCCTACATCGGTAATGAAGAGGAGTTATGGATCATTCTACATGTATTTGGTTCAATGTTCTCTGTCTAAACATCCACTCTTGTTACTGTCAGAAACAAGACGGTGGGCTAGATGGACCATTGGCCTGATCCAGTATAGCACTCCTTATGTTCTGAGTTTGTGAACTTGATTTCTCAGTTTATTGGTAACTGTCTTTTTACAGACTTCAAAAATATTCTGGTGCTTGGGGATGATTCCTTTCAGAGAATGAGGCCTTTAAAGCCAGGTATTCCAGCAGCCCCTTTGCCTCCTACAAGCACTAAGTTGGGAGACTGACTAAATGGTTTAGAAAAGGGGGATAGAAGATTAGGCAGACCGGCAGGAATTATGTTAATTCTTCCACTTTGACTTCGAGATTCATGAGGTTTGATTCCTGACCTCACCCTATTTAAAGCAATTTAAACCATTTAAAGCAATGACTTCTGGCATTGACTAATTACTTGAGAATTTCAGCTTGTTTTTTCTTTTTTTTTCTTTATGAGTTTGGTCATTATAGTCGTGGATAACCGTTTGAACTTGAATCCTAACTTCTCAAAACGGAGAACTCATGATTTAAGGAGCATTTGTATTGATAAAACTGACGACAGCAGAATGTATGCTTCTCTGCTGACCAGCACATTTTGTCGCTATATCAGAAATCTGTAGAGATTTGCCTCTCCACAGAGTCTGAGAACAGCAAAGAAACAAAGCATATGCTTATTTGTCAGATATTGAATTCAAGGGGATGTCAGCATGTACTGAGATTGACTTTTTTTCCTTCTCCTCTTTTAAATTTAAATTAGGCAGATTTTCCAGCCAGCTATAATCCAAACACGTTAGCCTTCAAGTTGGCGAATGTGGCATATGTGAGAAATTACTGGGTCACCTCTGAGAGAGGATTTTAAAAGAAAAGGGATTCAGTAGCAAACTAAATCATTTGTGCCTCCCCACTTTCCTCTGCAAATTTGAAGGAGGACAGATCAAAGAAATATTACTATCTTGGCAGGAGGAAATCCTTCTCAACATCAAAAAGGGTCATCAGTCAGTGTCTCTAGTATAAAATAATCTCCCCTTTCCTTTATTTATTTTGTTCCATAATCTTTGTTGGTTTGTTGACAAGGCTGCTCTTGATGTTGAAAATATGGATGAGAGATATCAGAAATCATTATGCAAGGCAATTGATCCTAGTCTAAAGGAAAAGATTCAGTGCCTTGTGAGCAGTAAATTGTATGGTTGAGTGAAATCACAATTTATTGAATCTGCCCAACTGACAATAGTTCTGTAAACACAGGAGGTTTGGGGGCATACTCCATACCTTTTATTCAAGAATATTTTCAAATGATGTGAGATGTGCATAAATTCCGTTAGCAAATGGGCTACATAGAAATAATTCTCATGCCCAGCTGTAAATTCTCACTACCCTTTTTCTGCCACTGAGTACGCATGTCAGTAAGAGGGAAATCTCAGTGGAAAATATTAAGAGATGAAAACAATTGTATTTGCCATAAATAGCAGCATGCCACCAACACAACACAATTTGGAGTTGTGCACTTGATATACTTTCCTTATCCTTCATATTTCAAATGTAATAGGACACTGAACACATTCTACTATTTTGTGGAATTTAACATAAGGCTGTATTTCTCTGAAGCAGAGTCACTTCAAGGGCTTCTACTGGTATACATACAGAAGAAGGAAATTGATGTAAAAGATTTGATGCCCATTAAGGAGCCTTCTAGCAGTGAAATCAAAACTGAAAGAGAAGCCTCCCAGATCTTTCTCCATTGCAATTTTGTGCCTGCTTCCCAGACAAAACTTTAAGTGTGCATATACTTGGGCTAAACTACATGTTATGGCTAGGGACAGACATTATGCATAAACTGGTTTAAGTGTTCAGAGACTGGTTTAAACCTGTAATAGAGCATATGTTCAGTGGACATAAACCAGTTTCAAAATGGCTGAAACTGGTTTAAGATAAACCTTGAATCTCTTGAATGTAGTATCAGACTTAGCTGATTTGGGTCAAACCAGTTTATGCAATGCCTGTCCCAGACCCCTTCCTGGTTTAAGTTAAACCAGAGTCCCCCAGCATCCCAGATGCTTTGCAGCCCTGGGCTGGGCTGTCTGCTCTAGAGAACAGGGCTGGCTCCTGCCCTCTGCTCCCTAGCCAGAACTCTGGTGGAGACTACAGGCACAGCAGGGTCTGCCTTGCTTCCCCCTGCTTTTCCCCTTCCCTGCACTGCTTGCTACTCAAGCAGGGATTCCCCCCTCCCTCCTTCCCATCTCCCACAGTATGGACTCCAGTCCCACAGACCTTGGGCATCTGGTATGCTAGTTAATGCTGAGAGATGTCTGTGTGTGTGTGTCTCCAATTTCACTGGGACAGGCAGACAAAACAGTGTCTGTTTATGACTTTTTGGAGCTAATCATTGGGTTAGCTGGTAAAGTCCCTCCATTCCTTCCTTGGAAAAAGCTGTTTAAAAAGAGCTTAAATTAATAAGAAAGGCTTTTGTTTTGTTGATGAGCTCATAAATGCTGTTATCAGCCTCCTGCTGGCTCTCTCACCTGTCAGGTTTGCAGGCAGTATGAAGAAGCAGGGAGAGGGAGACTGAAAAGCTCAGTATCATTAATAGATGCATACACTGCACACACCCCTCCTCCCCCCTTTGTCTCAGAGCGCTAGCCTGGGGCTGGGGTTCGGCAATTCTCCCACCCTTTGAGCAGTGAGTGGGAAAAAGCCGGGGACAGTGCAGGCAGGGTGGGGGTTTACACCCCTCCCTAATCGGAACATCCTGCCAAGGCTTGGCCATGCCCTGCCTCAGCTCAGCACTGTGGAAAGGAAGAGAGGGATGCTCTAGTGCCCCCTGGCTTCTAGCCTAAGCCACTGCAAGCATGTGCCTCTATTTCCTCAGTCCAGAGGGAATGTCTGTGTGGTTACAAACTGGCTAAAACTAGGCAGGTTAGACTAACCTGCACAGATTGAATCAATTCAGGCTCAGGCTTTTTGAATGTCTGTGCCTAGCCTATGAGAATTAATTCTACCTATTGTTAAATAAAACTTTCTATCCCTCTTGAGTTCCAGGAACAAACTTGGAGCATCTATAGGGTGATGATAGTATTGAAGCAACAAATGTGACAAAATGTGACAAAAAAGGTTTCTTGACTGGGACATTCTGTTTGTTTGAATGTTCGTGCCTTCATGAGGTAGCTGCTTGTGATAGCTGGAAGCCAGTGTAATAATGCCATTGCCATTTAATTGAATTGTTTAATTTACTATAACTAAGAGTATAAAGAATATTACTAAAGATCAAGCACTGTCTAAATGGGATGACAATGAAAACACAAAATACAGATAGGTTGAATAATCTAAACTGATCATGTATTTTGGAGTTTGAAAGACATACATTTGTTAATTTTGTATCTCTTAAAAAAAAGGTACTTCTTGCTAGTCGATCTTTTTCAATACATTTCTCTATTAATTATGCTGCCTTGAGGTTGCAAATACATCAAGCACACTTTCTCTGGTCTTATTTCTGGCATGTCATTAATTTGTTTACACTTCTAATGAAATCTACATACGTACGTACAGTACTAAAAATCAATAAGCAATTCAAGTAAAACATCTCAAAGGCTCATTTATATGCCTGGTGAGTTTTCACATGCCTGACAAAGAGCATTGATAACTGAAAATGAGCAAGTGGCATATTAACCATTATAATAGACACTTTTGCTTGATAAAGTACTGGATTCCCCATTTTCTTCTCCATGTAATTTTGAAAATGTTTGGGACTTTTTCTGTTTTAGCATTCTGAAAAAGATTGTCAAGCATTAAAAGCAAAAATTTAATGGACAACCAAATCCCAGAGTAGTTAGATTTTGTTCCTTTTAAGCATTTAGGTTATGAAAATTACTGGTATGATTGATTTTCATACATTTTTTATTACATGATCTCAGCTAGAACAAAGCACAAGATTGCTGTACAGGTGATAACTTATATTCCCAATATATTGTATACATGATCAGCTCAGTACTTATCTAACTGTAGCAAGAGCCCCCAGTTTTTCTTTTTTAAAAAAAAAAATGCATTCCCTCCCCTTCCCTAACCATTTCTAACTTTCTTTCTGACCTCTCTACCCCTTATAAGTAGTTAGTAGTATTAGGTAAGCTAAGATCTTATATGACAAGCCCCTTTTTTATATTGTAAATAGTGTTTTGCTAGGTTTTTATTGATTTTTACCATTGTATTTTTTGTATTGTTATCATTTTCATTATTATTTCATATGACTATTGTATGATTTAGGCCTGTGTTTGTAAGTGAACCAAGGTAATGTCAAGTTTCCATTTTGTATGTCAAGCCTCCACCTTGTGTCCTCTGCTGGGGCATCCCCTGTGCTCTGTGTGACTCATGTACCCCTCCCATATAAATTGGTTCCCAGATGAATAAGAATGATTGAAATACATTAACTCCCCTGCACCCTCTGTCTCAGTTTCCCTCTCCCCGCTTACCTTTTGGCTCCCTTGTAGCTCCGGCTTTGGTCCCAGCGTTTGTGCCAGCTTCTCTTTGGCATCACTCCCCTGTTCTTCAGGCTTTGGGCTTTGGGTGTTGCCTTTTAATCAATTAAGGTCAATTAACCTAAAGTAACCCCCAAGCCTTGGTTCTTCAGTTCATCTCTCTCTAATCTACCAGTTCTAATCCCGGTCCCGACAACTTTCACTCCCAGCAATTTTTCACTCCCTACACTTCCACTTTCTTACCTTAACCTTTCCCCAGATATCCCAAGTACACCAAGCACATACATACACATCACAACACCCAAGTTAGGAACTCACTTGTGTGTACATGTAGGTAAGTGGTATGTATGTGAACTGATATACATATATGTCACTGTGTGCATGATATATGAATTAGTGATCCGTGTGTGTGTGTATTGGGTATGCAGGTATTGATAATTGATTCTGGTCTAATTTTTGGTCTGTATAGTGGGTGTAGGTGTTTGAACTGGTGACAGGTGTGCATATGCCTAGGCTGGTAATTGACTCTGTGTGTGTGTGTGTGTGT
>NW_017728886.1:172643182-172644966 GCF_001723895.1 Crocodylus porosus | reverse complement strand
TGAGAATATCCAGAAAGTTGGATAAGCAATAGGGCTGTGTGAAGCTTCAGTCACTGACTCAATTCAGTGTAGATTCGACCCAATTCAGTGGCCAAATCTCTGCATCTGAATCGAACCAGGAGACCCTTTAATCTCTCTGAATCAAATTGGAACCCTCTGAATTGATTCAAAGAGATTTGATGATTCGGACATGGACACAGCTTTATATGTTTTGTCTACATACCTCAAGGTACCAGGTGGCTTGTGAACATTGAGATGGTGAGGCAGACAGAGAATCCCATGGGAGTGTGGCGGGGTCCCCAGCACGCTTGGCGGCAGACCAAGAAGTGGACCATAAGCAATTCCAGTACACTTCTGGGTCCACTGCAGAGCACATGGGGGGACCCCCTGCAACCCTGTGGGATGCTCCCTCTGCCCCACCATCTCAGCATTCACAAGCTGTGCCTGGTACCTCAAGATATATAGAAAAAACATTTAAATCTGTGTCTATGGCCTAATCACTGATTCTCTGAATTGGCATTGAATCTTCAGATTCGGATTCAGCCAAATCGAATTGGAACAGTGATCTGAATCAATGAATCAAATCAATGTCCCCTGAATTGGGCCGAATCTGAATCCAAATCAAATACATACTGCTTCACATACCCCTAATAAGCAATATTAAGTGAACCACAAGATGTTCTGTAGCTACCCCAAACTCTGAGTTGCAATAAGTAGAGAAGAATATAGAGCCCCATGAAAGTCAAATAGGTTTGGATCTGAAAGTTGGTCTCAGGCCTTTTCTTTTCTAATGTAATAATAGACTGTATACATTAGCATAAGGAAGGTGTGCCTGGCAAACTGTGATCTGGTCAAGTCATCAAATGGTAGCCCATGGCATGATGCCCATCGGCAGCCCATGGCATGATGCTCATTTATTCAGTGAAGTACTCTTAAACTTTTTACATATTCTCTTTTTTCTGGAACATCTTTCACCAGAAGAATCATTCTGTAAATATATCAGCATTTTGTTTTTAAAAAACCCGATTACAGATTTTTTTTTAATTTTTAATTTTTATTTTTGTGTGTTCTTTTCCTGACTGTCATCAGGAATGGAAAAAAAAGGAAGCAATATAGGACAGAAGATTAGGAGGTGAGGAAACAGCTTGTAATGATACATCTTTCTATTAATTAAAATAAAATCTGGAAAGACTTTTCATTTTAAGATCTTAAATCATACCATTACCAGCAGTGCTAAACCTGATGTGACAACTGACAACCAATGCCCAGGAAAAAGCAAACTTGCTCAATGGGTACTTTGCATTGGTCTTTCACCAGATCCATGGGATGTGTCTGCCCATTATGGGACAGAGAGGCCCGGATGAGGGAGATTCCTTACCCTCCATCAATGCTCACATTGTGAAAGAACACCTTGAGGGGCTGGATACCTTCAAGTCAGCTGGCCCTGACAATCTACACCCCAGGGTACTCAAGGAGCTGGCTAGCATCATAGCTCAGCCCCTGGCATGGATCTTCAAGAACTCCTGGCACTTTGGTGAAGTGCCCGAAGATTGGAAGAAGGCCAATGTGGTGCCTATCTTCAAGAAAGGGAGGAAAGTGGACCCGGAAAACTATAGGCCCATCAGCCTGACCTCTATCCTGGGGAAGTTCTTAGAAAAGATTATCAGAGAGGCCATTCTTAACAGACTGACCAATGGCAACATCCTGAGGGATATCCAACATGGATTTGTTATGGGTAAGTCTTGCTTGATCAGTCTTATTTCCTTTTATGACCAGGTGACGTA
>NW_017728886.1:172631193-172643048 GCF_001723895.1 Crocodylus porosus | reverse complement strand
CCTGTGACCAGTGGGGTCCCTCAAGACTCTGTCCTTGGGCGTATACTATTCAACCTCCTCATTAATGATGTGAACATTAGTATCAGAAGCAGACTGGCCAAGTTTGACAACACCAAACTCTGGGGTAAAGCATCTACACCTGAGGACAGGATGGTGATCCAGGATGACCTTGACAGGCTCAGAAAATGGATGGATGAGAACCTGATGGTGTTTAACACCAAAAAATGTAAGTTTCTTCACCTTGGGAAGAAAAATCTGCAGCATGCATATAGGTTCAGCAGTGCTATGCTGGCTAGCACAACAGGTGAAAGGGCCATGGGGGTCATGATTGAGACTTTAATGTGATGCTGCAGCTAGTAAAGTGAGCAAAACACTGGCTTGTATCCAAAGATAATTCCCAAACAAATCCCAAGACGTCATTCTCCTGTTGTACTGGCCCTGGTGAGGCTGCAGCTGCAGTACTGTTTTGGACTCCACAATTCAAAAAGGATCTGGAGAAGCTTGAGAAAATGCAGAGGAGAGCCACGTGCATGATTGAGGTCAAGAAAACAGACTTGATGAGAGGCTGAGAGCCATAGGACTCTTCAGCCTGGTAAAGCGCAGGCTCAGAGGTGATCTGGTAGTCACCTATAAATTTATCTGGGGTTCTCACCAGGTTCTGGGGGAATGTTGGTTCACTTTAAGGGATGACAAGGTCAAATGGTCAGAAACTCCTCCATGACCATTTCAGGCTGGAAATAAGGCAGAACTTCCTCACTGTCCAAGCCCCAAGGTTTGCAATAGACTGCCGCTGGAGATGGTTCAAGCACCTACTTTGAATGCCTTCAAGAAACATTTGGATGTTTATCTTGCTGGGATTCTATGATTCCTGCTGACTTCCTGCCCCTGGTGCAGGGGGCTGGACTTGATGATCTTCCAAGGTCCCTTTGAGCTCTAATGTCTATCAAGTCTATATTTAGATGCATTTCAAAGTGCATGGTTTTAGTAAAGGGTGCACTGATAAAGATTTTTTAGGCTGCAACCAATGGCTGATTATTGACTAGCCATATCAGCTGATACTGATCCATTTGCTGTTATGCAGCCCGGCAGCTTGGAGAGCAGCATTCTGTCGGTAGGTCTGTTGGGGAGAAGGGGTGCAGGGGAAAGAAGGGGCATGGGGGTGCAGATCAAGGCTCCCACAGTGAGAGGAGGAGTTGGGCAGGGGCAGGTGCTGTCCAGCCAGGGCAGGGCATAGGACAGAGCTGTGGGCAGCTCATCTTGGGGGAAGGGGGGCAGCTACCACTGCTGCATGCACCCCTGGGGGAGACATGGGGTCCATGTGCCTCCTGGATTTGTGTGCAGGGAAAGGGTGGGCTGCTCACTGTGTACTTGGGGCCAGGGCTGCACCAGCCTCTTCCTGGTAGGGGTGCTAGGCCACAGCTCTGCTTGGAATAGGCCAGGCCAGGGCAGGGGTGGGGTGGGCAGCAGTGGCGGCACTGGGAGGGCAGCTACAGGGTTGGCTACAGCCACCCCAGAATTTATCATAGCCCCCCCATAACCCTACTCCCAGTGCTGTCACTGCATGCCCTGAGCACAGTGCTGGCTCAGCCCCCACGCTGGTAAGAGGCTGGTGCAACCCCTGGCCTCTTCCCACAGCAGGCAGCCCACCCTCACCCTGCACACAGATCCAGTGGGCACATGCCCCCCATGTCTCCCCTAGGGGTATGCGCAGCGGTGGGAGCTGCCCCCTCTAGTGCCCCCAGACAAGCACTGCTCTCCAAGCTGCAAGACTTCACTCCTGGCCATGTGCATGCTGCAGCTGTGCACATGCATGTGGCATTTGTCAGCAACATTATCGGCCACATCAGCCAAAATAAAAACAACTGCTGATATGGTGGAGCATCAGTGGGGTGCTCACCACTAAGGGAGGTTGCAAGCTCTGTGGGAGTTTGTGGGATGAGCAGCAGGGAAAACCCTCCCCAGGAGACATTTTAAGGGGGAAGACATGTGTCAAAGCACACAGGGTGTTCTGCCACTTTAAGAACTGGGCCAAGCAGCAGGCAGGTGCAGCCCAGTCCTGATGAGCAGCCATCTTAAGACTCAGGCCAGCAGGACTGGAGGCAGCAGTTGGTGCAGAGGAAGGAACATCTCCCAGCAGAGCTGCTGCTCTGGAGACAATACGGAGGTAATGGCAGGAGCTTATGGGAATGGCTTGGAGGATTCTGGTCCTGGACATGACCAAAAACTGCACTCTGCTAGGATGGGGAGAGCTGGTGGTCCTGCCTGTGGTGGGGCAAAGCCTCTTAAAAGCCATTTTTGAGGACCATTCTAGTGAAAGGTGGGTTGAACACCTAAACCTCTGCCCCCCCACCATCCAGTGGTTTACATGATAACATTGGAGAGAGAGTAGTGGGGTGAGGGACATCCATAGGATACCTGAGCCCATTGAGGTGCAAGACCCCTAAGGGGAGTAGTGGAGGCCAGGTTAGCTTTCAGGGTAGGGTAGGGTTGGAGAGCCCTTAAGAGGAGCAGTTAAGGCCCTGAGAGAGCAAGTGAGTTGTTGGCCAGGCACGCCAATGAGCAGCACCTGAGTCTGTGGGGGTGTTTGACCCCAGAGTACGGGGTGGAGTAAAGAGTGGCAGTTGTGAAGCCCTGTGAGTGAGGGGCGTGAGTTGGGGCCCTGTGGGCAAGGGCTTGAGTGGAAGCCCTGCTAGATTTGGGGTGGAGTTAGTCCAGGTAAGCCTTTGGGGGCCAGAGGCCACAGGTGGACCAGAGGCCAATTGGAGGGCAGGAGAGGAGGAGCCACAAGAACAGGTGGCAAGCCATCAGCTCCTTGGTGGAGAGCAGCTTAAAAAGCCACTTTTCCTATTCAAAATAACTAATTTAAAATGAACATCTATGGGCTATTTCTTCTAAATCATAAAGCCGCACGACAGCAGAACACAGACTTTATTGGGACTACCCAGAAGAAGGAGGATCAAATGAGGTATAGGAAAACCTGAAAAAGAGGAAATTCCAATTGAAAGAGAAATGTTTTGAGGCAGAAAGGATACAGTTAATATCTTGAATAAACCAGGCTATATGGATAATTCGATGCTACTTGTTGTGAGAACTCTTTAAATTCTTAAGGTATTTTATCTAGATCTTGAGCAAGTTCTTCTGTGTATAGAAGGTGGAGACTGGAGGAAGAATAAGTATAGACTCTTCACTGAGTTTCAGTGGATGTGTCTACACTGCAGTGCAGACTCCCACTGCACAGTTGTTACTATGTAGTCATTTAGTACTTGCATAAGTAAGTAGTAAATGACTGCACAGTAACTGGCATTACTGCACAGTAGCATCCTGGTATGGTTGCAGTAGCATCACATCACAGTTCGTGCCCGGCAGTGCTACTGGGCAGTAGTAATGAGCTGCTGCTCAGTAAGCATCTGTTGTACACATGGCCAGTATGTAACAATTGCTCAAACTTTGGAGGTGCTAAGGATATATGTATTACATCTGAATTATGTCAGTTACATTCTTTTCTGGTAAAAATCAGTGAGGAGATTGATATGTTCAAAATACCTGCCTGGAGGAGTACAATGCGTTAACTTCTGGTATAGTAATTGTTATCATAGGGTGTTCTGTGACAGACTGTTCTGAGTGATCGTTAACTATCATATTTCTCCTAAAAAATGTCTGAGTCTTAAATTCAAGTTTAAACAAAAATGAAAATGAAAAAACTCTTACATGTGAAAGATGTATCTTTGCTTGATGTCTGTTTTTCAGAATGAGAGTCAGAAAATTTGATTCTGCCATTAAAATCAAAGCTGTTTTTATGTCTGTATGGACACATTATCTTTAGGCAATAGAGAGTTTACAAGGGAGGTTACAGAACCAAATGAATTTTCGTGGATATCTTATCAAACATGACTTATTGCTGACAATAGTGCAGACTTCAGCGGATGTGAATGGATTCATCTTTGAGTGTCAGTTTTATACTTGATGGATCTAGAAGGTTCTGTCAAACAGATTTCCTTTTTGTTGCCCCTCCCTTTCAGTGTGTATTGGAGCCATTTTGAGGGATGGCAGTTTATAGGGTCTTTAGGAACTTGCTAGTTGCATCTAGACTGATATTTCCATTTGTTCAGATCTGGCAGAAGTAATGCAGTCAGATAGAGATTTGTGTATGGAAGCAGTCTAGTTGGCTGTCACTCAACAGATAGGGCTTAAATAATGTGTTTTATATGAGGAAAGAAAACACAGAGTTTTTTTCAATGGCGCTCTTGGCTTTCAAAAGGCTTAGGCTGCTTCTTGGAAACCCCCAAAATATTAAGCATTGCTAAGGAAGAAAGATCACTACACCTGTGTTTCACAAGCTATCTGTTTGTTTATGAATGCTTTCTTTTTGCTAATAGGGAATTAAATGGGTTGTGTCCTCTCTGCCTGAAGGACATGGTTCCAGTCAATACAATCCACTAAAGCCATCTGTCTTATGTAAACAGTGTCTGACTTGAAGGATTCCCGTGAGAATTCCTGAACAAAGATTTTATAATCTACAAATCCTGTAAGATTCCTTTATTATTCCCAGCTTTCCTTGCATGAGGAAAATAAATGTCATTGTAGGCGATATTGATAACAGAAGGCTTTTTCATCACTTCCTACTTTCTATCTTGAGCTGAAGTTTTTTAGGGAAGGCTTACCATGATTAAGTGAGGCTTAGCATCCAGGAAAAGTACATGCATGCATGTGTGCATGCGTGTGAACATATATGCCCAGTCTGGAGGACAAAGTTTCTCCACCTATCTTAGATAGCATTTTGTGTCACAGGATGAAATTACTGAAGTGCAGGAAAAGGAAATCTTTCTACTGGACAAACTGTGGGTAAACTCCCAAAATTCTGTGTGTGGGGGAAAGAACAGGGAGAAAGAGTATGTATATATATGTACATTAGAGTATTATAGTATGTTGAATTCATACCATTTCAATTAGAGAAACATTAGGCATCAGCAAAAAGAAAAACTTCGTAGGTGAAATTTAACTTTATGTTTGCTGCAGTCCTGAATATTGTGTTAGTCTAAGATGCATATGGTACAACCCAAAACAGATTTTATGGAACACAAACATCATTCTTCACTGCCTGAGTAATCCTTTTTTGACATTTATCTAACAGCAAGATAAGGCCATAAGGAACTGTAACTTGGTTGGCCTGGAAAAATATCAGCACATCAAAACAGCAGAGTAACTGATAATATCAAAAGATGATAAATCTTTCACTCAGACACACATGAAATATGAAATCCCTAAACTCTTCATTCAGTAGATTAATGATATTAACCCTAAGTATGGTGGAGTAGGTATGGATAAAACAAATCAACAAGATTTCCTTTCTGGAATCATTACATCAAATCTGGGACTAATCTAAAATATAGATATTTTGTAACCTTTTTGTGCCATTTGCGCAGTGCCTAAAGTGCTATAATTCTGGTAAACAGGTTTATTCATGTGAAAACACACTAATACTTAAAGGTCTTTTATTTTCCATTTCAAGGTACTATTAACATAAAAGAAATTAAGATTTATATTTGTGCCCAGTTTGTAAGGTTAAATGTCCCAAGTGCTCCAATTAGCTGTGCAAAACAAAAGAATTGTAAGAAATCTGCATAAATCTATGCTACAAATGAAAAGTTAGTGGCATTACAGTAAAGTATCCTCATGGTTGTGTGTGCTTTATTCTGGACTGTCACACTTTATTTAGGAAGTGTTTCAACCCAAGTTCATTGAAGTTAATGGGAAGACTCATGGTTTTCAGTGGGTTTAGGTTCAGGCTGAAATGGAATAAAATCTAAATATACCTCTTCAGGTCATTTACTGGGGAAAAAAAAAGTTTTAAAAATCCAATCTTAAAGGTATAGGAATGTACCTACTGTCAATAAAACTGACAGCAGGTCTGAAAATTTTAAATACATTTTAAAGTACCCATGAAATAGCGATGTTGGTTGTGATTTTATACATGTTAAACTTTCATGTAATTTCCACTAGCGCTTGCTTTACTGCTCTTGTGTTGGATATTAAGCACTTAGAAAGACATTTGGGAAATAAGTTTATTTTCATGCATAAGATTTTTGTCTATAAGTCCATCCACAGTCATACAAATAAATTTCTAATTAGCATCCTTTCAAATACAAACTGTTCCTCTAAGTAATTTTCTATTATGATAAGTTTATAAAAGTATACTTTTTTATGAATGAAGCCTTGATCTTGCTTCCATATGTGGCAAAACCTAGAACAAATTTATCATAGTTGTCAACAGTTCCCATGCTAGTGTACAGAGGAATGGCATGGCAACTGTAATGCATAAATCAGCACCAGCTGCCATGGAGCTGATGGCAATGATGCAATCCACCACTGCTGTGGCAGTGGCTATTTTTTGTGATGTTCCCCCACTCAGTTACTGTATTGCTAGTACAGTGATTCTCAACCAGTGTGCCATGGCACCCTGGGGTGCCTTGAGAACCTTTAAGGAGTGCCCTGGGGTATCACTCAGTGTTAGCAGTGTTCCGTGTACAGATGTGAGTTGCGTAATAAAACCAGAGGGTGCGTCCAGACGAGCGCGCACATGTGTTTCCCCAGGGACAAATAGCAGCAGCATGTAGTTGTGCTGCTGCTACTTGTCCCCAGGGAACACTCATGCACATGTGCCCTGGTGTGTGGCAAGTTACCTCAAGGGGGTTAGGGGAGGGAGCAGAGAAGGCTGAGCTGGATCCAGCAGCCTTACCTGGGGGCGTCCTGAGGCTACAGCAGTCCAGGTGTTTGGATCCTGGCCAGCAGCTGGAGTGTGGCTCCAGCCAACCAGGCTCCTGTTTTAGGTGGGACATACTGCTGCCACATGTGCTGCCCTGCTTTTTTCTGCTTCAGGTTTTTTGACACCTCAGGGAAAGTCTGGGTCCCTTACCAAATTTTGGAGGCAGCCTCATGACACATGATGCAAAAAAAGGCTGAAGTACTCAATGCCTTTTTAACCTCAGTCTTCACAGGCAAGGTCATTCCCAGACTACTGCCCCAGGCAGCACAGTTTCGGGAGATGGTGAGCAGTGCTCAGTGGTGAAAGAACTGGTTAGAGACCATTTAGAAAAGCTAGATGTGTACAAGTTCATGGGGTCAGATGCAGTGCATCTGAGGGAGCTAAGGGAGTTGGCTGATGTGATTGCAGAGTGGCCATTATCTTTGAAAACTTATGGCAATTGGGAGAAGTCCCAGACAATTGCAAAAGAGCAAATATAGTGCCTATCTTTAAGAAAGGAAAGAAGTAGGATCTAGGGTTACTACAGACCAGTCAGCTTTACTTCAGTCCCCTGAACAGTACTTGGATGAGAAGAAGGCAATTGGGAACAGTCAGCATGGATTCACCAGGGGCAAGTCATGGCTAACCAACCTGATTCCCTTCTATGATAAGATAACTGGCTCTGTGGATATGGGGAAAGCAGTGGATGTAATATACCTTGACTTTAGCAAGGGTTTTGCTACCATCTCCCACAGCATTCTTCTGGTTAAGCAGCAGCTCTGCACACAAGGGGTTACAGTGAACAAAAAGCTGAATATGAGTTAGCAGCATGCCCTTGTTGCCAAGAAGGCTAACAGCATACTGACCTGCATTACTTGCGGTGTGGCCAGCAGATGTAGGCACGTCATTATTCTGCATCAGTAAGGCCACATCTGGAGCATTATGTCCAGTTTTGGTCCTCTTACTATAAAAAGGCTGTGACAAGGTGGAAAGAAGATGGCAAAGAGCAAGGAAAATGGTTTGGGGGCTGGGGCACATAACTTCTGAGGAAAAGCTGAGGGAACTGGGTTTATTTAGTTTGGAGAAAAGAAGACTGAGAGGGGACTTGATAGCAGCCTTTAACTACTTGAAGGGTGGTTCCAAAGAGATTGGAGCTGGACTGTTCTCGGTGGTGACAGATGACAGAACAAAGAGCAATGGTCTCAAGTTGCAGCAAGGGCAGTTTAGGTTGGAGATTAGGTAAAACTTTCTCACTAGGAGAGTAGTAAAGTACTGGAACAGGTTACCTAAAGAGCAGGTGAAATCTCCATCCTTGGTGGTTTTTAAGGTCAGGATTGACAAAGCCTTGGCTGGGATAACCTGGTTGGGGATGGTCCTGCTTTGAGCAGGGGGTTGGACTAGATGACCTCCTAAGATCCCTCCCAAACCTAATTTTATATGGTTCTATAATCTCCCAGTGTCAAAAAACCCTGCTGCACTGCAAATTAGCAGTGAGGCAAACACCTGCATGTGTGGCACGCTGCAGATGGGTCTGCAGCATCTCAGTCATATTAAGTTTGGCCCTGGGAGTGGTGTTGGATGCACTGGTGTAAGCCGGTCATGCCTCCACACTCTGAGGCCCCCCCAGCGATCGCAGAGCACCCCGCTGACCCCCAGCACTGCCAGACTTAAGCAGTGCCCATGGTGAGAGGGACATAGCCCGGTGGCGTAGTGGAGCCAAGGAGGGCCTCGCCCTTCCCCAGCTCCTACTTGGCCCAACCCTCCAGGAGAGAGAAGAGGGAAGAAAGGATACTTACCAGTCCCTCTCCAGAAGATCAGGGTCCCCCAGACCGCTGGGTAGGGTCCCTCTCAACAGGGAGTAGCACGTTGCCAGTGGCAGGCCCACAGCGAATGCGTGGAGTTTAAAAGGGTCCACCAACCAGAAAAAAACCTCAGTTTGGCCCCGGGACCGGCGTGAGACACAGGGGTGTAAGCCCCTCATGCCCCCACACCCTGAGTCTCCCCCAGCATTGCCAGAGGTGAGCAGGGCCTGTGGTGGGAGCGACATAGCCCAGCTGTGGGGTGGTGGAGTGGAGCCGAGGAAAGCCTCACCCCACTCTGGCTCCTACTTCACCCAGCCCCGCAGGGAGCTGCACGACTAGAGCCTCGCAAACAGGCTGCACAAACAGGCATGCTTCTGGGCCCTGCACATGAGTTAGCATGGAGTTTGCATAGGAGGGTGAACAGGAGGGCCTGAGCCCGCACTTGTGAGCCCCTTAGGGTAGACAGTCCCAGCTGCAGCCAGTCTACCAGTGGTATCATGCGGATGGACATGCATCACAACTCGAGGGCCCCCTCGGGGTCTATGCCCCCCCCACTCTGGCTCCTCAGGCCTCCACCCAGAGGGACCCCATGGTTCCAGGCTCCAAACAGACAGAGCCTCTGGCCCTCATCTGTGGGGGCTGCCTGACACTTTTTCAGTCTCTAGGGTCTGGGAGCATGGCCACCTCCCCATGTAAGGTCTGCTCCCTTTTGGGGTCTCTGTCACACCAGCTGGAGGAGCTCCAGGCAACAGTCCAGAGACTATGTGCCATCAAGCATGGTGAGCAGGAGATAGACACCTACTACCAGGCCCTTCTCCCCCTGCAGGCGGAGGGTAGAACAAGGTCACCTTCCAGGAAAAGGGAGGACTCGGGGACCTCCCATTCTGTCCAGCCAAGGGGTTGGACTAAGGTGGTTAAGGGCCCCAACATCCCCCACCCTTCTGGAGCTTTGAAACAGGTACGAACCTCCTGCAGCCCCAGCAGAGCCTGCCAAGCTGCCAGCTCTTGCAAGCAACACAGTCTCAACTGTAGCTATCGCCCCCGCTTTCCCTAAGACAAAATGCAAAGTATTTGTCATGGGAGACTCCCATCCTGAGTGGGACTGAGGGGGCAATCTGCTGCCCAGGCCCCTCAGCCCGGAAAGTCTGCTGCTTCCCAGGAGCCTGAACTTGAGACATTACAGAGAAGATCCATGAGCTCCTCTGGCCAACTGACCACTACCCTATGCTTCTTATCTATGTGGGCACAAATGACATGGCTCGGAGCAATCCCAGCCAGTCATGAAGTGCTGCAGGGATTTGGAAGTGGGGCTTAAGGGGTTTGAGGTGCAGGTGGTGTCTTCATCAATCTTCCCAGTTTCAGGCTACAGGATGAGGAGAGAGAGGAGGATTGAGGTAGTGAACCAAAGACTGCAATGCTGGTGTCATCGGGAAGGCTTTGGCTTCCAGGATCACAGTTCACTCTTTGGTGAGAGAGGCAGTGAGCTGCTGGGAAGGGATGGCCTGCACCTCTCCTCTGGAGAGGAGGCTCTTCTCAGCCAGACTTGGTGACCTGCTCCACCGGGCTTTAAACTAAGCCCGTCGGTGGATGGGGGGACCACCACCACTGCTGGCCCACTGAGCAACCCTTGCAAAGCCAGCAGGCCAAAGCACTTAAGGGAGCCCACCCCTGCCCTAGCCCTAGAGCAAGCGGTAGGCAAGGCAAGGGCCCCCACAGGGACACCTGTATACAAATGCCAGGAGCTTTGCAAATAAACAGGAGGAACTTGTCTGCTTGCTTAACACAAATAATTATGATGTCAAAGGATAATGGAGACCTGGTGAGATTCCACCCATGACTGGGCCACAGGCTATACCCTGTACAGGAGAGATCGAGCGGACAAAAGGGGTGGGGATGTAGCTCTCTATGTCAAAGAAAGCTACGCGTCCCTGCAAGCTGACATTGGCAACCAGGGTGGATGACTGGAGACCATCTGGGTTAAAATCCATGGGGAACACTGCACAGGGGACACAATGGTAGGAGTCTACTACAGACCTCCTACCCAGAATCAAGAGCTTAACCAGGAGTTCACCAGGGAATTGGCTGAGGCTGCATGCACCTGGTGCATGGTTGTCATGGGAGACTTCAACTACCCAGACATCTCATGAGACGAGCACTCAGCCAAATCTGAGTGGTCGCAAAGCTTTCTTTTGCATGTGGCTGAGTTCTATCTGACACAAGAAGTCTATGGGCTGATGAGAGGTAAAGCACTGCTCGACCTGGTTCTGGCAATCTGACCTAATGATCAAAGGGAAGCTGGGTGACAGTGATCATGAGCTCATCACCTTCACCATCAGCTGTAAAGCTGATAAGTCAGTCAGCAATACAGAAGTCCTTGACTTAAGGAAAGTTTACTTTGAGAAGCTCAGGAGGCTTGTCAGTGAGGCCCTAAGGCCTCAGGGGGAAGGGAGTTCAGGAAGAGCGGTTGCTCCTTAAAGGAGCGATCCTGGATGCACAAGCAAAGTCTATTCCATTTTGGAGGAAAGACAGCAAAAGGGCACAGCAGCCCCCTTGGCTCTCCAGGGAACTAGCGGACCTCCTGTGTCTAAAAATACAGACCTACAAAGGATGGAGGACTGAATCCACCTCCAAAGAGGAATATTCTGCACTGGCCTGGACCTGCCAGGAGCAAACCAGTAAAGCCAAGGCTGCAACGGAACTCCAACTAGCTACAAGTATCAAAGACAATAAAAAGTCTTTTTTTAGATATGTGGGGAGGCAGAGGAAAAGCAAGGGCAACATTGGACCCCTGCTAAACCAGATGGGACAACTGACAACTGATGCCCAGGAAAAAGCCAACTTCCTAAATGGGTACTTTGTGTTGGTCTTTCAGCAGTCCCACAGGACGCCCCTTCCCATTACAGGACAGGGAGGCCTGGGTGAGGGAGATTCCTTACCCTTCATCGAAGCTGACCTTGTGAAGGAACACCTTGAGAGGCTGGACACCTGGCAATTTACACCCCAGGGTACTCAAGAAGCTGACTAGCATCATAGCTCAGCCCCTGCCACAGATCTTTGAGAACTCTTGGCATTCTGGTGAAGTGCCTGAAGATTGGAAGAAGGCCAATGTGATGCCTATCTTCAAGAAAGGGAGGAAAGTGGATCCGGCAAACTACAGGCCCATCAGCCTGACCTCTATCCTGGGGAAGGTCTTAGAAAAGATTATCAAAGAGGCCATTGTTAACAGAATGACCGATAGCAACATCCTAAGGAATAGCCAGCATGGGTTTGTTGCAGGTAGGTCTTGCTTGACCAATCTCATTTCCTTTCAC
>NW_017728886.1:172624330-172631093 GCF_001723895.1 Crocodylus porosus | reverse complement strand
AGAGGAGGCTCTTCTCAGCCAGACTTGGTGACCTGCTCCACCGGGCTTTAAACTAAGCCCGTCGGTGGATGGGGGGACCACCACCACTGCTGGCCCACTGAGCAACCCTTGCAAAGCCAGCAGGCCAAAGCACTTAAGGGAGCCCACCCCTGCCCTAGCCCTAGAGCAAGCGGTAGGCAAGGCAAGGGCCCCCACAGGGACACCTGTATACAAATGCCAGGAGCTTTGCAAATAAACAGGAGGAACTTGTCTGCTTGCTTAACACAAATAATTATGATGTCAAAGGATAATGGAGACCTGGTGAGATTCCACCCATGACTGGGCCACAGGCTATACCCTGTACAGGAGAGATCGAGCGGACAAAAGGGGTGGGGATGTAGCTCTCTATGTCAAAGAAAGCTACGCGTCCCTGCAAGCTGACATTGGCAACCAGGGTGGATGACTGGAGACCATCTGGGTTAAAATCCATGGGGAACACTGCACAGGGGACACAATGGTAGGAGTCTACTACAGACCTCCTACCCAGAATCAAGAGCTTAACCAGGAGTTCACCAGGGAATTGGCTGAGGCTGCATGCACCTGGTGCATGGTTGTCATGGGAGACTTCAACTACCCAGACATCTCATGAGACGAGCACTCAGCCAAATCTGAGTGGTCGCAAAGCTTTCTTTTGCATGTGGCTGAGTTCTATCTGACACAAGAAGTCTATGGGCTGATGAGAGGTAAAGCACTGCTCGACCTGGTTCTGGCAATCTGACCTAATGATCAAAGGGAAGCTGGGTGACAGTGATCATGAGCTCATCACCTTCACCATCAGCTGTAAAGCTGATAAGTCAGTCAGCAATACAGAAGTCCTTGACTTAAGGAAAGTTTACTTTGAGAAGCTCAGGAGGCTTGTCAGTGAGGCCCTAAGGCCTCAGGGGGAAGGGAGTTCAGGAAGAGCGGTTGCTCCTTAAAGGAGCGATCCTGGATGCACAAGCAAAGTCTATTCCATTTTGGAGGAAAGACAGCAAAAGGGCACAGCAGCCCCCTTGGCTCTCCAGGGAACTAGCGGACCTCCTGTGTCTAAAAATACAGACCTACAAAGGATGGAGGACTGAATCCACCTCCAAAGAGGAATATTCTGCACTGGCCTGGACCTGCCAGGAGCAAACCAGTAAAGCCAAGGCTGCAACGGAACTCCAACTAGCTACAAGTATCAAAGACAATAAAAAGTCTTTTTTTAGATATGTGGGGAGGCAGAGGAAAAGCAAGGGCAACATTGGACCCCTGCTAAACCAGATGGGACAACTGACAACTGATGCCCAGGAAAAAGCCAACTTCCTAAATGGGTACTTTGTGTTGGTCTTTCAGCAGTCCCACAGGACGCCCCTTCCCATTACAGGACAGGGAGGCCTGGGTGAGGGAGATTCCTTACCCTTCATCGAAGCTGACCTTGTGAAGGAACACCTTGAGAGGCTGGACACCTGGCAATTTACACCCCAGGGTACTCAAGAAGCTGACTAGCATCATAGCTCAGCCCCTGCCACAGATCTTTGAGAACTCTTGGCATTCTGGTGAAGTGCCTGAAGATTGGAAGAAGGCCAATGTGATGCCTATCTTCAAGAAAGGGAGGAAAGTGGATCCGGCAAACTACAGGCCCATCAGCCTGACCTCTATCCTGGGGAAGGTCTTAGAAAAGATTATCAAAGAGGCCATTGTTAACAGAATGACCGATAGCAACATCCTAAGGAATAGCCAGCATGGGTTTGTTGCAGGTAGGTCTTGCTTGACCAATCTCATTTCCTTTCACGACCAGGTGACGTATCACCTGGACAAGGGAGAAGAGATTGATGTCATATATCTTGACTTCTAAAAAGCCTTCAATGTGGTATCCCATGATCACCTCTTAGCAAAACTGGCTAACTGCAGCCTCGGCCTAACCATGATCCACTGGCTGAGGAATTGGTTCTGTGGTAGGACCCAGAGGGTGGTGGTTGACAGAAATCAATTCTTGTAGTGCCCTGTGACCAGTGGGGTCCCTTTAAGGGGAGACCCACTCTGTCCTTGGGCCTACACTGTTCAACATGTTCATTAATGATGTGGACATTGGTATCAGAAGCAGACTGGCCAAGTTCTTCACCTTGGGAAGAAAAACCTGCAGCATGCTTATTGACTTGGCAGTGCTACGCTGGCTAGCATTATGGGCAAAAGGGACTTGGGGGTCATGATTGTCCACAAGATGTGTCTTCAGTGTGATGCTGCAGCTAGTAAAGTGAGCAAAATGCTGGCTTGCATCCATAGATGCTTCTCAAGCAAATCCTGGGACGTCGTTCTCCCATTGTACTCGGCCTTGGTGAGGCCACAGCTGGAGTACTGCATCCAGTTTTGGGCTCCACAATTCAAAAAGATTTTGGAGAAGCATCAGAGAGTGCAAAGGAGAGCCACACACATGATCAGAGGTCAGGAAAACAGACCTTTTGGTGAGAGGCTGAGAGCCATGGGACTCTTCAGCCTGGAAAAGCACAGGCTCAGGGGTGATCTGGTGGCCACCCGTAAGTTTATCAGGGGTGCTCACCGGGATCTGCAGGAATACCTATTCACCAGAGCGCCCCAAGGGATGACAAGATCAAACGGTCACAAATTCCTTCAAGACCATTTCAGGCTGGACATAAGGAAGAACTTCTTTACTGTCCAAGCCCCAAAGGCCTGGAACAGACTGCCTCCAGATGCGATTACCTACTCTGGACTCCTTTAAGAGACATTTGGACACTTATCTTACTGAGATCCTTTGACGCCAGCTGACTTCCTGCCCCTGGGGCAGGAGGCTGGACTCGATCTTCCAAGGTCCCTTCCAGCCATAATGTCTATGAAATCTTAATCCACCTGTACATTCTCATCTGGACATTCACAGAGATTTCAAAGAGAAATCCATAGTGCCTTGATTTTAATGAAGGGCCTCTCAAATTTATCAAGAGGTGTCTAAGTTTTAAAAAGGTTGAAAACTAGTATGCTAGTATATAGTATCAAGGTGCCTAATTCTTACCTACATGTGTTGAAAGCAAATATAGAAGAGCAGCTTTGCCTGGAACCCAAAATTTTCAATACTCCTAGGCAGTTTTCTATCTGGATTTTTCCCTCTGATATTGTCATCCTTGAAATGGAGACCTGAATCCTCCTTTTGCTTCCTAATATATCAACCATGCCATGAAGTGTGGAGTTATTGGCAGTGTTGCATAAACTGTTTTTCTTCTAGCTGTGATCTACAGCACCTTCAAAAGTTAAGCCATAGTCCCAAGGATGCCACCTTCATCCACATGTGGAGAAAACATTCAGTTGAATGACAAAATAATGTTTTGACTGTTTGGCACCACACAAGTACCTTGAAATTTGCAAACACTAGGAAGCAGGATAGCTAAATTAGTTTGTTCACCACCTACCAGCACAACCATGCTGTTCTATGGAATATTTTGCTTAGTTCACATGCAGAGCTAGTTGTGGAGTTTCCTTCTTGGCCCTTACCTTAAGACAATAGAGATCACATAGAAAATTATTCTAACCATAGTTAGCAATGAAATGGAATCAGAGAAAAAGCAGACTGCTGTTAGCTTGCTCTTAGGGGAAAGATAATCTGGCTGCTCTTTCAGTTCAAACTTCCCATTTTAGAAATATTTATTCTAGTTCATTATTTGAAACAGTTTTCTCAGTAACAGAGAGGAAGGGAGGTCTCTTGCTCAAAGCACTGTTCTAGTAATAATGGAACAAGATTGTGAAAAAAGTTTAGGATGACTTTATCCCCCAAACTGTCCATGTATTACTAACCAGTTCAAACATACCTCATGGCTGTTAGCCCTAGCTGCTTCATCCCAAATGCTGAAGTCAGACTTCCTTCGTTCTGGTAATTAATAGATCTAGGCTCTATACGTTGCCCTACTAGGGTCTTCCTATGAGAGCAAGTCATTTTATAGACCTGTGCTTCAGTTTTCCTCTCTGATCAAACAGGGGTGATATTTCTCTGCTTTGCCAAATTGTCGTGACCACAAAGTGGTTGTTTATGAGGTTTTCTGAGAATATAGTACTGAGTATCATAGTGAAGCCAAAAACAGTAATAAATACAACTTGCTGGGGTTGTTTGACCACAGTACTCTTTCCTCCCATAGCAGGGGGTCGGACTAGATGATCTACTCAGGTCCCTTCCGACCCTAGAAATTATGAAATTGTGAAACTATAAGTAGCATTATTATTACTACATTGTAACATCTATATGCGAGTAGCACAGCATTGAGCCCACTGTTTGTCAGGTCTTTTCCCTTGGAAATTCTCTGATTACATGTTACATAAGTGGATATGGTTTTTAGATGTTTTTCATAGCTGGAGTATACATATGGATGGGATGTGTGTGCGTGTTCCTTGCCCCGCAGCATATGTGCCCTTCATCCTTAATTTTGACTTAATCCAACAAGTTTTGGGGTTTTTTTATATAAAAATATAATGTTGAAGCTCTTGCCATTTTTTTAAAATGCAAAAGATATTTACTACATGTCCTGGAGTTGGTAAACCAAGCTCACGGTGTCACGGTTGACGGCCGGGTGGTGGCGGATTGGAACGAACAGGTGGGATTAGCGGTGATGGAGTTTGAGGCACAGAAGCATATGGTTCCAAACAAAGGATGGATTTATTTACTCACGCTTTGAAGCGGAGGCACAATTCTTTCTTCAGTTACAGTTACGAATAAACAGGAATGAAAACAAACAACAGAAGGGGTCTGTTGGCCCACAGGTTTCTGGAGTGAGCCCTTGCTATATAACCCCAGAGGGCTAGGGGCGGCTGCCCACTCCTTAAGTCCCAGGGCTGGTCAACAGCTCATGAAGGGATAAACGAATAACAGAACAAGAACTGTAACATGTCGAGATGAAAATGAAGATGGTGTCGTGACACCAGTCCCACAGGACAGTCGGATAGTCGAGGGCGATAACCAAGGTCGAAAACCGGGCAAGTTGAAAATGAAGACGTCGAAGTAGCGAGGGTGATCCGAGAGCAAGGACAAAATCAGAGCCGAAAACAGTCTAATAACCAGAGAATCAATACAGTGCGAACGAGGTACGATCGAAATGAAATGCAGCGAGAGCCCACGCTGGAGGAGACCGATAGGCCGCAGAGCCTAACTGAGAGAGAGTCCCTGGAGACCAGCCTCTGTCCTCAGTTGAATGGGTCTCTCCCCCCCGAGGGAGGGGCTCATTAACTTTTTATGTGAATTTGGTGGCCAATTGGAACGCTTATCTCGAAGAATTTTCTAGTCAGATTACCTCACTCAGTCACTCACCAGGCATGCGCCAGGACAAGTCCTGTAAAGCAACTGAGCCTGCGCAAGACTGAAAAGTAGGTCAAGGCTGATTGACAGCTCCTGAGGTCACCCAGGGGGCACGTGCTGGGTGCACTATGAAAACTTCAGTCAGGGTCGTACCTCAGTCTGCTGCATATAGGAATTTCAATTCTTTCTGCATCAGCAGCACTCAATCGAAAAATTTTCTCTGATACTACAAAGAGTTCTCTGACTTTCTTGATAAAGTGTGTTTTAAAATGTAGCAAAGGACCTGGACTCGATATTAATTGTAATATAGATTTTTGTCCTTGTTATTCTACTCAATCTTTTCTTCTTTGATGTGTAAAAACTTTTGGTCTCTACCTCACACTTACATATGCCTAAGTACAGGACAAAATATAGCCAAGTATTTATAAATTCCCAGTTTTCCCACAGTAGTTTTCCCTACAGTAGTGCTCCAAATAAAATATCAAGAAACAAACCACAGGTGACCTAGTAACACAACAGTGTCTCTTTAATGAAAAGGACCTTTAATTACACTTTACTGCTATGGGATGTGCAAAACTATAAAATTGCTGAGGAGCAGAGTAAGTAATTGAATAACACTTTAAGTATAAATTTATTAAATGAATTACATTTACCGAAGTGATTAGAGACACGGTACAGCTATATTGAGCACACCAAGTATATAAAAATCTAAAGCAGTTGCTTGTAACTGTGGCATAGTTTCTAATGGGAATTTGTCTTGGTTGTAATACTAAAAGTGATTGATTCTACAGATCTTCCAAAGCTTATTCTGTAAGTTATTCTTACCCTAATAGCACCTCAGAGGTAGGCCATTTCATTTTATATTGCCTGAGAATATTTGGCCTAATAAAGGATTTCATAAACTGGTAAGAATGTATAACATGAATGTAAACTGATCCGTGCTTTCCAAACAATATTTTATACCACATTATCTTTAGTCACATTTTATATGAGCAGATTTCACACTAATTTTTTCTCACCTAATGTATTCTACATCATCTATAGTGGTACTATTAAAATGCAAACAAAATGACATTGTACTACATAATTTTATGTGCCCTGAAATCGCTAAAGAGGAGAGCAAACAGCATAAAATGAGCATAGGAGCATAAGGAAGTAAGGCTGGAAGGGGCCTCACAAGGTCATCTAGTCCAGCCCCCTGCTCAAGGCAGGATAGTTCCTAACTAAATCATCCCAGCCAAGTGTCTGTCCAACCTGCTCATGAAAATTTTTAGAGATGGAGATTCCACAGCTTCTCTCAGTAGCCTTGATGTAAAAATCGCGGTTTGTTTCTCGGGAGGCGAAAAAAACCTTCAGCCACAGACACACTCTATTAGCAACACAAAAGGTATATATTTGCAAATAGGGTCAGAGAGTGAGACAAAAGATCAAACACTCTGCTGCCCCCGAGGGAAACTGCCCAGCTGGCTTTAT
>NW_017728886.1:172577619-172624319 GCF_001723895.1 Crocodylus porosus | reverse complement strand
GCCTTTGGTAGTTTTCCCTTCAGTTTTCAACCCCCCCCTTCCCTCTCCCATTAAGAAGACAAGGAGGGCTAGCAGCTGTGTTTTTTTCTAAATCTGCTATTGATAATGCATTTTTAATAATATTTCTATTTTAATAATATTTCTAACAGCCTGTTTCAGTGCTTGACTACCCTCATATAGTTGGAAACTCCCTGTTAATCTCCAGCCTAAATTTTCTCTTTTGCAGCTTGAGGTTATGGCTCCTAGTCCTGTCCCCTACAACTGCCAAGTAAATCCCGTCATCATCCTTTCTATAATAGTCCTTCAGGTTTGAAGATAACAATCAAATCTCCCTCAGTCTTGTCATCTCCATACTAAAGGGGGAAAGGGGGTGGGAGGGATGAGGATTCCCTGGTGAGTACTTTCAGCCTTTCCTCACATCTTGCTTTTGAGGCCTCTAATCATTTATGTCACTGCATAGATGTCTGTACACATCTTTCTTAAAGTGGGGGCTCAAAACTGGACACAATATTCCAAGTTACGCCTCACCAGTGCTGAATAGAGCAGAAGGATCACTTCACTTGATTTGAAGTGGCACTTCTGTTGATTCAAACCAGTATGCTGGAGTTTTTTTGTTGCTGTTGGTTTTTGGTTTTGGTTTTATTTTGTTTCAGCTTTTTTCTTGGAGTTTTTTTGGATCTTTTTTGTTTTTTGCAACAAGAGCACAATGTTGGCTTGATTTCAGTTTTGGGATCACTGTAACCCCCAAGTTCTTTGCAGTACTGTGACCTAGCTAGCCGTTACCCATGCTGTATTTGTGCATGCAATTATTTTGTCCCATATTCAGGACTTTGCACTTGTCCTTACTGAATCTCATTCAGTTGATTGTGGATCATCCATTTGGTCTGTTAGATTTTTAAAGTTCACGAATGCCAATGGGGAAGGGAAGCACGCAGGACACGGAGACAGGATAACAATATGATGGAAAATTTTATTTGTGTGGACAGGTGTAGAATACAAAGGGGTTGTCGGGTCACAGGATTCTCGGTAATCCCTTGCTTTCAAGCCCGAAGGCTTGGTGCAGCTGACCACCGGTAAGTCCCAGGCCGGGTAGACAACTTATATAAAGACAGGACCGCCGGGTCACGGGGTTCGCAGTGATCCCTTGCTTTCAAGCCCGAGGGCTTGGTGCGGCTGACCACCAGTAAGTCCCAGACCAGGTCTTAGGGTAATGTACCTAACAAACTAAACTAAGCTGTAAAAGTCCTTATAAGGTAAAGCTAACACTAAACTATTTACAGTGCTTAAGCAAAAATGGCACGGCAGCTCACCAGTTCCATCTTTGTTGCTGGAGAGATAAAGATTACTCCATTCAGCAGGCCTGAAAGCCGCTCAGGGATTCACCCTGGGGGAGGCAGCTCCTGGGTGATCGGTCCAGTTGCTCTTTGTTGCTTGAGGTTCGGTCATGTGGTTCCTCCGATGAGCGCTTGGAGCATTGCACCTTTTAAAAAAGTTCTGGCGGGAACTTTATCCAATCATTGCAAGTGTGCATGCTTGCTATATTTTGTGTTGCTGTGGGTTTTGGCGGGCTTTTGTTTCTTGCTGCATAACTATAGCTGGTAGTTTTCCACCTGGCTGTAGCTGGTAGTTTTCCGCCTGCTTAGAGACCTTTTGACCTGGTCGACGGGCCCTGCCAGAGGCTTGCCTGGCCTGGCCATATTCTGAGTAGGGATTCTGACATGGTCTATCCAGGTCATTTTGGATTCTATCCCAACTTTCTAGAGTGTCTGCAACTCCACCCAACTTGGAGTCATCAGCAAATTTGTTAAGCATGCACTCATTCCCATCATCCAAATCATTAATGAAGATTTTGAACAATACTGGTTGCAGAACATACTCCTAGGGAACGCACTTGATACTTCTTCCCTGTTGGACATTGAGCCATTGAGGGCTACTCACTAAATACAAGAATTCAATCAGTTATGTATCTGTCTTATAATACTTTCATCTAGTCTATGAGGCAGTGTCTCTGGTCTTCCTCTTGTTTTTGGTATACTTATCCCTGTAGAATGACCCAGGCTGAGTGGCCACGTGGATGGAGCCTGGGTGTCACACATTCAAGAGGTGTCTTACTCCCATATTTTCATATCTTTCCTGCCACAACTTTGGTGTAGCTGGAAAAAGGTGTCAGGAAGTACCTGATTGTATAGCTTTCACTGAGACCAGCATGGGCTACAATGTTCTAGGCCTAGAGTCTTGTGTGGGGCTCCCCTACACCCCATCCCTTTCCACGTCAGAATTTTGTTGGTGCTTAGAATAGACACCTGGTTTCACTAGGCATCTGGCTTCATTGTTTGGCAGAAGTGTCAATGAAGGAAGGAAACTGAGCAGTCCAGGGTCAGTATGCATTGACTAATCCCAGAGGTCTTGATAAAGTGCTATGGCCAGCAGAGTCCAGCCCACATAAGAAAATGAATAAACTAATATAACTTAAATAATGGTGTCTGTGCCTGCTTCAGGAATTGCCTTGGCCCAGCAGCATATCTTGGCCACCTTCCTCCAGGTGGTTGGGTCTCTTCAAGGGTTTACCTCTGCTATCAGACCAGTCGGAGCAGGCAGGTCTGTCCTGGGTGAAGCCCTTTGCATAGTCTGGGGGCACAAGTATTACAAACCCCTTTGGAGGCCCTAAAGGTACCTGAACTCCAGCGGCTGAGTGACAGTCAGGGTTCCACAAGGAGAGCTGGTGTTGTGCTGGTCCTTGATCCCTGGTCCTTGGCCACAGACTTTCTGGGGTTGATGCTGTCTTATGTAGGGAGTTCTGGGTTGGTCTGGGCCAACCAAGATTCCTGCCTTCCCCCATGTGTCCCATGGCTACTGCCAGGTATTGAGAGCCCTCGAGGGACTCATTGGCCCCTGCATCTGTTGCTTTCAGGTCCTAGTTGGCACTATCTGTGCCAGCCACCTGCCCTCTTCTTGGGCTGAGGCCCATGTCCATTTCAAGCCCAGGTTCCAGCTCTCAGCCTGGCTCAGGTAATGGACCAGCAGAGAGTCCACTGTCCATTCGCTGCCCAACCCACCAAAGGAACGCTGGTGCAGGAGAATGTGTTGTCAGCCTGCAGGCTCGCTGCTTTTCCACAGGGTTAATTGGGAGTCCACTGCCTGTGAAGGATGCCAGTAGTTGTCACAGGGCTTGGCCATTCTCAGCTACAATCCCTTTTTATTGCCCTTTTATGCCCCTTACCAGCTGCATCTACAATTGTGCCTTCATCTTTAGAATTTTCTTCCTGCATGTATATGCAATACTCTTATATTCTTCCTTAGTACTACAATTAAGCTTCTACTAATAGTTTCCTCTTGAATTTTTTGACTCATTAAAGAGATTGCTGTCTATCCAGCCTGACCTCCTGTTGTACTTCCCATTTTTCTGTTGCATTGGGATAGCTTGCTCTAGTGCCCCTGCTCCTGTGCCAGCTGGCTGTACTCCTTTACCCAAAAGACTTACTTCCCAAGGGTTCCTGCCCACCAGGTCCTTGAGTTTGCTTAAGTCTATTTTTATGAAGTTTAGTGTCTTTATTCTGCTGCTCTACTTCCTTCCTCCCCTTAACATGATCATCAGTGACTTTAACAGTCACAGCATCACATGGAGTTATAGCAAAATTATGAGAATGACAACTTGGTCAAGATGTGGGTCGAGGCATATCACCTTAGTCTGATGTACAATTCGGAGCTACCTGGGTGTTTGTCTAGCTCCTGACTGAGACAAAGCTGTAATCCAAATCTTGCCTTTGTTGAGAGCAATATAAAAGTTATGTGCAAAAAGCTGTGTTGGAACTATTTCCCCACACACAGTACAGGTCAATTGTTATAGCAATACAGCAGCCAGAACTCCAAATATAGTACCAATGCACATATGCTTCAATTTGAAGTAATCAGACTGGAGAAATTTTTTCAGAAGACCTTGACAAGTAAGTAGTACAGATCAAACTAGTCTCAGACAACTATGACCTCTTTGTAAATGCACTATGCAAAACCTCCAAGAGACATATACATCGAGGATGCAGAGCTGAGTATATATTAGGGTTTACTCTGATGATGGGAACTGAATACCGAAAATATCAGTAAATATTTCAAAGAGATGTTTTTTCAGAAAACACTATTGCAGCATGGACACCCCTAACTAACAAGCTCCAAGAACAAAGGTGACAGAAATGGAAAAAAATGATTGAAGGAATAGATATGACACACACTAGCAGGAAAGCATGGTTAACCATTCACCAGCTGAGTAATGACCCAAAGAAAGTACATCAATACTACAACATCGCCGCCAACAGGTGTGTCACTAACTTCTATTCAATGGTAAATTTTCAAACAAAGCCTGAAATACAGATTAGATGGCAAACTGGTCTGAAGGAAGATCAGTTTTTAGCATGCTATACTCAATGGATTAACTTGACTCTGGAATAAGTCAGTTGAAGAACAGCAAACAGCTGGACTTGATGTACGCATGGAGCAGATCATGCTCTACAGTGCTGCAAGTTAGGGGTATTACGCCTTTTTAAGAATTGCTTATCAACCCTTAGAATACATAAACCATGGCAACCAGCCCATGTAATAGTTCTGTAAAGCCAGGGAAGGATGCCTCTAGCCCAGAGAACTTTAGGCCGGTGTCACTTCTGTGCCATCTTTGTAAGCTATATGAATATCTTATTTTCAGTTAATGCCTTTCACCTCAAATTGAACAGCATCTAATACTAGATAGGCAACAGCAGGCACATTGTATCCCAAAGCAGTGGCAATGGGGCATAGAGCCCAACCCACAGCAGCAGCTCATCTCCACCCCGCGCACAAATCTAGGGGGCATATGCCACCCATACCTCCCCTGGGGAGCCCCACTGTCCCCCCGTGGATGAGCCGCCCAGGCTCCAACTGACTCACAACCCGCCCCAGGCCCCCATTCACCCCAAACCCTAGCCCTGCCTCTGCCCCATTACCTTCTGCACTGTGAGTGCCTTTATCTGCCTCCCCACACTCCCCTCACACCCCTTTTCCTTCATATACTTGCTTGCGATGCTGGGCCGTGCTTCACATACTGCTGAGCTGCAATCCTGGCTGCATATAAACTGTGGCTGCAGCTGCGTGTCTGAGTTTATGCCTGCCCCTCCCCTTCTGCTGCAGCCACCCAGAGCCCACACCCAGGCTGCCCTGCAGTCCTCTGCACTGCCACTGCTGCCCCACGCTTGGGGAAGCTAAGCCCCATTAGCCCTGGCATTCCACTGCCTTTGGCAATCAAATGCTCTGAAATTGACCTGGAATCCCAGAAGGACCTTCCCAGAGGGACTAATGTAGACTGGCCAACATAGTAATGACTGAATCACCAGGAATAATGGTCACAAGCTGGCAGAGGGTAGATTTAGGCTAGACATCAGGAGGCGCTACTTCACTGTCAGGGCGGCTAGGGTCTGGAACCAACTTCCAAGAGAAGTGGTGCTGGCTCCTACCCTGGGGGTCGTTAAGAGGAGGCTAGATGTACACCTTGCTGGGGTCGTTTGACCCCAGTACTCTTTTCTGCCATGGCAGGGGTTGGACTCGATGATCTGCTCAGGTCCCTTCTGACTCTAGAAACTATGAAACCTATGTGTGCAAATTGGAAGATCAAAACCAAACATGATCAAATAGGGCTGCTGTAATGACACGAATATATGCGACTGTGGTGAAGTGCAGACTGTGGAGCATCTGCTCATTTGCCAGCTCCTTTATGAGACCTGTATAAAGGAGGACCTTGCTTCAGCAACCGAAAAAACTATCACCTGTGCATGATTCTGGAAGAAACATCTGATTTATGACAAGGACATAAGAAAAAGAAGCAGCAGGTTGAAATAGTTAATAGCTACTTTACCTCTGCCTTCTTTAAACCAGTGCTATAATTGTGTTATTATTAACTATATTAATATTTACCTGAAGAGGCAAGAAGTTGTATAGCATCACATCATAGACCTGGTAGAACTCTCCTTCCTGGATAGTTACCAGGCTGCATTATTTGGTTCTCACCATGTTGGAAACACTTAGTTCTGTTATTTTGTCTCTGCTATTGTAATCTTTCACACAAATGAGATCTCATGGTTCAGCTGCCCTGGGTTGGTACTAGATTCACAGCCCAGCCCTGATAGCTTGCTCCAGGTGAACACAGCCTTCAGACCAACCTCAGTTCCTCCGGTTCACATTATGTGAATTGTATTAGAAAATAAGAGCAATGCAGGCAAAGCAAGCAAGCTGATTATAACACATATTACTCATATTCCCCAGTGCCCAGAATATACGGAAGGCAAGTGGTGCGACTGGCTAGTATGTAAATGCCACTTTGAGGTTTTTTGCTTGTATGTCTGACATCAGCAACTTTGGAGGTCAGGATCCGATGCTCGCTTGCTGTTTTGAAAACTTGTTTTGTATTCTTTTTCCACCAATGACTTCATTTCTGGGTATCATCAATAGGTTTCCTTGGGGCCATCATGCTGTCCTCTTTTTCAGCCAAAATCCTGTCTTCATAAGCCGAACACATGCCCACACCATAATTTGGTAATTTAATTTAAAACTGGAAATCCCAAGGGTTTTTGCAAGTGGGTACTGTAGCCCTGGAGCCAAGCCTATCTCTATTATGAAAATAAAGTTAGGATGTTTTCTGTGTCCCAGGATGTGTATGTATGTTGGTTTCAGACACCTTATCTGCCTTGAAGGCTGTGAAACTGCGACAAACAGAGTTTTAGAAATCAATCAACCCTTGCCATTCCCCTCAACTATTGTTCTAATACAATATCTATTTTACCTACAAGTCAATTCCTAAAAGCAAAACTCTAAATATGATTTTTTAGCCATCCCCCTGTACCTTCAGACAAATGCTGAACCCTCTCGTCTATAAAATATCCCTGCCCAGGTATGCCTTTTCCAGACTTCCAGCCTTGTGGGTTTTCTGGTTATAGTTGACCATTCACTGAATCTGTGATAGTATAAGTATATAACACTTTAAGCATTACAGAGGCTACAAAGCCAGTTGCTGTTTAGATAGCACAAGATGTGTGCCTATACAACAAAAAGCAATAAAGCAGTAAAATAAAGCCTTGTTCTTCACTTGATGCAAGTCTGGGTCCTGTAGTGTGTATAGGATCATTTCTCTTTTTCCTTCTCTGGAGCATTGATTTCTACTTCTGGTTTATTGTCTTTCTCTCTACAATGTCTGGTGAAAATCTGCCTCTTGTAAAGTTGCAGTCTTTCTGTTGCATGAACCTGTGGTCAGCCTCGTATAGTGTTCAAACAAAGTTCCCCACCAGTTTTTCTCTTGCTTTGTAAACAGCCTCTACGGGCAGACTAATTTTTCTTATTCTTGACATTTTGTTCATGAATGCGTCTTTTTGAATGGAAGTATATGAAGGTTTAATAATCCTCCATTATTACTGCTCTGCCAGGAACTATGTTTCTTCCTCACCTCCCCAACATCTCCTACTTGTTTCAACATAATACACAGGATAAAGAATAGCTTTTTGGGTGTTTTTTTAAGTCTCTGAGAATAAAATTAAGGTTATGGTTTGATAATGAAATATACAGATGAATATACATATACATTAGAGCTACTGAAATCCCACACTAATGGCAATTCTGAAAAGAATTCTTTCCCATCCCATTTCCCTTTGTGGTATTTATTTTCACCAAATGTATCCCATAAACTTCCCATGACCTAAAGTTTTAAAAGAATAATTAACTACGTAGGCTACTCTTCTTCCCCAGCCCGTTCTACTGGTACTTTAGATTTCCAGGCCATCTCCAGCTTAATTCCAGGATATTGTTGCAACTGAAAAGGTAGGCTTAAATTCTATGTTTAATGTTCCTCTCTTTATGTAATCAAGTTCTCTTGGTTCTTTGAATTCTGTGATTTCTGAGGAAGGTAAAAGTTCTGTGATCTTTTACTGTACTTCTTATCAATATGAAGCCAGATAGATTGACTTAGTGGGTAAAATCATGTCCTGGGTCCGTCAAACTTCAATGGAAGCTAAGCTCTCATAAACAGGAAACACTTATCACCTGGGCCTGTGCACTCTGGGAATTCTTATACAGGATCTCTTGAGCCCTGGGAGCACTTGCTCCGCATTCCCCATTTACAGTCGTGCCTATAGGAATCTTCAGGGCAAGTGTCTGTAAGCGTGGAACCCCAGCATTCCGAGTTTACAGAGATGCACCCTAAACGTGAGAACATGTTGCTTGTTGTCCTGCATGATCACTGGGCAGGACAGTGGGCCATATGTGCTTTATCAAATGAAATGAACCAGTATGCTGGGACATATCTAAAAACAACCCAATCTGCCTCTTTTGCTGATATCTATTTATACCCTTAGTTTCTTCTGTTCCTTCTGCAATCAATGTGGAAGAAGACAACACTGATATGGGGCATGTTGTTTTTATACATCCTGTTTGTTCCTTATGCTACACTATCTACTTTGGAGAAGCCCTTTGCATCTAGCATCATACTTCAGAAATTAACATGTGCTTTGGACTAAAATATGGATGGAAGTTTAGGCCAATTTTATTTGTTGCTTTCCTCTTCCTCATCCTTTTGCAGCATATCATGGAGGAATGGAGTGGAGTTACCCTACACCTGTGGATTTTCAGAACAATTCTGTGAAGATACACACTACAGTTCTACTCCAGGCTATTTCTCAATACTTGATCCCCATCCTTTTTCTTACAGGGAAGATAAGATAGCTGTCAATGAAATGTCTTTCCCCTTAGCCTCTACAACACCACATTTTTATTTTGTGCTTGGTGGACAGCATGCATTAGGCATCAGGGGAATGCGTAAGCATCTGAATTTGGTTGTATTCTAGATTGGAAAAGAACCCCAATAAGAAAAATACTATTTTCAACTACTCCAGGAACTGATGGCTCTCTGGAAATGGTTTTTAGGTCTACGAATACATTTTGTCACTTTGCAGTTCATAAAAATCTAATAAAAATATATCTATGGCTCACTTGCAAAAACAGAAGCAAGCAATCTCAGCTGGTCAGCATTCTCAAGCCATTTTGTGTGGTCTACAGAATGGAATAGATTGTTTTAAATTGCTATAAACAGTATCCTACAAGCTGGTACCTGTGTAATCTAATTTCAGTTAGGGAAAATTAGTTTATACATCCGTTTATATATATGAGTAATGGAAAGAAAAAGACTTCTTAGGACACAATCTTATTTTTACTGTCTCTCTTTACATTCAAGGATTTATTGGAAGAAGTTAAGTGAATAAAATTTCCAACAAGAACGTTTAGTTGAAAATAAACTTCTTATGCTGGATTCTTGTCATTTGCTATTTGGCATTTTGTACGCACACCAGCCTTTGGATGGCTTCCAGTTCCATCTGTACACAAGTTGGAAATCTGTGCTTTCAGATATCTGAGATAAAGGTGAAGGCAACTTTTTAAAGTATCAGCTAGGGACAGAAGGTTATGGTGCATGCAACTCAGAACTCCTGAGAAAGGACTGTAACATTTATGTCATAACAGCAGACTCATTAGCTGAGCTCTAAAAAGTAATGTTATTCACCAATTTAGCAAAGGAATTTCATGAGAGGGAACACAAGGTAACAGATCTTAAAAGAACCACTATAAGGCTTGGAGGATTCATGTACATGAAAGGGAGATCTCTTTTCATCTCCGGCACCACAATAAGTCTGAATGGGGATAGATTAAATTCCCACTGCTTTCCAGCATTGTAGAAAGAAAATTGTGCCACTTTAAGATCCAGAGAATGGAAGGATTCAGAAAGGGAAATGAGATGGCCTAATTAGGCAACAAAGAAAATATTATCATTTTTTAATTATGGCTGTCTAACATCTACTAAGTTTTCCAAAGAAAAGACACAGCACTTAACTACAATATCAGTCAACTTGCATTAGCTTGAAGTGTGCTCATGTTTGATGTATTCAGAATAGAGTTTCTGTTTGGGTTTAAACTGACTTTAGTGCAATGGAGAGAGAGATATGGAGCCAGAGAGAGGACAAATTCATGATAAGTTGTTCATAAAGAAAGGTTCCTGATAGATGTTACATTTGAAATGCAATTAATCTTTTAATAGAGCAATACATTGTCACATGCCACACATTTAAGCAATTTACCACTTGATAGCAAGCCACAGAGATGGTCATCCAGCCACAGAAGTGTTGCTTGTAAAACATAGAATATCTTTTCAGCTTATTTGTGCTGCACATTAATTTGAATATGTGACATGTTACATGTAGGATAATAGTATACGGTCCTCCAGCATCCCAGGTTAGGCTGCTCTCTCCCCTCATTCCTCTTCCTGCAAGGTAACTCTACAAGGCAGCACAGATGAAGGTGTGGAAGGGGGGCTGATAGCCCCTGCCAGCAGCTCTCCAGCTCCCTTTGCTGGCAAGTGCTGCAGAGCAAGTTCCCAGGGCCCTATGTACCACTCTGGAGAGCTTGCCCTATGAATGTGAATCAGGTCACATGGCCTGACAGTTTCTATCAACAACATTACCTGTTGCTTAATGGGAATAACTTTTGCTAGGGAACTAACTCTCATATGCATATTGTTTCTTTCAAAGGTAACACTTTTTTTTGTTTTACTTCACTCTCATCTTGATTTGTACATGTTCCAGATTTATGGCCAAACAATCACTCCCTTAGCACAAACGAGAGGGGTTAATGAATCATGAAAGTACATAATGTACTTATATAAAAGCTGGCAAGAGAAAACAGTTATGTGCAGTATATTGTTATCATTATTGTTATTGTTGCTATTATTATTCCATTGTTCCAAAAACTGATTCACATTTATTTTAATATTTGTTTCCTCTGCCTTGAAATGGTCACCACAAGGATTTTGGTAATTTGGAATCTTCTCTTGATTACCTGTAACAACAACTGTGTTTCATGGTAAAATATCTCTTAATTTTCAGAGCACTATTTCTCAGACAAACAGAAATACCCCTCACATTTTTTATGGCTACAGTATAATATGCACCATGCCACTGCGGGGATGTTTTCTTTTTCAGTAGTAGGATGACATGGCCACAATGCTGTGATAAAACGCCTAGGGACAGATATTCTACTGGTTATAATTTTTACAGTTTCAACACTTTACAACAGCTTAGATCTGCAACTACATTTTTTGTAAGATGTTCTGAATAGGTCCCTGCATTTTAAATTTTACTCCAGAAATACAATATTCTGCCTGTCTGAATAAAAATAAGTGGAACACGTTGGTCTTTTTATATGACAGTCTGGTAGTGGTCATACCTATAGAAAGCTTCATTTAGGAAAGTTTGTGTTTTTTTTAATGTACAGCAGCTCCTGAATGTGTCTTATGCCTGGTATACACTAATAACTTTTGCTATTATAGTAAAATTGGCATAATGGTAGATGTTTCTTTGGCCTTATTATGCTTGCAAATGACCTAGTTTAGACACAGTTATACTGATAAAAATGGCTTTTGCTGGTTCACACTACAGGGGACTTGCTGGTATAGCTGTAGACATGATACAATGTTTAACTGCCTTTTTTTCCCTCTCTTTAAAAGGAGATCCTTGATCTGCAGCATGCTTACAACAAGCTAAACAAGCAGTATCAAGATAAAGTGGCAGAACTGATGCGTACAAACAAGATAGTTGAACAACATGAGACTGAGGTTAAGCAGCTGAGAATTCGTGTGGAAGACCTAAAAAGGGGGCTAAATCAGGCGGAAGATGAGGTATTTAAAAATTTCACATGACTAAAACACCTCTTGTCACTTGCTTTTTATTCATGTATCGAAAAGCAATACAGTTACTATGTTTAAATATTTGTAGAGTTGTATCTGTTGATGGACCCAGTCTTGAAATGAGACATGGAATTTGACACATTAGGTCATTTTATCTATTGCCCTACCCATACAAGATTATTGTGATTCTACATAACCAGACTTGTACTGCATTTGCACTAAAAATGTCAAATAAGCAGTGGGCAGCTGGATGAATTCTACAAAATGTGTATGCATGTAAAACCTAAACACAAGAGATTGTTTTTTAACTTTCCATGGGGAACAGATTATGGAAATACTGATTGTTCAGCTCCAAGAATGCATTTGCAGGAGGGGGCTTTATATATAAAATAACAGGTAAAAATCACCACAGCACAAATATCTGCTGCTAAATATTTTCTTTTAGGTCCCAAGCTGTAAATTAACCCATTTTTCTATTAATTACCCTTACCTTGTTTACCTAATTTAGGAACAAAATCCTCCATGCTGATTTAATTTATGTTTGCTTAAAGGAAGCATGTTGAGAAATGTACTGATTAGTTTTGTATCCCTATTTAAAAATGTATATAGCTGTGCTCCTTTTCTTCTTGCCCTGCTTCAGTTATTTCTTCTCCTCTGTCCGGTAAGGGGGAACTTTAATCTGAGGAAGTGATGGTTTAAAGTGGTTCATGCTTTGTGAATAGAACCCTCCCCACAAAAATGTATACAAATTTTTATGAGGAAATGATATAAATCCTCAGCCACTTTATGGAGGGCAAAATGTAGGAAAGAACATCTTTTGCATTCATAGAATGTTTAGTGTTATTGCCTGAAGAAGAGTGCTCCATAAATCTTTGCTATGGGCTTCCTCTCTCCTCTTTAAAAACCTGTCTAGATAGTCCAAAGCATGTAAAGAAAGATGGCTTGTATTTTGAAAAGTGACTAGTGAATTAGGGTCCACCATCATTCAGTGGTCCAACCTGACATAGCTAAAATGAATTTGAAAGTTATTGAAAAATGAAGGGAAAAATAACTCAGTTCAGGCTAGTGTGTGTGTTTATATATATTTCCCTGACAGACAGCTTTGTTGAGTATCTTTCAGGGCCTACAAGGAACATCTGTCACAGCATGAGAAAATGCTACTTTGCCACTTTTGCAGAAATTTGTGCTAATTCTATGACAGAGGCAAAATACCTTAATGACTAGGGCGAAATAGAATATCATAATTGTAATTTAAAACCTGAGCATCTCCCTGCTGTATTTCTGAGTTTGAAGTATATGGTGGTTTGGAAGCACCTAAGAATGACCTGATTACTGTGCTACAGATAAGCCCTCTGATACTGAACTTCATATTTGCTAAAAATATTTCACTAATCTCTATTGATGATGCATTTCTTTCCCTTAAGATATGTAGCCTATCCCCAGTGCCATAATTAGTAGCTACTTTCTTGTAGGATAATCAGTATGCCCAAAAACAAGAGTCTCCAGGGCTGAAAACTTAGTTTATTACTTTGATTGTTGTTTGCTGTACACAGCCATTGCAGTAAAGCTCCTCTTTTTCCCTTTATTTTAGAAGAACAGCTTTTTCTTTAGAGCCAGTATGCTTTCCTGGCCCTATATCCATTTGATTTTTAGAGTCCATTAATTACATAGTGAGAAAAAGCAAAACTTGTACAATGAAGAAGTCTAGAAAAATAATAGCATTATAAAAAAAAATCGTGATGGATATGTGACCTTCAGAAAATTGGTAGTGCCGCATAAAAACTTTATCTAAATAGCAGAAACACAGTCACTGCTGTTATCTAACACTCAGCTGCTTTTATTGGAAATTAATTGATACGCCTCTCTTTTAGGAACTGGTCTAAGAAATGAACAATCCAAATTAAAGCTCTGGTTAAAACTGTCAGAAGGAGGGTTAACTAAGGAAAAAATAGACATAAAGAAAAAAACAACAACTTTTTAGAGCTGAAAATACACACATTGGGATGATGTAAGAAGGGATTGTCCAAAGCTACTGCCCACGGTATCCCTACATTGTGAAGAAATGTAAGATTTCCATTTCTATGGTGCCAATCCCCTCCTAAGTTCACTGTGATAAAATATAAGGAGTACTTTCTTCAGCAGTTGTCCTTTATGAACTATAGTTATGGGGTTATCAGCAAAATAAAGAAAATAATTTCAGCCATTAGCAAGAGGAGCTAAGAATATTACCAAGTACATGATGCTGAAATCAGCATGTTGAGAGAGATATTATAGATGTCACTTTTTTGTCCCCTGCCCATAGAGCTTGTGTCAGCTATATTAGTAAAATACTGCTGCTGGATTAATCACCTAAATACAATATTACACAATTGCTATGAAAATTCTTGTTTAAGAGGGAGAGAAAGAAGATATATATTCTATATTTCAAGAAACTATCAGATTACTTATTTATGTTATTTTTCCTACTGCAGTTATTTACCTGTGATTTAGTGGAAACATGGAACTGTTCTTAAGTATTGTCTGAGGAAGATTATTTTTGCAAATAAGGTTTCCCTTTTATTCCTAACACTCAGATTTAAATTATCAGTAGCATGTTGATGCATTCAGTAGACTAAAAAATTGTGTTTGTGATACAATAAGCAATATGTCTTTAATCAACCTCAACAGCGGTTTGCTGCTCTATATGCTCTATTGCCAGGAAATTATCTTGTGTATTCAGGGTGAAATGTTCAACCTGATTATTTCTATTCTTGAACCCACAGGAAAATGGAAAGTTTTCAGTCTTTCTGACTCTGCTGTTTTTTATTTTATTGCATGATCTATATTAATTTTCACTGGCACTCTTAGGAGTTCATTTATAGCTGTAGCCTGTCTTAGCAGATTTTGAAGGCATATTTGAAGACATACTAGACACTCAATTAAGACCCTGGAAGTCTGATGCAGAATAATGCAGCAAGCTCTGCTGATTCCAGATTTACTCCTTATTCTGTGTAGTATTTAGAACACAAGTAGTTAAAAACTGGCCTGGATATTTCAAGGAAAAAACCCCAATACAGTCTTTACTGGGATTATTATAAACTTTTCACAATTTTTTTGTCTGCAACTAGAGAGAGTTTTTCTTTTTTGTTTGTTTTTGGAGTTCTTTAGTAAAACAAATATCATCTTGTATAGTCGTAGCACCCATTGTTTAACTTCTTTTATATGAAGCTCAGTGTTTGTACAGTGCCTACCATAACGAGATCTATAACTGAAGCTGAGGAAAATAGAAAATTGCAGAAACCCTGGCAACCTAAGTGTAAAACCATAATAAGGACAGCCAAAAAAATTTGAAGACTATTTTGCCAGAGACATAAAAGGTCATAGTATGTCTTTATATATACACTTCTTTCCTATTTTTATATATAAGAGTACATCAAAACCGGGAAGCCTGCCAGAGAGTTGGTGGGTCCGTTAGATGACCAGGGTGCAAAAGTGGACTCAGGGTAGATAAGACAGCAGTGACACTAAATGAATATTTTGTATAAGATGATGTTGAGGAGATTCCCACATCAGATAAATTGTTTTTATGTGATAAATATAAAGTACTGGCTCAAACTGAGATGACAATAAATGAGATATTAGAAGATATTCATAAATTGTACGGTGAGAAGTAACAGGTGGTATTTTCTCAAGATCTTAAGCAACTCAAATACAAAATTGCAGAAATGTAAGTGACAATATGTAACCTCTCTCTAAAATCAGTCTTCCTGCCAAAGGATTGAGTGGTTGCCCATGTAAAAAAGCACTGGAGGTGAGCCATGGAACAGCAGACTGGTGACAACAGCCATGGAACAGCAGACTCATCTAAGGGAGACAACATAAATTTTATAAAGGGATCTCATCTCACCAATGTGTTGGAATTCTTGGGGGTGGCACAATCATGTTGATAAGTGACATCCAGTTGATAATACTATATTTGAATTTTCAAATTTTCAAAGAAACTGAGTTGTCATGGGAACAGAGGAAAGATCCTCTTGTGAACTGAAAAAAGAGACACACACAAAAATGACAATTGGCCATTTTTCACAATGGAGCCAGGTAAGTAGTGGGCTTCCTGAAAGATTTGTGGTGCAGCCTATGTCCATATGTGACCTGGAAAATTCAGTAAATAGGGAGGTGGAACAAGAAGAGGATATCCCAATAGGGAGGTGGCAAAAAAGCCTGCATGTTATGCAAAATAATTTTGTTTAGTGAAGTTGAAACTTGTTAGTGAAGAATTTTAGTGTCATATAGAAAGATTTCAAAAAACTCTATAAGTGAACAGTATAGTGGTAGATGAAATTCAATTTTGAAGATTACAAAGTAAGGCTCATGGGGGAAAACAATTCTAACTGTACACACACACAATGATGGGATCTTTAATTAGCCATTTCCACTCATGAGAGATCATGAATCATTGCAGATAGCTTGCTAAAAACTTTGGTTCAATATGCAGAGATGGTCAAAAATGGTGGGGGAGGGAAAGAGGAATCATTAACTATTGACAATAAAACACAAAGCATCATGGTGCATCCACATCTCGAATACTGTGTGCAGTTCTGGTCATCCATGTCAAAATGTATATGCTTACAAAACCTATAGAAAATTGCAGCAAAGATGTTCAGAATTACAAAACTGGTTCCATACAGAGCAAGAGTGAAAAATCTAGGACTTTTCAGCTTGGAAAAAGAGGTAACTTAATGGGAATATGATACAAGGGATGTGACTGCTATAAAAAATGAATATGAGACTATATGATGCCGACATTTAATTCTGTGCACATTAGTTCCTGTATTTTATGAGGCAGCCAACTTCAATTAAAAAAGGGACTGCCTTTCTGTTACACCACTTATCACTACTCTGTCACTTAATTTGTGGAACTCATTGCTGCAAGATGCTGAGGAGGCCAGCATTATACCTGTATTCAAACAGGGATTAGACAAATTTGTGGAAGATAGTTTTGTCAGTGTGAGCACTGGCAGGGAGGGGTAATCTTAAATCCGTCTCCCTACTGTACTCACCTGCCACAACTTGGATGAAGAAGAAAAGGAAGGGAATTAGTGCCTTTTGATGTTAGAAATTAGTAAGCGCCACCCAGATGTTGTAGGTTCAAATTGTTAGTTTATTCTCAACAAAAGAGTTACAGTAACGGTAGTCTTCATCAATTGCTTCATTGATGAGGGCAGTCCGGTCTGTAGGTTTCAAGTTTCCACCCAGATAACACTGATACTTTGTAAATGATTGTTGCTGCCAATTGTCTCATTAGTGGGATGTGGATGCCACCTCTCTTACTCCTTACAAGCATCTTGCACTGGGAGCAACCCCCTGCAGCTCCCTCTCAGTTTATCTCACTGCTTTCAGTGCTGCCGCCTTTGTAACCAGTTCAGGGGTTATATTAAGTCCAGTCACCCCCTATATACATTGAGGGATCCTATCCCTCTCTTCTCAGACTCTCAGCAGATCCTCCTCCTGATGCCTTTAGCATTCCCATGCTCACCAGTGCTGTTGCTTATTTCTGAGGAGAATACTTGCATACCAGACCTGCCAAGCCTCCCAGGATCCTGTGCTCCCGGCATCCTCCCAAGTTCTCGATCAGTCTAGTCGGTTTCTTCTCCGGAGTCTTGGAGACCCCCCACTCTTCTTCTTGAGCCCGAAGGCAATCAGTCCTGGCTCCACTGCCAGCTTTATGCTGGTTCTGGTGGGATAATCACCCAATCCTTCTTGGATGTGTAATTCCCTCCACCTAGCAGAGTTCAGTCTCAGATCAATCTTGCCTGACTTTACCCAAGTAACAGGGCTTCTGCCTGAGTCCCTGTTACAGTCAGGGGCTATTAAACACAACAATCATGGATATGTAATCTGAGGTTTAGGACATCATTGAGCCTATGAATGCTGGGAAGTGGAAGGATACATTGCTTTCTACTTCAGTTCTTCTTCCTCTAAATAATTTGCCTCCTCCCCACTGTCTGACAACTAGTCCTGGATCCCTAGTTGCTGGACATATTTCTTAAAGCACTGATGTAACCTCTTATTAAAAAAAGCAATTCATGAAGATATTTGTTTTACAGTTTTGATTTGGGCCATTCAAGTTTTCACTTAACTTTCTGTGGAAAGCAGATACTTTCTATGAAAAAAACACTCTTCCATCAAGGCTACACATGCCCATTGATAGCAACTCCATAGCTAAGGATATATTCAATTGATGCTTGAAGCAGAGCAAAAAATCTCTTATAAATAAATTCTATGGAAATCTATAAATGATAACAAGGAGGTGACAAAAGGAAAGGAAAGGAAATGGTGATACTGAAGGGAATACAGGGAAAGAGAGGGAAAAGGCAGGAGAGAGAATGGTGCAATCAGGCTTGTGAGGAGCAGGCTTAGGAACAAACTGACAGATGGAAAATAAAATCTTATATCACCAACTGTGAGGGTATGCTGTAACATATGGTGTGGTTCAGGCATTGCTTGGACCAACTGCTCCTCAGGGCTGAGTCTGCAAAACATCCCACCGATACTGGTTGACTCCTGAAGTGTTTGCATTATTTTCCATGACTCATATGTATAAAGTATATCACTTCAGTTTAATGCAGGATGCTGAATATAAAATAGCTAGGAACAGCCTGAAGAAACAACAGTTTATGGAGATGACCACAGGAGCAGCAAAACTTTCTCAGGGGCAAGTGTAGCAGCAGTTGCAAGACATGAAGAAGAAACCAAGCCAGATGGCCTATTTTCTTCTTGTTATTTAGAAATCTGATATTTAAAAAAAATTTAAATGTGTCATTTGTACCTGGACTTCTGTGCACAATCCCAAAAGTTCAAACTAATTGATTTGTGCATGCAACATGCAAAGAAATACATAAGTCAAGTGACTTATTATATAACATTTCAAATTGGGTTCAAGGATTCTGGAAACTTTGTACACTATCACAGGAAATATTTCAGTGTGCTATAAAGTAAGGCTGTGTGAATCTTCCATAGCTGATCCAATTCAGAGGAGATTCTGCCTGATTTGAGGACTGAATTTCCAAATCCAAATCGAATCAGAAGACCAAGTGAAAGCTCCAAATCATTTCAAAGCATCCAAATCAATTTGGAAAAGCTTCAGAAAAGATTCAGCCAATTTGGAGATTTGGCCATAGACTAAACAGGCAGGTAACAGCTGCCTCCAGCTGGTAAGTCTGTTGGGGTTGGGGGAGGTAGGGTGGGAAGAGGTGTAGAGGTGGGAGGGATTGGGGCTGGGACAAGCTGCCCAGTTGGGGTGGGGGAGCATATTACTCAAGAAGGGGGACAGAGGGGCATGGGATATAGGTACGGCAGCAGTGGGAAGAAGGGCTCTGCCCTACTGCCACTTGCCCAGCTGGGGTGGAGGGGGTGGGGTGTGGGTGTGGCTCGCTTCTGGCAGAAAAGGGAAAGTGGCAAAAGGGAAGAGGATGTATGCGCCACTCCCAGCACTACCACATCCACATCCCTTGCCTGTCATGCCAGCTGGCAAGTGGAGACAGGGCAGAGCCCCTGCTCCCAGTGCTGATGAGGGTGCAGCAGTGCTGGGAGTGGGGCTATGCTGTGCTTCCCCCTGGAGTGAACTGTGCCTGCATCGCACCCCTCACCCCATGCCAGCTGGGCAAGTGGCAGCAGGGCATAGCCCCTGTGGCTCCCCCACCGGGGCAGAAGTAGGCACAGCCAGAGGAGCCACAGGAGAAGCCCCCATGGCTGCCCTGCCCAGCCCCATCCCCCACCCAGGCCAGCCTCCTGCACTCACCAGCTCTGGCAGCAGTGATTGGGGCCTCTGAGGGCTTGTGGCTGATCCCCCTGTGCAGCATGGGGCTGTGGGGGGCAGCAGGGATCACCCTCTCGTCTGGCACCCATGCAGCAGCTGTCACATTGTGTGAGTAGAGCACAGCTAAGCAGGGTGCTGTGTGTTTTCTGGGAGCTGGGGTGACTCCACCTGTCAGTTGGAGCCCAGCACCACACAGCCCTCCTGGCCCCAGATCCTGGACAGCATGCAGTGCCTTGCCAAGCCAAGCCATACTGCACCTGTGTGATGTGACAGCTGCCACGTGGATGCCAGGCAAGGGGGTAGTTCCCACTGACTCCTACTGCCCTGCACTGTATGGGGGGCTCTGCCACAAGTGCCCAGAGACCCTGATCCCTGCTGCTTCAACTGGTGAGTGCAGGGCTTTTATTTAAAGCTCTGCACTCACCGGCTCTGGCAGCAGCAATTGGGGCCTCATAGCAGAGGATCATCCCCATGCACTTGGCACCCACTTGGCAGCTGCCCCATGATGTGGGTGCAGTGCAGCTTGACAGGGCACCACACACTGAAAGCTGGGGCAGCTACATGCATCAGCCAGAGCCTGGTACTGCTGGACCCCAGCTCCCAGACAGCATGCAGCACCCTGCCAAGCTGCACTGCACCATGGGGCAGCTTCTACATGGGTGCCAGGTGGGGGAGCAAGCCCTTCTCCCCCTGCTGTGCGGGAGGGACTCTGCCACGAGTGCCCAGAGGCCCCAGTTGCCGCTGCTGCAGCCAGCGGTTGCGGGACTTCAGGGGTTTTTTAAGTGCTGGGACTAGGATGGGGCTGGGCAGGGCAGCCACGGGGGCTTCTCCCATAGCTCCCCCTTCCCAGGGAAAGACAGGCATGGCTGGAGGAGCCACAGGAGAATCTGCAGCTACCCAGCTGTGCCTGCCTCTCCTCAGCCAATCTGAATCACCGAATCTTCTAAAACTGATTCGGCTGAATCGATTCAGGACTGATCCGAATCTCTGAATCAAATCACTGTCCTCTGAATCAGCCAAATATGAATTGAATACTTCCCTATTCTCACAGGCCTACTATAAAGTAGATTAAAGTTTTAAGTAAAATATAGTGCCCTCACTCCCTATCTGCTTATACCAAGTTTAAGCCCACATACCCTTTTTGTACAGCTAAGAAATAAAGCCTTTTAAAGAGTGACTTACAATTAAAATGTTAACAGAAACTTTACTAGTGTCATTAATATAGGGCCAAAATGCAATTGTCTCACAGTTCATCTTTTTTTAGTATTGTCACATAGGGAAACACTATGATTTCAGTATGAAACCTGTATTAAATCAATATGAATTAGTAAAATTGTTTTCTTACATTGCGTCTACTGTGAAGATATTCAAGTTAATTCACTAAAGAGTTAATTCATTAAACAGTTCATTTGAGACTGCTGGAAAAACCTAAAGAAGCAGACAAAGGGGGGAAAAAAAGAAAAGCTAAAAACCTAGTAAATAAGCTATTTGCAAGATGATTTGCTGAAAACAATGATGTTGAATTGGTTGTACTTAATTCAGCCAGGAGTCCTCTGACTTTCTTCAAGCAACACCCCCACCCCCAACCCAACCTCCCCCGCAAAAAAACAAAACTAGATTTTAGATGTCCCCTTGGGAAGAGAAAAAAGCTGGACAGCATTATACAAGATGCTGCTGCTCAGTTTAACCTCTGCCCTTGAAGCTTTTTTTTTTTTTAAAGAATGTATGTTTACTGTATCTGAGAAGAACAAACTACTTATAATAACTTTTACTGCTTCAGAGCTCACAGTTGGACCCTGGGGCTGAGAGTAGGGAGGAAATATATATTTTACACTGTTTTATCTCCAATAAAGATAGAAATTATATATGCTAGATAACTACTTCATTTTAATAGAATGCAGAGAATCCTCCGGGATCAACCTTCCCACCTTCCTCACTCCCCCACATGCTATTTTTTAAATCTACTTGTTTACTCCTCCATCACTATTAATGTCCATGTGAAATAGAGTAGATATGGCCAGAGGTGTTGGTTCCCATCAGACTGGAAAAAAATGGACTTGTGGGTAAGTTGCTATATTAAGACACGGGAGTTTTTTTATGCTTTTAGGCTTCCTGTGTAATCTTGGTCAAATTACTCTACATCTGCCTGAGTTCATCTGTAAAATAAGGATAATATTCACCTACCTTGGGGGAGTATATGAGAATAAATTCAGTATTTCTTGTGTCAAAGTTAAAATAATGAACTGGAGCAGAAATTGGAGGTACTATGATATGACCATCCCTTAGGTAAAAGGAACACTCTGCACTCAGCCTAATCTAGACAAGAAAGTGTTTTTAAAAGTGGTCAGTATTGGCTCCCAATGGAATCAATGATATTGAATAGCCTTCAGCATTCAGTATAGTTATGCACTATGCTTATTGTCAAACCTTATTTTTCAAAGTTTTATCTGGTCATAGCAAGGACTTTGAAAGGACTTTATCCCTGATATATAATTTGGCTTTGTTGTAGTTTTCTTCTTCATGCTGAAGCATCAAAAAGTGACCACAGTAGGAAATAAGATACCCACTGAGTTGGGGTATTGCTGCCTAGTGGTACAGACATGTTTCCAAGACTGGACTTGGCAAGTGTTACTGACTTGCTCAGGGCCAAGCTGATGGCCAGATTTAGCGATGAGAAGGAGTTTTCCTCAAGGTCAGATTGGTAGCCTGATTGAGCACAGTTTACTGGCTTGAGATCATTTGTATATGCCTCACTCATTGAGTTCCTCACTATCTGGTATTGCTGGCATCTTAATATCTCCTATTCTCTGTCTGTAGTGTACAGTTTAATTTTTTTCATTTAAATATTTTGTTGAACAAAAGCCTTTGGGTTTTATACAGGGTACTTGGAGGACAATAGTAGCTTGACATACATAGGATCTGATGATCCTACCTGACCTTAATTTCTGTTAAATTATGAAGTCAGAAATGTTTACTTGTCACACCAGAAGATCATTTTCTGCTTGTTTCTGTAACATTGTAAACACAAGAAAGTTCTTGACATTGTTTCTGATTATGGACATCTGGATTTTCAAAAGCATCTCCCTTTCAAGCATTTTTGGAAAATCTCTTCTCCAAACAGAGATAACTGAGCATATTTCTAAGTGAATAAACGCTATACATAAAACTATAATATAAATTATTTTTTCAGTGCTTGTATAGACTCCATTTTGTTTGAAGAAAGTTCAACAGTGTTATAGTTGTGTGATGAGAAATAAGCCATTGAATTTTATTTTGCAGCCTTGTATGCCTTTTCTTTATGACTTTTCTGTTCAATTAATGACCGTCATGGAATGGGGTCCTAGGGGTGGCCATGATCTCCCCTAGCGCCCCCTACCATGCCAAATTTGCGTTAAAGCACCCTCGCTCTCGCCCGCTACGTCTTAATCTTATAAATATTAAAGGGAGGCTGCTTTTCGTCCCCTTGGTCACAGTTCTCCCTGCTACCCCAAGTCTTGTTCTGGGAATGGGGTTTCAGGTACCCCAGTCTTACGGGCTATGCGGGGCTCCAACCACCCCTTTACCATGCCCCAAGCCTCGCTGATGTACTGGACATTGTTTGGTCTTAGCTGCTCTCTGCGCCCTGGCTTTCCTCAGCCCTTGTCTCATACCCATGCCCCACAGGCGCCCTGGCTTTCCACAACCTTGTCTCATACCTGCACCCCCCCAGGCACCCTTCAATCACTGCCCCCTTGCTCTGGGGCTCAGGTGGCCATAGCCATGCCTGGCCCCAACTCTCCTCCTTGGGGTCTCGAACCCCCACAGGGCTCAGGCAGCCTCATCCTTACCTGGCCTCTAACTCTTCACGCCCCATCTCTGGGGCTGGGGTCAGTGCACCCCAAATGCTGTGCCCTCTCAGGCACTGGGGTCCCCACACTACTGTGGGTCCCCTATGAGGCCTCCTACAACCCCTAGTAGCCTCACCCAAACCACCAGTTGTAAACCATCAACACAAAGCTCAAGCCCCTTGGCCATAACATAAACCTATGCTGGCTGGCTATAACAACATTTAAGCCACTCCCGGGTTTCTCTATCTCTCACCAGTATCACCTTGTTCAGTCATTCCAGCCCTTTCCTTTTCCTCACTCCGACAGAGCTCCTACCCCCAGGGCTGCTAGCAGGGAACTGCCTGCTTGGCCTCAGCCTGGGAGTAATATAGGAGCCAGGCCCTGCTCTTTTCAGTCCTCTGACTCCCACCGGTCACCCTGGCAACCAGCAGCTGGGCTCTTCACTCACTGCTAGGGCTCTCTCCCTAGCTGTTTCCATTCTAAGGAGCAGGGCACCTGTGTGCTCTGCGACATACCTCCCCTCTTTATAGGAGCAGAGCACCGAGGTGCTCTGTGATAGTGATGAATAAGGTACAACTGAGATTATGGTATAGTATGCTAGTCTGACAAAGTTCTTCTGCTGTGGATGCAGCTCTTCTAATGAAGCCATACCTTATACTGGTATTGTAAAACCATACTCTCTCCCTAGCAAAACATATTGAAAGGGCAATTTGCTGAAATAACTATGTGCATATTAGCTGCTTTTTCCAATGTTTGCTTACTTTTAATCAACAATATTAGGCTGGAAGAAATCTGAATTTTAGATATTACCTGAATCTCAAAAAATTTGGTTCCAAAGTTCATCTCTAATTCAGTGTGTTTACATGAGTCTTTTATCCTCTTGAATGCCAGCTTCCAAAGTTGTGCCTTCAGGAGGCATATCCATGGAGGCAGTAGTCTTTCCAAAGATTACTAACCTTGTGGACAGATTTGGAAGTCTTCTTGTCCTTTTGCTGTGTTATAAATCTGAACTGACTTTGTATTTTGCCTTTGAGTTACAGCAGAGAGCGAGGAACTTCAGCACCTGCTGAGATTTCTCACTCCTTTTGAGATGGTCTTGTCTGAGGCTTCTAAGATGGGTTAGTATATTTCAGGATATAACTCTAGGGAATGTTGTCTTGACAATGAAATGATTTGAAATGTGTCCAGGAGAAATGCAATAAAAATTAAGCATTGTGAGCTGTAAACCTTAGGGGAAAAGCTGAAGATCATTTAATCGAGTTGTGCTCCAAGGACTCAGATGTATGATGGAAATTTAATAGAATTTTGTTGTGGGAACGAGACTTTCATTTATCTTTTGAAACTACCTCTGTCTCCATCCCTTCTGCCCCTTCCTCCCCCCCCATTAAGATTGTTAATTTATGAAAAGCTCCTGGAAAACTTTACTGTAAACATATTAGTAGTTTCTCTTAGTTGGAGTTGCGATGAGTGTTACGGATTCCCCATAGAAGTACTTGCTTGGAACTCCCAGCCTTACGAAGTCTCTTGGAGTAGTACCCCATTACACCAGCCCAGATGTAGTTCCTAGAGTGAGTGAGCCCCTCAATCCTTGGACTCTGAGCCCTGACCTGCTAGTTATTTGTGGCCCACTTACCTACCTTCTGGTTTAGCTCCTGGAGAGAGTCTTTACATCTTCAAGATGTGCACCTGACATCATATGCAGTGTAGTAGGAAGCTCTTCTTAAACAGAACAGCATTGATTAGTCCAAAGCACTACAACAGGCAGAGTCATATGACCCCACAGCCCAAACTACCCTGAAAGAAATCTCTGTCAGATAATAGATCAGTCTGTTTTCTCTCTGTCTGTCTCTCATGCTTCTTCTCAGTCCTCTTGTCTTGCATTTCTCTTTCCCCACCTCCTCATCTTCTCTGGGAGTCTACTTTGCCTCTCTGAAGTGCTTCCCTGGCACCAGAAACATTATGGAATCTTTCCAGGTGCTAGTGCTTTGGTGTGCTGATAAAGGCAAATTCTTGCTTGATGGCTCATTCTCCCCTAATAGAGCATTTAGGCACATTGTCAAAGTTGTGCTTCAAAACACAGTTTTGAACTAATGTTTTCCAATGAAGAAACTAATCAGGGAAACTAAGGTACAACATTATTATAACACAAACACATTTATTTCTGAAATATTACAAATAAAACCATAGCCTGTCAAAATGGGTGTTTTTCAGTATTTTCATTACCATGGAAAGGATATTTGTCTGGTCTTCATTGTTGTTATTCTATTTTTCCTTTTGTTTTTCTTGATTTTCTGCTCCAAGGCACAGCTCTCATGGATATCAAGCTTAGCAAATCATGGCTAATAATGAGTATCCAGCTTTATTGTAGTCCCAAATTTGGTTCTGCTTCTGGCTTCTGCACTATGTGGGGATGGGTTGGGTGGGAATTAATCTAGAAGTACAATTGCATCTCCATTCCAGTCTTTTTGGCCTGAGCCAAAATGAAACAGTAACAATTTTACAATGCTTGCCTGAAATAGTTATGACTGACCTAAAGCTGACAAAAAGTCACTGCCCATCTCTCAGCAGATCACTAAAGAAGAGTGCCCCTTTAATATTTTTGGGTTGTGTTGGTTTGGGTTTTGGGGGGTTTTCTTTTTTTTTTTTTTGGTCTGTTTCTATGTGTGTGCAGTTGGAAGCACTGACCAGAAAAAGATTTTAGACCCATAGGCAAGATGTAAACACTTTTTCTTGTAACAGCCCCAACTCACTCTGCTGGGAAAGGGATGAGAAACCAAAGCCAGTTTTGTAACTCCCAGTTTTACCTGGTGTGACAGAATCTAGCCAAGCTCTTCCCCTTGCGATGTCACTGGACTGCTTTCAGGGAAACTGGCTGAACTTCCTGTGTGTTTAAGACTGTGGAGTCTGAACAAAATCTAGGTACTGGCTGTGTGTAGACAAAACAAGGGGCATGTGTGCACAGCACTTTTAAGTGGATTAAATGCTTTTGCATGGCCTTAATGGTGTCGGTGTTTGTATGCCTCAGCAGTATATTGCACAGTAATTCCAGCCACTGTAGCTAATTCAGTGGTGTAATGCACCTTAAATGACTTGGGGCACAGCAGACTAAAATTTCTCCAAGGAGTTTCCTGCCCTCCAGCTGCGTGCAGCTCAGGGGCTCTGCAAGAAGCCCATGTGGGCAGTCTGCGAAGCCAGGCTCCGCCCAAGAAAATCAGCAAGCCTGATCTTTTATTTTATTTTTTCTCTGGAGCTTCCTTGCCTCCTTGAGCTATGCGGGGGCCTGGTGCTTCCTTCCACAGCTGCAGTGCCCCCAGGACTGCCTGAGCCGGGTGCCTGTGGGCGAGTGCTGCCTGGGGGTGGGTTGCTGCTGCTGTGGAGGGAAGGACCATCCCTCCCCCACCACACCCTCTGCAGTCCAGGGACTGCTCCACCCAGCAGCATCTTACCCTTCCCTCCCCACCACTGGAGAGGCAAGTAAGTTTGGGTGCAAGTCCAACACAGAGGTTTAAAGTGCCCTAAATTGAAGCGGTGTTTTTAAAAACCCACCACGTCAATTTAGGGCCCCTGTTTTGTCTACATACTGGCTTTAATGTGCACACCATTAGGGTGTAGATCCAGAGTCTGCTACCTTTTCCTGAGAGCTGAAACCAATTGATTGTTCCATTGAGTCAAGTACTGAACACTGGGTCCATCTACGCAATGGGCAGGCAATTATTTCAGGTGGAGGGCCACTTAACAAGTTTTGATGAGCTATCAAGGGCCGGCCCTCCCCTTGACAGCTGTCCCACCCCCTGGTTGCTATTTGGGGACTGGAAGTCCCACCCACCACCTTATCCCCAACACCTGACCTTTGCCACTGGAAGTTCCTCCCTTTGCCCCCTCAAAATACTCCTTTTTGAGTTGGCATTCTAGAACCACAAACAAACCCTCAAATCATACACAAATACCTACTAGAACACATTTTAATTTTATTACAAAAAATATTTTTGTCATGATTTGTGTTCGTCTACTGTATAGAGGGGAGAGGCTTGCATAATAACTCAAAAATAAATTCTTAGTCTTGTATATTGTGTGTGGGTGTGTGGTGGGGTGGGGTTCTGTGTATGTACATGTAGGATGGGGTGTGTGTGTATGGTGGGGTGTGGAGGGGGTTTGTGGGGGTACTGTGAGGGTGTGGCTGTATGAGGGGCATAAGGTATGTTAGGAGATGTGGGGATTTGGGGCAGGGTGTGGAGGTGTGAGCTTTGTAGGGTGTGAGGGAGGGTGGGGGTGCGTCAGCAGCAGTTGAGGGTGTTCAGGGCTCTGGTGCCTGGTGGGGTGCAGGTTCAGCCAGTGCTGCACATCTTCGTGAGGATCACAGCCCCGCAACAAGCAATGTCTATCACCAGCACTCCCTGCATTTGCTGGGCATGGGAGGGAAGCCCCAAGCACTGGAGCCAGATGCCTTCCCCGCCCCCAAGGGGAGGACACCTGGAGCTTCCCTCCCATGCCATGTAGCCCTGGTGGGGAACATAGGCAGCTCCAGTGCCTCAGGCTTCCCTCCCATGCTGCACAAGTGCAGGAAGTGCTGATGATACAGATGACCCAGTGGAGGCTATGCCCTTTGGCACAATGTGCAATTCTGGCTGTAGCTGTGCCCCACTGGGTGCCTGTACGCCTGGTCTACATGTTCATTAATGTGCTTTTGCTAATGCACATCCAGTTTAGTACCTCCATTGTTAGGTACTAGAAAAGGGTACATTAGCTGATTTTAATGCACATTAGCAAAAGGGCACAGTTCTTTTCTGACACTTTAATGTGCATCAAAAGAAGCTAATTCAGATTAAAATGCACATGTAGATGTGCCCACTGTGAGCATTCTTGTTAATGTTTTAATTCATCAGGAGCTAGGTAAGCACAGAGATGGACAAATAGGCATTATGCAGAGTTTTTGGAAACAACATTGCTCTTTGCTTAAAATCTAACATATAAGAGAGGATAGGTGATTAGAAAACCTAAATGTCCTGAATACAGTGCACCTTACTCTTGGTTCAGATGAGAAGTTCTTGTCTTCTTTTATCTTGGCTAGTCCTTCCCCTAAATTGAGCCCTTCCTGCTACAAAAGCCTATTAATTAATATGCTTTTGTAATTATTCTTTCTTGTCCAAAACATCTGTCTTGGTGAGAGAATTTCTTCCTTTTTTCCTTTGGTAATCCCATTCATTGTCAGCTAGGCTCTTTGTTCAGACTTTAGTAACTTTCTGTGTCACCAGACTTCAGCCATCTATAGACAAATATTTATAAATCGGTTTTAGATGACTCACCATCCTAAAATGTCTCCACCCTATAAGTTTATTATTAAGATTTAATGACTGATCTAAGGGGGAAGTAATGAAAGTCTTGTCAGAGAGGGTGAATACAGATTGATGGAGGGGAACACATGATTCTCTAATTGTGATAGCACCATCTAGATAATGACTTCATAATATCATTGTGACAAAGAGAAAACCCCAAAGGGGGAACTCACCTAGGGTCAGAAAGCAAAGGCAGTACGAGACTGTGCCGAGCCAAGACAGCAGCCGGCACAGAGCCACAGCAAGAGAAAGTGCCATGTGGAAAAAAAAAAAATCAAAAGAACAGCTGAGTCAGGGGGAGCCCGGATTGATTGGCTCCCACACTGGCGTGATTACATTTTATGGCCACGTGCCAGTGCCAATTCACCAGCCAGTCTGCAGAACTGGAGAGAAAAACCCTGACGAGCAGGAAGCCCAGGGGACTGGAAGTAGGTTCCCCTGTGGGCACTCAGCATCTCAGGGCAGAGCCATGCCCCACAGAAACCAAGTGGTGGCAGCCCCAAGAATGGGCTGAAAGAGAGCATAAGCCTAGGAGGGCACAGTTACTTACCAACAACAGAGCCGTGGATTCCAGATGTCTTCCAGGTAGACTGGGCTGTCTCAGAGCCTGTGGAAAGAAATAAAGACTGCTGTCCATGCCATAACGACAACAGGTCAAAAGGATTGAGACTAACACCGGGAAACCAGGTAACCCAGGGACAGATAGAAACTAAGTCGGTCCCTCTGAGGCAAGTGCTAACTGAGGGGAACTAACATCTGTGCACAGCTGACCATCTTGGCTGGTCAAGACACGTACCATGACCGTGACCCAAACCCAGAAGACCAGGAGACGACATCATTGGTTGGCCCTAGGTGGGGTGTAGGAGAGGCAGAGCCCCAAAACAGGAAGATCGATAAAAGGATCAGAGAGGACCAGGTGGGACGGAACATACATCTTCCTCCCTACTAAACATATTTATTTCAGCAAAATCATTGCAGGTAAGAACTACTGAGGACCCTCTGGAACCTGTCTCGATCACTGACTATCTTTCTCTCAGACAATGGCAACATTCGATAGACTGGCACGCACCAGATGTTCTGGTGAATGACATGGTCGCTTACAAGAATCTATAATGCATAATTAATAAATAGGCTCTGCAAATCACCGTATCAACTCGTTTAGTACATTGGAAAAGTTAATATTATATGTGTCTTTGTGAAGTTTATGCTGGAGACCATTAAAATGAATCCCAAAATAGAACAGTAGTTGCTAAGACTTATTTAGATGCTACTTGCAACCTTAATATATGACGAAACTCAACTATAGCACCAAAGTTTACACTATATATTTCTTTTATGTCATTTGTATAGCATACATCTTTCAGGATATTTTTTAAATGATCCCAGCCTTGTGATTTAGGGCTGAAATTTCTTGGAGAATGGTGTATTATCCTTAGGATCATAGGTAATTTTCAGGTTACTCTTAGGATGTTATGTGACTGTTACTGTTATGATCCTGATAGTTAAATTTCAAGACAGGTTACTTTTAAAACATTTTAAATCCTTGAAATGTTATGCCATTATAAAGTTAGAACAGTGCTATCCCATATCTGCATACTGTGACATGCTGCTAGAGGCCCTGGCGAGCAGGATCGTGGACCAAAGCCAGGATTCTATCTGTCCTGGCTAGAGGAGGGGAGGGTTGCATGCAACTCAGAGATGGAGAAACAGCATGTGTGTCTTCCCCCACACCACAGCCAGCAGGAGCCACCTGAAGCCACGGGTAGGAGAGGAAGTCTTGAAAAAGAAAACTGCTTGAAGTGAATGGGCAGGGGGAGAAGTAAAGAGAAAGGAGTTGTTAAATGATAATAATAATGATAATTATAAAGGACCAAAATCTTGCACATGTTCCATTGGGTTGGGATTAGGATGGGGCTGGGGCTGGGAGTTGGGTTGGGCAGAGCTGAGACCCAGTGGGCTTGCTGCATGTAACACCTGTAACACCATCCTTATATTGTCCAAACTGCTTGGCCTATGGCCGTTTTTCTCTGGGACTCCATAGACTGGATCTCTAAACACAGTAATCACCCAAATCCCTTTTAAATTATCACTCTTTGTTTCTTGCATCTAATGGAAGGGCCTTTATTTCCTCTGTCTGGCTCCACCTTGTGAAACAGGGATTTTGTAAGAAATTGTTAGGTATTTTTCTTTTCTTTTATCCCTTCAGACCATAGATGTGAATGCAAATCCATATCCTCAGGTGATGTAAATTAGCATAGTTCCATTCACCAGCTATAGAGCTGGTTGCTAATGTGGATCTTGTTGCTGACAGCAGCAAATATATTATGGAAATAAAATTACAACAGGTGAATCATAATTTAGTGCATCTTGCATGATGTTTTCAGGCACAGCTGTCTTGCTCCATAACACTATTCTGTGCAGCATACATTTACCTTATGTGTTTATAATAGTATTGCAAGTGGTAATCTTAGTTGCCAATTCAAGTATTGGGCAATTGTATAAACTATTACAATTTAAAATTCTTAGAAGCTAAAGTTGGAGAGGCTCAGTGCTCTGAATCCTATCAATTTGGTAGTTTATTCCTTTTCAGATAATACCTCCTTGAGCATGTAATTTCTGTACAATTTTAACTGCCGCATGGATGTAGTTATCTTAGGAAGTAATAAGCATCTTCCAAGACCCATTTTTAGAAAAAAGATATGACTGTAGTTAATTTCTTATCATTTTATCTCTGTATCAGGCACAACAAAACTGTGACTTTTCTCTTATTGCACTAAACAAATTGGAAGTGTTTTTTGATTAACTCTAAATTGGAAAGTTGTTAAATCATAACATGAAACCTCACTTCTTATTTCTAAATAGCTAAATACTCACCCAGAGTTCTTGTGAAATATGCTTTGCTTTGGTTTGGGGGTTTTTACTAACAAAAGGAAAACAGTTTATGGCTTCTTTAAGATTCCCCAGTACTTTGGATAATGAGGTAGAGGTATCCCCCGACCGGGAGATGAGTCATGTAAAGGGGCAGGACACACAGGCTGAGGCTAGCCCACCCAACCTGCAAAGAGGCATTACTAGGGCCCCACAAAAGACTCTGGGATGCCAGAGAACTGCAACCTAAGTAAATTTGGGAGGAGATCAGGTGCAGAAGATCAATAGACTGGTCTAACTTAAATTGATTACATCTGGTCCTACATCGATCCAGGTCTGTCTTAGACCAGGTTCCACAATTGTTTTTCTTGATCAATGTTCACAGAATTTTTGTTCTCTTATGAGGTTAGACCAGTTTCAGTTATTCTGGTTTATGTATAACGTATGTACCTAGCCTGGCTTAGTGGCCTGAAATGAAAATGGACTTAAGAAAGGGCCTATAGGAAGCTGAAAAGGGGAATAGGGCACTTTAAATATAATAGAACTCCTTATCAAAACTTTTTACCTTATGCAAAAGGAATGAGGTCATTCTTTAACCATCATATGAAGGGAGCAGGAGATGAGGTGCCAGTAATAGACTTGGGATCTGTTTAGAAACAGGAGTACCAAATAGGTGAGGATGATTAAGAAAAGAATGATGATGTACAGTGTATTATTTATTTCCAGGGAGTGTTAACAGCTGACTTAATTAAGATGGAGCCTAATTGAACCACATCCCTAGCATCCTGTTTGTCTTCCTCCATTTTGTAGCTTACTGTGTCTTTAAGAAAGTGATACAGGTTTTTGTTTCTTCCTTTCAGAAGGCATTTTAGCTCACTCTTGTTCTTTTTTGCAAAACAAAGGATTTAGAGAAAGTGAAAACTCTAAACAGGGTGGGAGTGTTGACTCGTGTAGGAAGTAGTTGCTTTTGCTTTCCAGAATTCTCCAACAGAATTTAAATTTACAAGTGTAGCCTGGGCGGTACTCCAAGAGGTACCCCCTCTCCAACTGAAGGGATCAAAACAGGTGCACAAGCACTGTGGGAGGGATAGGGACTGTCCTCCCCCTATAGAGCAGAGCCAGACCACCAATGTGGACTTAACCATATATCTTTTAATACTGGGAACATAACAGGCATAAAATCAGAGGGTATAGTGGACACTACAGTGCCCCAAGGGGGCAGGATTCAACAAAAGTTAGACACTTACAATCACTGACAAAAAGACAAGGTTAACAAAATATGAAACACAAACAACAGAACAAACAATACAGGTTGGGGAAATATAAAAAAGGCACAAAATGCAAAATGTCAAATGACAAGGAAATATAGGGCTTTGGTACCTGGAGGGGGAGAAAGGAGGGAAAACACAATGGCCCCTTTCCACTGCAGGAAGATTTGCTTCTTGTTAACTCAGTCACCCCAGCTGGGACTTGGACCCAGGTCTCCCACATGGTAGGCAGGAACACTGCCACACAGCCACCACTGGTGGCATTGCTTGAGCCTGCTAGGGGTCTTGACCTTCCTGGAGCCCTGGCCTCATGTTGAGCTGCCTGTTCTCTGATTGGAGGAGCTGGAAGCAGAGTTGGGAAGCTCTCAAGTTGCTGCTCAGATCCTTGCTGGAGTGGGGGGAGCCTCTCCTGCTGGCTGCAGCCTCTCCCAGGGGATCCTGGAGCCCAGTGGGAAGCCTCTCCTGCCAGCCGCACACCGCACCGCTGAGGGTCCCACTGCTGCCTGCAGGTCCTGCTCCTTCAGGCTCTTCTGGGGCGCTGCTCCTGGCTCAGCTCTGTGAAGCTCCTTCCTTGCTGTCCCTCACTGGTCTTCACTGAGTCAGCCCTCTTTTATCCCCCTCCAGGTGACCCAAGAGGCCAATCAGGAGACATGGGGGGGTGGGTCTCTGGGGCCTGATTGGTGCGGAAAGGGAATCTGAAGTCGTCCAATCATCTTTTGCCCCTTCAAAACCCCCGGGCCAGGTCACTGCCAGCCAGCCCCTCACATCAGAAAGGGCCATCTGGCAAGTAGAGACCGAAGATTGTGTGTTTAAATTCATTAATGAAAGCAGGAGAGGGAATTGAATTGAAGTTAGAAGGGTGATCAAAGGAGATACTACAGCTCTGATCTTTTATTTTCTGAATTTGACACACATCTCGGACTCCACTTGCTTGGCTGACACATTGATGTTGTCTGAAGGACTTTCCTGAGCAAAATGAAACTAATCTTGCTGTTTACAATCCAAGATTAAGAATAGCAGGATTTACACAACAGCTTAAGATCAGCAACAGCCCAAAAGTGCGCTACCAGGAAGATTTCATGTACCAGGACTTTGGACATTCCAACCAGTGCTTGCATGGGTGAAGGTCAACTCTTGATTCTGCCTGTAAAGCATGTGCTAGTTAGAAAAATCATGATCTGGTTATGAAGACTAATATGTCTGAAATTCATATTTTTCCCTGTTTTGGATTCTCATAGGCAAGTCATACTTGTTATGGCAGGAGGGGCAATACACAATTCTTCAACTTTCAATCTGCTTCCTAAAACACTCTGTTCAATGGCTTCTCATCATTGTAGAGCCCTCATAAGCATCAGTCATCTGGCTCACTTGTTACTCTTCTATTTGAAATGAATGTTCAGTAGCTTGTTTTTACAAGTTGTTAAACCACCTGGAACATTTTGCATAGAAAACAAAAAATATTAATATTTTAATGAAAAATAGGAGAAAGTTTGAACCTCAAATCTGCTTTCTAGCTTATGGAGTTTGTGCTTTGGAGTTCAAGAGCTATATAGTTCTGCTATGTAACCGAGCATATCCTGGCTCTCAGTTACTCTACATTATGTTGTGTGCAAGTCTCAGGCTATGCTGAGGCTTTTATAAAATGTTTTTAAATACCTGATAAGTATTCCTCTACCCCTTTTTCATTTCTTATTTGCAGGATTTTTTCATTCCATTTTTTTGGTGTAAATCCCATTTATTTTAATGAGTAGTGGTAGATTCCTTGTTTTCTTGAAGAGGTGATGCCAATTTTATCCTTTCAGCCCAACTCAAGTCATCAAAATCCCCACTCCACTCCTGAGGCAGTATGAAAACATGGGATGCCCATATATTTATTCATTAAAAACAAGAACTTTTCTTTCTGTTTCAATAATGCCTGCTGTTTCAACTCAGAAGTATAGTTGAGAGTAAGGTTGATTTGAAACACATATATAGTACCTAAATCACCTTAAGATAGAATCTTAAATAATGTATAGAACATATAAGTGCCAGATGCAGTTCTTAATTTACAGTACTGCTCTCTTTGTTAAGATCTTGTAGATCTTGTTGTTCATTGCAAGTGGTAATATTGGTTGCTAATACAAGTATTGGGCAATCTTATAGAATATTTAAGATTTAAAATTTTTAGACTAAAATTGGAGAGGGTCAGTGTTCCGAATCCTACCAAATTGGTAGTTTATTCCTGTTCAGATAATCTTTTATCTTTTGTTAGAATGGGTAAACATTAAGTAATATAAACAGTCCTGTTCCCTTCTGTAAGTGAAAAAAAAACCCCAAACAAAGCAGTTAAAGAGAGAGTTTATCAATAAAAATGCTGGTGGTTAAATATGGAAGGAAGTAAATATAAGTGAATATAACCAAGAATAAACATTTTATTGCTGGAGTGATTCTTTAAGTGTCTATTTTGTATGGAGGTGATTTTTATTCCCTCACCCATGTTAGCCCTGATGAAGACCAGATAGATGAAAAACTGTTGTCCTGACGTGTGACCGGCAAAGAACAAAGTAAAAATGCTTACAGTTACTGCAGTGGTATCACTAATGAGTGATTTCTGTTGGAATATAACCTGATGTGTACCAAAGCAGAAACCTCTGATGTAATAGAGTGCTTTCATATTGCCACAGAACATACAGTAAGACCTGGGGAGGCCTACTGTGCTAAGGAGATTAACTATACTTTTTATTAAGCATGCCCACAATTCATGCTTCATTGAACTTTGATATTGATCCCAAGTTCAGTTTGTAAGATAGGATGGATTGTGTGGGGGGGAGAAAACAGCAGACTAGCAGTAGGAAAGAATATCAGAAAAAGCATCTTGGCTAGGCAGTGCTGCCGTCAGCTGGCAAATATCTTTGATCAGGTGGTGAGATACTATCATTCTGAATGTGGCCTTAAATCAGTAAGCAATTATACCTGGAATTGGTGTGCCCTAAATGTCTCTACCACTTTCCCATATAAAAGTTAGTCACACATAACTTTGTTAAACTTTACCAATTCAAGTAGAAGTTTACCGTACCTCAGGCTGATTCTTTTCCCTTGAAACTTTGAAAATAAAAAGGATTAGGCTGTTCTGAGATGGATGTAAAGGAAAGGAAAACAGTTTTTTCAAATAAAAGTCCTACTGTTTTCATTGAGAAATCTTGTACCTCCATGATTTGGTGCAAGGGGCTGAAATCTGGCAGGAAGATTGTTCTAATATCAGATGATCTGGGATCCTGGTTTTCTCTCTTTCAAACATCCAAAATTCTCTGACTAAACCTCCCCAAATCTTGTGTGTGTGTGTGTGTGTTTGTGTGTGTTTGTGTAATGTATGTGTGTGTGTGTGTATGTTTGTGCATACATACACACATAGTATAGATAGCACTTGAACACAATGTTTTCTTGATATGTTTTCTGCCAGAGGGGGCCCCCAGCTGGCCTAAACCCCAGCCCCCCAGTTTGTGAGGCAGGCGGCAGTTGTGTAGTGGGAGTGTGGAGCTTTCCAGAGCTTGACCCTTGTCCTGATGGTGCAGGGCTGGTCTGGACTCACCAGAGCTTGACCCCTGATGGCCTGGATGGGCCTCACACTGTCAGGGCTGTGCACCAAGCTCTGACAAGCCCAGACCACTTTGTGCCATGGGTGGGCCCCCCCGATGATATGCAGCCAGTCTTGGCCATCAGGGGCCAAGCTTTGGTGAACCCAAACTGCCCTGCACCATTGGGGGGAGGGGGTGGCGGGGCTGAATGCAAAGAGGTGGTCTGGGCACACATATTGGTGACACACTGGGAGGAATGGGGGAGCAGGTGCCTTCCAGATTTCTGCAGCCTTCAGGGCATGGGGCTTCAGCCTGACTGAACCAGGAGACTCACTTCTGCCACTGCTGCTGTTGCCAGGAACCCCATGCCACCATCTCTGGGAGCCCCATGCTGCCACTGCTACCCCAGCCCCAGTCACCAATTCTGCCATGGAGTGCCCAGCCTGGTGGGCAGGGGTGCAGCATGTGCTCCCCACCACCCTCACTAAGCCACCGCTGCTGCCTCAATCTTGGTGTTGTGGGGAGCAGGACATGGGGCTGCAGCCTGGCTGGACCCAACACCCCGCAGCATTGGGGTGGCTGTGGAACGTGGCATTGTTCTCCCCACACTGTGGCCCCCCACACATCACTTATGCCTCCCCCCATCTCCTATAAACCTACCTACAGCTGCTCCCATCACTCTGCCTGGCTGTATTGCTCACCATGTGTGTGTATGCACATGCATGTGGCACCCCTGCCTCTGATTGCCTTCCCCCATTGCCTCCAGCCCCAAGCAGCTCCTTGCAGACTGGAATTCTGCCAGCCTGCAAAGGGACACCTGCAGTTTTCCACTTCAAAGGGAAAAATCTGGGTTTTTCTCCTTTAAAGGGGAAAATCTGCATTTTTCTGTGGGAAATAGAAAACCCAGATCCCTGCAGATGATGATGCCTTTCCTGGTTTTCATGGAAAAACCACTGAAGTAGGTACAGGTATATACAACCAAAAAATCTAATTTATACACGTTTAGTGGTAAATTTAGATACCAGAGGTAATTTCTCCAAAGAAGCCAGCTGTAACAAGCATTCTTCTGCCTGAGAGTGGAGGAGCAGGACTTTTTTTCTGAAATTGTTGGTTGGCTGCTCTGGCATTCAGCAGCAGCACTGAGAGAAGGAAAACTTGCTTACATGCTCTCAATATTCCCTCTGCTGCTGGTTAGTCAATTTGAAGGTGAATGTTATCCATCTTGATTGCAGTGGAGAGAAGACTGGGAGGATAAGGAGGTACTGAAAGTAGAAAAAACAGTGAGAGGAACTTTCCTCCTGGGGAGCCTAACCTAGCTAAGTAAGGAGCCTTTAACAGAGAAAAGAAAACCAGAAGGAGCAGGAGGTAACACTCAAAGATTTCCACCATCAGTAGAGGAGTCAAATGGTAAAAGCAGGAAAAGGAGCATCACAAGGTCTGACTAGATAAAAAGAGCCTGGTGGAAGGCTGAGATTAGGAGTCCAAGGAGTCTCATGGAGAGGCTGGGTTGGTAAAATACTGAGGAATTTAGAGATTGCAGCTGGGTGAATAAGTGGGCAGGTATAAGAAGCCAGGGAAGTTTACAAGGGGGAACAGTATATGGGCAGGATGGAATAGTCTGGGAACTTTGGAACACATTTCCTCCAGATCTTGGACTTGAACTCAAGATGCCAGGGTCTCAATGCTCCTTCCACAAACATCTGTGAAACAATACAAAAGAGAAGAGATACAGCAAAGTGGCGGGGCACCCAGGGCAACTGTCACACCTAGGGGTAGTGGCAACTTCCAGCTGCTGTCATGTCACTGGTGGAATCATGCAGCTCTGGTGCCAGCCTTTATTTCTCACTCGCTCCTCCCCTGTAGTTGATGCCCAGGGCAGGTGCCCTGGGCACCCTGCCCTAGTTATGCCACCATAAGAGCATCCATCTTATAACCTTTCAGCTCCAAAGATGCAAGTTATCAAGGATGCTGCATTTTGTAATATCTTTATCTGATACTTTGTGCAATGAGAGGTCAGCTTTTTCACCCAATCAGCCATTTTTAAGCTGTTTGCAGGCATGCACTATAAACTGTTTCATGTGGCCAGATCAGGTGAAAATTGTCACTTCTGTCTGCACCACAGGTGCTCAGAAATGCAGTAGGTAGCAAGCTACTACTGCTAACAATTTTTTTTTTCAGTGCCAGTGGTCTGTGTTGTGGATGTAAAAATTTCAGTCCACAACATAAAACATGAGTGTCAGTATGATAACAAATAACAGACATTTTGTCTTGTCTTTTTAATTTTTTCCTCCTTTGAAACTAGGAAATTGTGTGAGATAACTAATTAAAAAAATTGTAAGATTGCAAAGTTGAGCACTAAAGAGTCAAGTAGAACCAGAATTCAGGTTGTCTGTGATTATATAATCTGACTTGTTTGTCTGAGCTATGGTCTTTTTTTCCCATGCTATTTTTTATGGGAAGTTAAGGGATTATTTCCTTTTGCATTCCCTACCCTAGAACTGTATATGGCCTAATTTTGTAATAATAGTTATTAGTTATCATATTTGTGTATCACATCTCATTAGGGAGGAGTTCTGATTACCTGAATTACTCTTCTCTAACAGCAAACCTGATACCCAATTTTTCTATTAATTCCAGAAGAATGTTGAATGCATATGTATAGGTTATAACCATAGAAATTCTGCATTGCCTCTTGGTTTACAGTAAGATTTGGTCATGGTAAAATGGAGTAGTTCAGGCTGGAAAATTCTTTAGGCTTTCAAATCTATGAGAAGTGCTACTAAAAAAAAAATAATAAGCCCTTTTGAACCAAACTGAGTGGAGTTCAAACAGCTCTAAGTTCTGTGTTCATTCTATTAAACTATGCTGCTCCCTGTGGAGTCGTGGTTCCGGGGTAACCACGGTCTCCTTACGTCAGGGAGTGCTTCCCGAGGTTAAGGGTCGCTCACCTGTAGGTTTCACGTGTCTAACTCACCTGCCACGACTTTGATGGTAATCTGGTTCAGTAGTACTGTCCGATGCATGTCAGTCCAAAAATGAGACTCCTTGCCTCTCAGGGTCCCGTGTTGATGCGGGCTCTGCCACCCCTACACCCTCGCCCGTACCACCAGGAACGTGACCGTCGCTTATGAGTCTGTCACGTAGTCCAATCTTCCTCCCTCGGATTAATCCACAACAAAATACAGAATACAAAACACAAACACAGCACCGAACCGGAGCTCTTAAGCTTGGACTCTCACTCCAATCCTCAGCGGAGTCCACCGCTCTTTCCCCTGTTTTCCCCAAAGGGGATCTTCAGCCCTCCTTAGGGTTCTGTGAGACCACTCAGTCCCTTACTGCTGCCGCAGTGAATTCACCATCTGAGTGCCCCTTTATTAAGGGCTTTACCATATATGCGCCTGTCGGGTGCCAGTTGCTCCCGGCCCACTAAATTAGTCCTTTAGCTCATTGGGCTCTCTGCCCGGGTTCACGAACCCCACAAGGGGCTTACACTTGCTCCAGAAAGTGCGGCCGCAGCACCGGACGGCGCGCATCCACCCGAATGAGCTCCTGCCGGTGTCTGTCTCCCTGCTGGGCTCTTCCAGTTCCGCCAGGGCTCTGCCTAGCGCCAGTGTCTCATTTATACTGGCCCTCTCTGTCCGGGCCCCTCCTTCCTCCCTACACTGCAGGAGGTAGGTTCACGCCCTGGGTTCGAGAGGGGTATTGCACGGCAACTGCACCGGGGAAAGGAGTCTCGGTGTCCGCCGGCCCCTTTCCTCCCTCACACTCCCTAATAACAAAGCTGCTATCTCGGTACCCAACTTTATGTAACCAGATAGCTTCTTTCTGTGAAAAGATAAATTCTCAAATACCAGGCTAAAGGGTCAAATTGGTCTGTGACACACTCTCTAACTTAAATCACAGTTGAGTTCAAGCCTTAACCTAGGTAAAACTCCACATTAATACCAGCTGTTTTAGAGTTATAGACTTGCTTGAACTTTCAATCATGTTTTGTTCAAATGATTCAGTTGGTCAGGTAAGCACAGAAGGTTTCAGAGAAGAAGAAATAAAAAGATAAAGTAGGGGAATTTAAGTGAAGCAATTCACTGGTCTTACTCATTAGTAACTGTTTTGAACCAGTCTCACAGGTGCCTCTACAGATCACCAAGGTTAGTTTAAAAAATGCTATCAAAGCTTTTCTTAGCAAGTTGAACTTTGTTTGAATGACAAGATCTGACTACTCTTAAGCAGAATAGAAAATGTCATGCTTTGAAGACATATTCCTTAAATCTTACAGGATCAAAATTTCCTTTTAGTGGCCCTGGAAGAAACACCCCCCCCAAAAAAAACAGCTCTGCTTCTGCCATCTTTGCTGTACAGGCAGGCATTGATTTTCTTCATCTGCTTTAAGCAGCATACATTTTTGTAAGGCTGAATAATTTGCAATGAATTTTGGGATGTTTCAAATTTAAGGAACCCTCTTGCATTGTGTGCATCACCCTTCTAAAATTGATTAACTTCAGGTGCTGATGGGGTGTCTTCCATGTGCCCCCTCTCCCAATCATACTCAACCCATTTTTTGTGACCTTCTCTTTTTCATATCTTCTAAATCTCTCTTTTGTATTTTCCTTGTTTTTAGTTATTTGATGCTTCTTTTATGGTGTTTTACACTTCTCTGCTGTACAGCCACTGTTTAAACTACCTGAACATATTGAACATAGTGGATCCAATTCTTCCCTTATGTAACGCTTTTGCAGAAGGCTATATGAAAACAAAATATTCCAATTGAGAAGGCACAGTCCTCCTGGCAGTTTGTTTATCTTTAAAAAAATCAAATTCTAATAAATAGCACAGATTAAAGGATGACAATGGCAAGATATTTTTAGATGCATGGCCACTTTTAATTGCATGGACCAAGAGAGTGGTATTTTAGACTTTGCAGTTGACATATGGATGAACTTTAACGTACATACTTTATATGCACTGCTCGTAGCTATCAAAACCAGTGCTCTTTACATGCTTACGCCATCACTAACCTGCATTGTTTTAAATGTTACAACATCAAATTGTATTGATGTTTAATGATCAGTCTGTCTGATCCTTTAAAGCTGCTTATATCTTAATCAATGATTATTTTTTCGACTTCACAGCATTTTAAATACAGAAATGTAATTAAGTAGTTTTGAAATACTGCTTTGAATACTTCGAAATGCTGCTAACTTGGTAAAAAGGTGAAATTATTATAGTTTGTGATAATTTATAAGGTGTAGAATTGCATCACTTGCACTTAGAGATTTTAACTGAGCATAAGGAATACCAGTGCTATATATTCAACTCATTCACTTCTTAGTAGAGTACCTAAATGCTTGTAAGCATATACGGTGTCCATGTATGATTGTGTATTCATAATCACATCATGGTAAAGATTTGAATGGAAATGTACTTGGCTAAATTAGAACCTTAGGACTTTTGAAGACCTTCATTCCCCACTTTTCTCCCCCCTTGAATTAGAGGCCTTTTTAGTTCATCTGACTTGCTTATAGAAAGAGTCCATAAATACTTTGTAGCTAAGAGCAGATAAAACCTACAATGACCCTGATGGTTTAAATAGGGCTTGGTAACACTATTAAGTCTCTCCTGGAACTTAAACAATATTACGTTCCACAAGAGAATGCTCCCAGGTCCTCACCTAGGGACAGGTGTGGTCATGGTAAAGCTGGAATCCGAGAGAATTCAGTACAACCAGGACACTTCAGACCACTTTCCTCCTAAAACACCAAGAGTTTTATATATCTGAGTTGGCTGGAAGGATGAATCAAGGGAAGAGATGTACCACTGCAGTGTTAGGTAGAATAGCTGTTTAACAATGAGGATGCTAGAGAAAGCAACCCCATTCAATAGTTAGTCAGAGGGGAAGATGTGGTTACACATTTTGACATCCTCATAGATTTGTGTGCACTTGAACACAAATGCTGATTCCCTTACAAAGAACTATTCTACCTGTAAAAAAATCAAGCAAAGTACAGTAGCACCTTAATTTCACTGGTTCATCAATTCTATCCACTTATCTTGGGCTGTGTGTAGACAAAACAAGGGGCATGTGTGTACAACACTTTGAAGTGGGTTAACAGCTGCTGTAGCAAACTTGGTGGTGTAATGCACCTTAAATGACTTGGGATGCAGCAAACTAAAATTCCTCCAAGTAGTTTTAGTTTGCTGCCCTGATTGCTGCAGAGCGAAGCACTGGGCTCTGTGCACCTCAGGGGCTCTTCAGGAAGCCCGTGCAGGCAGGCTGCCCAATAAAATAAAAAGAAGTGGTGAGCCTGATCTTTTTTTTTTTTCTTGGAGCCTGCCTGCCTGAGCTGTGCAGGGGCCTGGTGCTTTCCTCCACGGCTTTGGTGCCCCAGGGGACCACCCGAGCCAGGTGCCTGTGGCAAGTGCCGCCTCGTGTGGGCCACTGCTGCCGCAAAGGGAAGCATCAGCCCACCCCACAGCCCAGGGACTGTTCTGCCCACTGGTAGCTTGCCCTCCCCCCCCCGCCACTGGAGAGGCATGTAAGTGCATGGGTATGTGCATGACACAGGGGTTTACCTTGGCCTAAAATTGAAGTGCTTGAACAGTAGACTGAATGGGTTCTGCCACTTGTAGAACTTGTGCTTGCACTTTGAACTAATTTCCATGCCAAAGGTGGTCTATGCTTGACATTTTGTGTGCACAAGGATCTGAAAATTAGTCATTTGAAAATAGTTTTATTTTTCAATAGCTAAATGGCTCAAAGTTCTTTCTCTTTTATTTCCCTTACTCTATAAATCTGCATTCTGTTCTGTTCTTCTCCTCTGGTAAGAAGTGTTAGAAGAAAAAGAGACTGAGAAAGAGGAAGAAATCTTTAGCATCTGTGATTTCTGGGCATTTTTATCGTGGAATATATATATATATATATATGAGATGTGTTTTAAAGGAATATAGCATGGGGAGGAAGAAAATGCCTAAACCAGCAATTCTCAATAGAGTCATATAGCACCCTTAGGTAGCTTGAGATCTTTTCAAGGGTGACACAGAGTGCTACACAGTGTTAGTACTGTTACATTTGCAAACATGAACCCAGGGCTTTCAAATAGGAATTTGGAGATTTAAAAGCATTCTGCGTTCTGTGGTCTTTCTGAGTGCTTTTCAGCAGCAGAATTCTTCTATGTTGTCATGCCGGGTTGTAGGCAGCCAGGTCTGTGGGGAGTGTCTGGAGTCCAAGTGTAGGGAAGCCAGGACTCCAGAAACCAGAAGATCCATTTGAGGGAACAAATCAGAGATTCACAGGGTCAGACATCACAGAAGACAGAGCTAGCCTCTTTACATGGCTAGGTTAAGAGGCTTGCCAGGTCAGGTATCCAGAAAACCAGAATGAGGTCAAATATCCAAAAGGTCGGACAAAACTGGGGTCCATGGGCATGCTGGGTCAGCTGTCCAGCATCTGTCAGAGAACCAGTAGCAGCACAAGCCAAGGGCACAAGAGCCTGGGTACAGGGTTGAACCTTCTTGCCCAGACACTCCCTTTTCTGGGTCAGCTGACCTAGGTTGGCCACTCCAGTGGCAGGGAGTAAGCGTGTATCTAGGCCCAGATGGAGGGTTCTGCCCACCTGTGCTCACCCAAAGTTTTCCTGGGAAGGTTCCAGAGCTATGCCAGACAAACAGGGTTCAAGGCCACAGCCTTGATCCATTATTTCTCTGTAGTGAAAAAACAAGGGCAAGCCAAGAGCTGGCATTTTTGGAGGGGTGCTTTGAGTTTAGGGCGGGGTATCTTGAGTTTAAAAAGGTTGAGAACCTCTGTCCTAAACTATTAAGTCACAGCCAGTTGCATAATTTTGTTCAGGCAGTGGAAGATAGATAGATAGATAGATAGATAGATAGATAGATAGATGTTCTATCTTTGTTCCTGGCCTGTGGAACCATATATATATAATGTATACATATTTTAGAAATTGACAAGGATGATGCTGGGTCCCCTTCTTTGTACCGGATCACCACAGCACTGCTGCAAACAATAGGAAATGTATTAAGTGGCTTGATATTTACCTATACATTAAATGGTAACAACTGTTTTCAGAGGTTTATTTTCCTGGCTCTGCTTGCTATTGTTTTAATTTGGAAGTTTATTTTTCTCTTTTATGATAAAAGTCATTGGAAGAATAAATGGACTAGTGTCTAAATGATTCACTTAGTTTATGCATGTACAGGGCTAATTCTGTATATGCTTAGGAGTATTCTGTGACAGATCCAATTGAATGATCATTGGAAGCAAATGCATGCATTTGTTGTTTTTAGCAGAAGGATCTATAGAGGGAAGAGAAGATTGCAGTTCTCCTCTCTTTCTCCTCTTGTTCTTTTTTAATAGGCGCATAGGGTGTAGTAATAAACATTGTGAATATACTGTGCTGCCCATAAAAGTAGGCAAATGGTCTGAGACTGGCAGATTTAGGAGTTTTGCTGCTCATATTAATGTAGAAGAGACACCATCTTAGTCCCATGTTGCACATGTCTTTCTGCCTAACACATTACTTATATAATGGAGAAGGCTAAAGAAACCTTAATAACAACAGTACTACTTTAAAGAATGTAGTAGCACCATTGGGCTCTCTATCACATAATCTTTTCAAAAGGAAGCTGTAGAACCAGGATATAAATTGGCAGTCTTTTCTTCTTTTCCATTCTACAGGGATCTAGATAGCTTTGTAACTGTAACAAGGGTTTTGGCAGGTTCCTTTTTTGCCACTGGGCCAGTTATTTGTTTTCAGTGTTTGTTTTCAGTGCACATATTATTTTTTGAACCTTTCACCAGGAAGTTCTAGTTACCTTCCCCCACTGTGTAGGTCTAACCTTCTAGATGTGAGGACGAAAACAAGACCTTGGTGTTTATGAAAAGTTTTTATTATTACTATTTGCAAAATAAAAGAGAAATGTGTGTGTGGAGAGAAAGGCATGTAACAGAAATAAGTATCTGATTTTTTATTTTTTCTTCTTTTGTCCCTTTGGTAATTATACTCAAAATCAGTAACAGTTTTCATCCAAATATTAAAATGGATATGTGGATAAAATATCCTAGTCAGACGGAAGCAAACAATCATCGTTAAAATAGATAGCAAATAAATCCAAGCATGAGTCCTCAAATTGATACATGGAAAGAGAAATCTACTAAGAAGGAAAATAGATTTTTTTCCCTAAACTTTTGATCTCTGTCTAGAGGTGGCTGAATACTTGTTACAATTTATTTAATTCACTTCTGTCATCTAGAATGTACAGTTAAAAATGTATGTTTTAAAAGAATTATTTAGCTCAGTTCTTTGGGGTTCTCCACTGTCTGTGAGGAAAGTTATAAATAGAGCCTGAGGAGAACTTTGTACTATATTAGACAAAGTACCATGATTGGATATGTGAAGTAAGAAGGGAGAACATAGAGCATGCTGTTATATTGTGAGCTTCTTATGTAGGGCGTGAGATTAAATGCTTTTGATCCCCATTGATTCAGGAGAGTACTTTTCATGTTTGGCCTGTTAGGTTATGAGATTCTTTGGAGTTGGAATCATACCTTCTTCACTCTGAATATTTGGCCCAAGTTTAACAAAATAATATAAATTCATCATAGTGCCTTTAGGTTATATAATGTAGAGATGGTTATATAGGTTATATAAGGCATCAAGTGTTGTGGCTACACTTAAATACTTATTTTTAAACAAGAAAATAATCTTGTTTATACCTAAAGGAATTATGTCACATATTTGTCTAATGTCTTTTGTAGGTATCCCAGATCTAATGGGCGGGGGTCAAGGAGAGCTCTATGTCAAGGAGAGCTACGCATCCCTGCAAGCCAATATTGGCAACAAGGGTAGCCAACTGGAGACCATCTGGGTTAAAAAGGCTTGACAATCACCTTGCTAGGAGCATTTGACCCCAGTACTCTTTTCTGCCATGGCAGGGGTCAGACTTGATAATCTGCTCAGGTCCCTTCCGACCCTACTAACTATGAAAATTCATGGGGAATACAGAACAGGGGACACAATGGTGGGAGTCTACTACATACCTCCCACCCAAAGTCAAGAGCTTGACCACGAGTTTACCAGGGAATTGGCTGAGGCGGCATGCTCCCGGTCCATGCTTGTCATGGGAGACTTCTACTACCCAGACATCTCATGGGAAGAGTGCTTGACTAAATCTGAGCAGTTGCAAAGCTTTCTCTCATGCATGGATGACCTCTATTTGACACAAGAAGTCTACGGGCCAATGAGAGGTAAAGCACTGCTCAGCCTGGTACTGGCAACCAGGGATGACCTAATCAGTGACCTAATGATCA
>NW_017728886.1:172575628-172576874 GCF_001723895.1 Crocodylus porosus | reverse complement strand
CTAAAAAGACAGACCTACAAAGGATGGAGGATGGGATCCACCTCCAAGGAGGAATATTCCGCACTGGTCACATCCTGCAGGGAGCAAACCAGGAAAGTCAAGGCTGCAACAGAACTCCAACTGGCTAGAAGTATCAAGGATAATAAAAAGTCCTTTTTTAGATATGTGGGGAGCCGGAAGAAAAGCAAGAGCAACATTGGACCCCTGCTAAACCAGATGGGACAACTGACAACCGATGCCCAGGAAAAAGCCAAACTATTAAATAAGTATTTTGCATCAGTCTTTCACTAGTCCCATGGGAGGCCCCTGCCCATTACGGGACAGGGAAGCCCGGGTAAGGGAGATTCCCTGCCCTCCATCAATGCTGACCTTGTGAAGGAACATCTTGAGAGGCTGGACACCTTCAAGTCAGCTGGCCCTGACAATCTACACCCCAGTGTACTCAAGGAACTGGCTAGCATCATAGCCCAGCCCCTGGCAGGGATCTTCGAGTACTCCCGGTGCTCTGGTGAAGCGCCTGAAGATTGGAAGAAGGCCAACGTGGTGCCTATCTTCAAGAAAAGAAAGAAAAGGGCATCTGGCAAACTACAGGCCCATCAGCCTGACCTGTATCGTGGGGAAGGTCTTAGAAAAGATTATCAAAGAGACCATTCATAATAGACTGGCCAATGGGAACATCCTGAGGGATAGCTAGCAAGCGTTTCTTACGGGTAGGTCTTGGTTGACCAATCTCATTTCCTTCTATGACCAGGTGACCTATCACCTGGACAAGGGAGAAAAGATTGATGTTGTATATCTTGACTTCAAAAAAAGCCTTCGATCTGGTATCCCATGATCACCTCTTAGCAAAACTGGCTAATTGCGGCCTCGGCCTCACCATGATCTGCTGGCTGGGGAATTGGCTCTGCAGTAGGACCCAGAGGGTAGTGGTTGATGGAAGTCAATTGTCATGGTGCCCATTCACCAGTGGGGTCCCTCAAGGCTCTGTCCTTGGGCCTACACTATTCAACATGTTCATTAATGATGTGGACATTGGTGTCAGAAGTGGACTGCCCAAGTTCACCGACGACACCAAACCCTGGGGTAAAGCATCCAAACCTGAGGACAGGAGGGCAATCCAGGCTGACCTTGACAGGCTCAAGAAATGGGCAGATGAGAACCTGATGGTGTTTAACACCAAAAAATGCAAGGTTCTCCACCTTGGGATGAAAAACCTGCAGCATCCTTATAGGCTCGGCAGTGCTAC
>NW_017728886.1:172572314-172575524 GCF_001723895.1 Crocodylus porosus | reverse complement strand
TGACCACAAGATGAATATGAGCCTTTAATGTGATGCTGCAGCTAGTAAAGAGAGCAAAACTCTGGCTTGCATCCATAGATGCTTCTCAAGCAAATCCCAGGATGTCATTCTCCCCTTGTACTCAGCCTTGGTGAGGCCGCAGCTGAAGTACTGCGTCCAGTTTTGGGCTCCACAATTCTAAAAGGATGTGGACATTCTTGAGAGAGTGCAGAGAAGAGCCACACACATGATCAGAGGTCAAGAAGACAGACTTTACGATGGCAGGCTGAGAGCTATGGGACTCTTTAACCTGGAAAAGCGCAGGCTCAGGGGCAATCTGATGGCTACCTATGAGTTTATCAGGGGTGTTCCCCAGGATCTAGGGGAATGATTGTTCACCAGAGCGCCCCAAGGGATGACAAGGTCAAACAGTTATAAACTCTTACAAGACCGTTTGAGGCTGGACATAAGGAAGAATTTCTTTTCTGTCTGAGCCCCCAAGGTCTGGAGTAGCCTGCCTCCAAAGATGTTTCAAGCACCTACATTGAATGCCTTCAAGAGAAATTTTTATGCTTATTTTGCTGAGATCCTATGACCCCAGCTGACTTCTTGCCCCTTGGGCAGGGGGCTGGACTCAATGATCTTCTGAGTTCCCTTCCAGCCCTAATGTCTATGAAATCTATGAAATAATAACAAAATCATGATGGCAGATGATTGGGGAAAGATCACAAAATCTTTGCTAGTGACCAAATTAGAGGCCACTGAACAGGCACTACAATTTTCTATCAGCATCCATTTTGAATGTGTTTGTATACATGTATTAAGGCAATACATGGGTTTTAGGTTAATGATTTTTGGAATAGAATAGGTGTCCTAGTAAGATAAGATTTTGCTTCTTATTTTAGCATTCCAAGCAGAAGTTTTAGCATTCCAAGCAGAAGTTTTGCTGGGGATATACATGGTGCCTGTCAGTAAATGTGTGTTAGATTTATTGTGGTTTGGGGTGCAGAGAAAGTTAAGCCTAATTATTTTGGTTTAAGAGTCACCAGAATGGAAGAAATTGTTCCTGACATTACAGGTTTATCTATGAGACGAGTCTATTAGGTGCCATCTCCTGTCTCTTAATTTAGTGTGTCATTTTTTTCACGCTTCTGTTGATCCATTGGCCTTCTAAAATGTGATAAGAATCCTAACAACAAAAAGAGATTATGAGTGTTGCAAAGGAAGTATAGCAAAATGAAAGCAAATGAAATTTTAGGATGTGTCATACTACATCCTGATGGTAAGTGTAGGTCTCGCTGGTATATAGATTAATACAACCATTAATCAGCGCATACACAAATCACACAGAGGCCATGTGAACGGTAGCACCAAGGCCAAGAGAGAGAGTGTGAATTGACCAGTACAGGGTACCAAAAAAGATCAGAGTGACTTGGCAAACAAGTCCCTATTGAGTAAGGAGGTCACACAAGTTGGTGAGTACTAGGTTGTGTATGCTGTAAACACAAGGTTGTATTGATAAGTATACAAAAAGGGGTCTGGGAACATGTAATACTTTGTACTAGGCTTAGGGGTTTTGTTCATGTTTGTACCATGCCTGCAAATAAGCAGGCTAGCACTATGGACCAGCCGATCATGGCTATTCATGTCTAGTCTTGTTTGTAGACAGTAAACCTAGCTGAGCTTTTTGTCACTGAGAAATGAAACTGGCAGTCTCTTTCTTGTAATGATGAGATACGGGCCCAGGATTATAGACATAATCTTGGCAGTGCACACATAGATCACCCAAACTAAGGAAGTCTAACATGATTGGTAACATCTAACTCCTAACACCACTAAGAGTCAGATACCAAGACATATGGAGTCTGCCCTGACAACACTGGTAACTCCTCTGAGTCCCGCAGTAAGATATTTTGGGCCCTGGGATGCAGCATAATCTAGTGAAAGGGGCTCTGGAAACAGGCTCTATTCCCAGCTCTGCCAATGACTTGTTATATGATCTTGAAGAAATCGTTTTAGTTTCACCATATGAAGTTAGTGATATTTACCTACTGTTTTTTAATAAGAACTTTAGAATGTACCGATTAAAAACCTTGTATGAGAGTCAGAAGTGGGTTTTGGTACTCTATTAAATGACATTTCTTAAGTGAGGTGGTGAAAATCAAATTCAAACCAAAGTTCCTTTCATTAATTATTTTTCCACATTGTATGAACAGGGACATTCTATTGGTAGGACCAAAGTAATCTTCAGAGGGCCTTAAAACAGTGGAAATTTACTGTTACTTTTGCAACAGAGAGGAGGAGCCATTGGATGTAATGTAAACTGTCATTTGCATTGCTACAGCACCTAGAAGCAACATTCAGTGACTGTAACTCTATTTGTATGCACAAAAGAAAGAATGATCAATATTCCAGAGATCTTATAGGCTAGGGACAAACATTACACATAACTCGATATAAGTGATCAGAAACCAGTTTAAACCTGTACCAGAACAGAAGTATAGTACATATAGACCAGTTTCAAAATGGCCGAAACCAATTTAAGATAGACCTGGATGGATGTACTGTAGTATCAGACCTAACTAATTTAGGTTAAACTGGTCTCTGAAATTTCTGTCGCAAATCCTCTTTTGACTCTAGTTAGGTTGCAGCCCCCCAGCATCCCAGGATGTTCAGCGAATCCCCTGCCAACCCTCCTTCACAGGGCAGATGGACAAGCCTGTGCCCCACTGTCTGCTCCAGCTGAGCCCAGCCAAACGCACCCATGGGATGTCACAGAGATAAGGCAGCAAGCCCCTGCTCCCCAACCTAGCTGGTAGAGGGCACAGGGAACTGGTGGGGGGAAGGCAACCCCCTGCCTTTCCTCCCCACAGCTGGGGTTTGCATAGCTTGGGGAGCCCCCCATGGTGGATGCTTTTCCCCCACAGGCCAGGCTTTCCTCTCCACAGCCTGGCTGAGTGATCACCAAGAGTGAGGGAGAACAGAGCCCCACTTTCCTGGTCATAGCCCCCACAGCTAGAGTCTGCACAGCATGGGGAGGGCCCATGGTAGGGGCTTTTCTCCCACAGCTCATTTTTCCTCCCTTTGCAGGCCAGCTGGGTGATTGCCCAAGGACCAGCCCCTGTGCTGGACCTGGCCTTTCAGCTGCAGGAGTCAGAGGCAGGAGAGAACAGGGACCCCTACCCCAGGCACAGCTCCATACCTGGGGTCTACACAGTATACCCCCCCCCC
>NW_017728886.1:172536278-172572135 GCF_001723895.1 Crocodylus porosus | reverse complement strand
GGCTGTAAGGCCAGATCTATTGCAGGGATGGGGCTGTGGCAGTATTTCAGGTGGGCTGTAAGGAAAGCTGGGCTGCGGCAGGGGAGGGGAAGTCCCCACTGTGGTGTCCCCTGCACTGTGTAGGCCCCAAATGGAGGGTTTTGGGGGGGCTCTTCCCCCCTGCCCCGTTCCCTCTTGGGTCCCCCATAGCTACCAGCTCTGGGAGGCTGGGTGCAGGGAAAGGTCTGCAATGACAGCAGGGGCCATGTGTCTGACAGTCAGTCAGGAATGACCCTGCTTGGCTAGGCTCAGCTGCTGAGCTGGGAAGTGAGCAGGAGCACCTCCCCCCGCCCTCCTCCCCTCTTCTGGCCTGGCCAGTGCAGGCCTTTGCCTGCTTCCTCTCCTACAAAGGTAAACAAGTTTCACACTTGCTCACGATCCAATCTTCACAGTTTAAAGAAATCTGCAAAGGCTGGATTGATTCTGCCTTGGGCTGTTTGATTGTCTGTACTTAGCCATAATGGTTAGAGACAAGAAGGCTGAACTATTCAATGCCTTTTTTACTTCAGTTTTCACAAATAGGGGCAGCTGCCAGATGATAAGTTGGCAGCAGACATAAGAAAGGAAGCAAAAACACTGTTATCCAGTGCTAGGATCCAGAATGACCTGGATATGACCTGGGTTGGCTGGAGAAATGTTGCACAATCAATCAAATGAGATTCAACAAGTACTTATGTAAAGTCCCGCACTCGAGATGGAATAGCCACATGCAAAGTCTGAAATTGAAAAAAATCAAAGTTCCAGCTGCCTTGGTAGTGACTTTTAGTTTCACTTTACAACTACTCATGGAAGGCATCACAAGAAGGTAATCACTATCAATCTCATAGTGACTACAACTACAGAGAAAGTTGGTATCTGATGCCATACCAAAGCGAGAGTCTCATGCACAAGTACAGGCTAGGGAATTACTGGCTAGGTTGCAGTTCTGCAAAAAAGGATATGTGGTTTATAGTGTATCATATGCTAAATATGAGCCAGCAGTGTGCTCTTCTTGCAAAAAGAAAAAGAACAAATTCCGGCAGCATCCTGGGCTATATTAACAGGAGTGTCACTTGTAAATCAAGGGAAATGATTCTTCCATTCTGTTCAGCATGGAGGAGGCCTTACCTAAAGTACTGTGTCCACTTTTGGGCCTCACATTTCAAGAAGGAAGTGGATGTTTTGGAAAGAGTCCAGTTCAGGGCATCAAAAATTATTAGGAGTCTCAGGGGCAGGACTTAGGAAAAGCTGAAAGAACTAGTGTTATTTAGCCTGGAGAAAAGAAGACTGGTCAGCTGATAATGGTCTTCAAACAACTGAAAGGTGATTATTATAGAGAAGATGGAAATGGGTTTTTCTGTGTTTTCGTAGGGGACAGGACTAGGAACAATGGCCTCAGGCATTTAGGTTGGAGATTGGAAGGAATTTTCTGACTCTGCGTGGTCAAACATTGGAAGTCTACCTAGAGAACTTGTGGAATCACCATTCCTGGAGGTTTTTAAGACCCAGTTAGGCAGACACTTGGCTGGGATGGTTTAACCACAGATGATCTTGCCCTGAGCAGGGGGCTGGACTATATAGGACCTTGTGAGCTCCCTTCCAGCCCTTTCCTATGATCATATGAAGCAAGAGACAGCTACATGTGGTTTACATGTGGTAGTTTCTAAACATCAACAGCCTAACTGTGAAGTTGTGAGGGAATACTGTACCTGAGACAGAACATGAACTAGTTGCATCCATCTTTCAATGAGTTTTGTTTCACATACACAGTTTTCATCCAGCCTTTTTAAAAAATATAGTCGCACATACCCAAACAAATTGCATTTCTAATTAGATATCATCTGATGATTTTTTTCTCATCTTTCAAGCAGTGTTCTCATGCCCTTATTGTAGCAACTTATGTTTCTTAGACTTAAGAAAACTGGAAGTATTTCTACAAGACTCAGCTGTTTAAAGATAATGTACTGATAGTTTTGATATTGGAAGTGCATTATTTCTTCTTTGGAAAAGATACAAATCCAAGGTCATGACAACTTGTGCTTATTAAGTGTCATGCCCTGAAAGGTTTAACCAATGTTGAGCCAAATCTGCCCATTGATTTTAATGTGATTATAAGAGTTTAACAGAATTTGGCTTTAGGTCTCCTGGTTTAATTCCAAATTGGGTAACCACATTCTGCCTAACTAAATTTCCTTCTTCATTCTCAGTTCAAGTTACTGTTCATTTCCTACCTCGCCATACAGACTACTTAGGAGGCAGTTATACTTCTGGTGTGGGTGACTGTGAAGTGATGTCTGTTAGCATGACTGTCAACAGAATAGTGCTTAGGGATCATTAAAGCACAATTAACCCTTAAATGGAACGTGAAATATGAATGAAGACAACTCTGTGTCCTAAAATCAAAGTTTCACTTAAATGCAGACAACTCAATGTCTTAAAGTTCAATAACTTAGATAACTCGGTGTCCTAAAATCAAAATCTAACTTTATTCATGCAACAAGTATTATCTTAGCAGTTTCTATATTAAAAAAGAGAAAAGCATTCAGTACAATAATCTCACCCGATCCCAGATGTTACTTTGCTCCACAGAAAAGATGGCCACTCAGTTCCTGGAAGCAAAGGATACAGCATGGGCTGGGATGGTCCATACAGGTATTGAAGGCTGGATTTATGACAACGATGATGAACTTTCTTGCTCCCCCCTTTTATGTGTTTCTTCAACTTCACTTCTTTGATGGCTCTTTGCTTTTGTACTGGTCTCTCTGCAGTCATCATACTGTCCATCTTTTATCCCGTGAGCATGTTTTTATCCCGTGAGAATGTCTAACAAGCCCATTAAACACACCTCTTAATTTGGTCTTTTTCCAGTGTCTTACTTTGGCCATTGTCCATTGGTCTCCCTTATTACCTTTCCAGTCCTTTCATCCCTGTGATTCAGCTGCTAAGTGCCAAGTTCAGTTAATTGGAGATGGTAACAAGGCCATTGCTATGTTATGTTAAAAGAACATCTCACAATGATGAAAAAAGAAAAGATATAATAAAATGAGCACCTATGAGCTCTACAAAAACAGCTCAAAGCTAGCTAATAATAAAAACAAAAAAGTTAATAAGGACAAAACTTAAGTAATGATTAAATAAGGATAAAATATAAACAATAGTATAAACAGTGCAACTTCAAAGCATTAAATATAACAAGCTAGCCTAACTATGTTATTCAATAGTGTCTGTCTATGACATTATTGTTTGACTTAAAGGAGTACCCATATTAAGCCTAGGCAGTTTTACACTTATACACAAAATATCCCGTATCATGTATCCTGAAGAATTTAGAGTTATTCATAAATAGTTATATACATAAAGGTTTTTTGGATCTTTAGAGGCTTACATTGTATAAATGACATAGAATGCCATTAAAACAGCCACCATCCACTGATCAAAAAACCGATCAAATGAAAGGGTAGTTCATGGGACAACATGACAGCTCCTGATGACTCATACCTTTCATTCATGGATACAGCATTGTAAGTTTTTACTGATGAAGTAGAAACATGTTTCAGAAAGCATTACCATTAGATTGCTTTCCTCATGTCTTTTTTACAGTTAGGAACAGCAGATGCAAGATAAGATAAAATTACGAAAAATCTAGCATAGAATGTGATGGAAGCAATGTAAGAAATCCAAATAAACAATAAAGGAAGAAAATTATGAAAACAAGAGATGAATATATGTGAACAAAAGAAAAAAACTAGTATATGTGTATATGCACAAATGTGTTTTTAAAAACAATTCCTTTAAGAGTATTAATTACCAATCTAACTGGAACTAATTCTAGATTTACCAAGAACCTGTCATAGCCATTTCATTGTCTTAGAAATGCTCTTTTTCATATTCTACAAAAAATTGTCCATGCTAATCATATATTTTTTCTTCTAATTTCAGGAAAGATAAATTTTACTTAAGACTCTGAAGCAGACCTTTAGCTGGTATAAATTGTCACATACCCACTGAAGGCAATTGAAGTATGTCGATTTTGCTCAGGATCTTCCCTTCTAGTTGAAGCTGTTCAGGATACTCTCTTCCCCACTACTCAAACTTTTCACTATTGGGCTTTCAAAGCAGAGTGACAAAAAAAACCCTTTCTATGTAGAGTTAAACTCTAAAAGGACCTTGAGGAGAGGAGATGCATCCAGGTTCCAGAGACTTGTTTGCAAGGTTTTTGTATCATAGTTGATATAAGGCTAAGCCTTTTAAAAACTCTAAATATGTAAACTCTCTAACCTATCGTTCTATGTTTTGTTCTTCAGATTTTTATTTTGACTTCCTACCACACTGACATCTTTGGTTAGGACATGGTTAAGTAGCTTCTCAAAACAAAGCCACTGTCTTAAATGTATTTATTTGAATTCTGAGGCCCCCTGTGCCTAGTATCTATCTGTACAGTGCTATGGATGTGCATGCTTTTGGAACAGTTCATGGAAACAGAATCAAGAAAGCCTTTGCTTGGCATCTGATGACTACATTTATTAAGGAAGTAAATTATATGATGCATAAATGAGTGAACAAACAGGCAGACAGCTTGAACCATTTTATCTGTGATTGTTCAGAAATTCTCTCCATAACTTCAGGGATTTCAGAGGTCATAAATAGGAGAGATAGTGACATATCTGCAGTTCTCTTAATTACTCCACTTTTACTGAGTTTTATTCTCTTGACTCTGTTGCTGGGACTGAACCATCTGTCTGGGAGATGTTTTATTATTTCTTAGGGACTCTGCTAACAAGACTCATTTTTGTGGCTTTTGTTGACTATAAACTTATTGATACGGTACTTAGTGAGATTCTCTGCAGATTTGATGTTGTTGTCCCAGAGTGAATGCAAATTTATGAGAAATAACACAAAGTTGCAGATATAATGAGCTGCTTTGTATATGCTGTGCAAAAAAAATCCTTGCACATTATTCCTCCCCTTCATTGAGGCCTTTTAACCACAAAACATTAAAAATGCTTCATCTCAAAAGACTTGATTACCCCATGTTCCCCTTCCTACAAATATCGCCTTTGCCATTTATGCAAATGTAATGAGTAAGATAAATATGACTACTAACCTATGGGGAGATTTGTTAAATGATAAAGACTAACGGGGTGTTTGGAGAGAAAGAAACTGGATGTGACCTTTTAATACAGACTTCACTGCACTTTATGAACCTTTGTAAAAGTGAGTGTTGGGATGCCTATTCTCTCCCATTATATTGTGTATATTTTAGTGGCTTGCCAAGCAATCTTCAATCCCAAAGAGGTATACTTGTCAGTAGTGCACACCTATCTAGTTGTATAAAGCTTTTTTAGGAAGCCTTGGCATGAAGGGACACGATACAAAATAATGTGATATTCTCAAACGTCTAGCCTGCATTTCTGCTTTATTTATAGTCCAGGAAGTTTTTCATAACATCACTGCTTTGCACCAAAGCTTTAAATCCTGAACTTTTGAATATTTAGAGACTTGCCTTATATTTAAATGTCACCAAGCCTATTTCATTCTTTTTTTCTTTTAAACAGAGTATTTCCACTTCTCTGGGAGAATTAAAGAGTACTCACCAATAGCTCTTTTGCTACTTCTCATTTGTAAGCTACATGGTCATTCCCAGCTCTTGAAAATAAATAGTATTCATTCCCCTTGATTTTAATTATTACTAAACACTATTGAATGCTTTTTTTCAGTTCCTAGTAGAAAATAGTTTTTCTCATGGTGTTGCTAAGTATGTGTATCACCTTAGACTGCTTTTATTATGCCTACCAAACCTTGAGGATGGACCCTATGACTGACAACCATGGTCTCCTCATGTAAACAATAAATCACAAGCAAACTCTGAGAGCACAGGAGAGGGCACAAGAGCGAGCTTTCTCTTGCCATATTGTTAATGCATGTGACAATTATGACCAATACTGCTATTGTGTATGGCAGGAGGTACAGCAGTACCATACCTTTTTTCCTTCATATGCACACTGTAAACTATGTGAGCCCTTTCACATCAGAGCTAATCAAAACATAAAAATTAGACTCTTCTTTACCAGGAAGGACAACAAGGATCACTGAGAGCAGATGTTCTGCCTAGAACAAGACCCAGTCTGTTTTCCTTATCATAGGAAGAATAATGCAAAGATCCAGAAGAAGAAAGAAAAGGTCATTCTCATCGTTACATAGGAAAAAAGCCGGCAGCTGTCCTTTGTATGACTGTGCTTCTATGTCTAAACCTAAGATGTTTGAATCTGATTGCCAAGTTGAAATAATTTTCCTGATCCACATTCTCAAAGTCTTCCCAGTAGATCCTCCATCCTTTTAGTCTACACAAGAGAACAGATGAAGGACCATTTTTAACAATGATGAGGCTGTGTGGATTACCAATGTTTTCAGGAGAAGCAGAATTGTTAAACATCATTGATGGGGGGACGACAGTTTCAGAAAGTAAACTTAATAGTATCCTGTTGTAACTCATCAGGGCTCGTGGTGCAGGTGATATCTTTTATTAAACCAACTAGATTTTTGCAAAAAAATTCTTTAATTGCAAGGTTTCGAGCACAAACACCTTTCATCAGGCAATAGAGAAAAGATGGTAAAAGTTCTCCTGGTACAAATGAAAGTTCATATTTCATAGGATTTCACAGAAGAGTCAGTATATGGAATACTTCTCTGGGCAGACAGTTCTTAGCTGGTGAGTTGTCTCTGAGCTTTCTTGTGAAGCTCTGTGATGATGCAAATTACCTTGAACAAGGAGCAGTTGGTCTAATAAAAGATATCACTTCTACCACGAGCCTTGATTGCTTTTTCCTCTAGACCAACATGGCTACAACCTGGATACCTGTTCTAACTTAGCCCTTCATTTATGCAAAGCCAACCCACATAAAATTACAACAAAAATGGCTCAATGCCTGATGAGAATTGTATGAAAAAGCTGATGCCTCCATTTTGCCTGTGGACCAGACCGTCTGTCCGGACTGCACACCCACTAATGCAATTCAGTGTCCCTTGACACCACTCACTGTGATACATCAAAGAACTTGTTTGTTTGCAGGTACATCATGAGAGAGAAAGTCTGATCAGCACGCCAAACCCACAGAGGAGAAATGGGGGCATCAAGAACCCAAACTACAACTCTCAAGTGCCAATAAAGAAATGCAGTTAATGTTGAGCTGACTTGAAATAAAGCACAAAGTATCAGTTCAATAAACTGAAAAAATATTTACATTATGGTGTATGAAAATGTTTCTCTTTCAATGCTGAAAATTTTTGAGAACTTTCCATTCCATGTGAAAATTTCATGTTTCAACCTTTTTGTCCCAATTTTGAATGACAACAAATGTTGAAATATCATAATAAATTATCAGAATATATTTTTTCAAGTTATATTTGCCTCAAAATCCATGTTTTGGGCAGCCCTGTGTTAGCATTTTTAACTCTGGTATCATTTTTTGTGAAGTGTAAATTTGTCCAAAAAAACCCTGCACATTTTTGTTTGTTGAAAGAATATTTATGATTTCAGTCTAAGTTAACCAAATAGTTTCAGTGTGGAAGGGAAAACACCTTTTTTAGGGCTGTATGCCCACAAGTAATAGAGGACGAGGAGAAGACTATGGGATTCTATGTTATCTAACAATCTTATGGTAAAGGCATTTGGGATGCAGTCCCAGGTTTACTTCCTCTGTCCAGGAAGATTTGAATTCTCAGTTCCTTCCTCCCAGGAGGCAGCCTAATCAACAGGTAGATTATGTTCAACTTTTCATAAATAATTAAAAATTCACTGAAGCAGCAACTGGACCTCAGATCTCCTTCCTCCCAGTAACTAATTTATTAGCTTAGTGGTTAGTACATTCTCATTCTGGGACAGTGACTATTTAATTATTTTTTACAAAATGGAACAACTCCAGCAGGATGAATTGAGAGATCTAACCCCGAATACCATATTATATGGTGGTCAGGCCATGAGTATGTTTAATCAGATCTTGTTATCTAGCAAGTAATTGTGAATTGTGACTTTCCACTCACAGCAGCCTGAAGTGATTGATTCCCAGTGTTGGCCATCAATGTATAGCTCATAAAGGTTTTTCTTGCAGACATCAACAAAACGGTGTGTGGGCTGTCCACAGCTTTTTTTCAGCTTTTGTTCTAACTCTTTCCACTTTTTTCCAAGTACTGAAGTAGTTAAGAAAAGAACTCCTTATTTAGAAATACTGAAAAAACCTACTCTCTAATGCTTTTAGATTTATTCATCCATTCCTATAAGACCAAATAAAAAGAGTGAAGACTGGACTTGCTAATTGAATTTTAACTTGGGTTACAGTCAAGATCAAAATCAAACAGAGAGAATGTCTGTTTTACATATCTTGCTGCCTGGATTCTTTGACAGTAGGGATAAAATCCTGATCCCCCATTGAATTAAGTTGAATCATTGCCACTGATGTCACCCTGAGCAGTATTTCATTTTGAGTCTCTATAAGTACTGCCCTCACTACATTTTCCTTTTGATCCAAATCCTAATCCCATTGAATTCAATAGAATCAATGTTTAAAATAATTCCTTTGTTGAAGAGCAACTTGCTGTCTTTTCTCTGCCTTTAAAAACAAACCACCTGAAAAATTAAATCCTGCCTGTCCACTCTTCAGAAATTTTGCTTCTGTAAGATTATGAGGCAGTCTAAGGAGGATAATTGGCAGCAGTGAGCTTCCAAATTCCACAGAAGCCTACATACACCGTGACAAATTATATGAAGGTTGACTCTCCAATTTAAAAATGTGCTGTGTTGTCTGTTGTGTTGGCCAGAAAAGTTGCACAACGGGGCTGCAAACTGCTGTTCAAGCTGGTCTCATCAATACTCTAGGTTACAGGTAAGTACCCGGCACCATTCAGGTTATTTACAGTTCTCACAGTATAGTAAAATAAAGGATTGATCCTGAAAAATCACTTGCCACCTTCCAGGACTGGTATTTTCCAGTGGCCAACTCACCGTTGAACAGGGATAGGGAACCTCAGGCCCACAGGCAGCCGCCCCTGCTCACCTGCCTTGTGCCAGTCTCCGTGGAGATCCCAGCCTCAGCCATGCCACTGTGGGGGGCTGCTCTGGAGCTGCTGGGAAATGGAGTCCCTAGCCACCTCCAAAAGAAAAAAAAAAAATGGAAGTTTACTGCAGAGCCAGGGCAAAGCTGTGATCTATAGCCTGCATGCTCCAGGCAGGGGCTTGCATGCAGCTCTGCTCTGGCTCCTTGCAGCAGTAAACTTCTTTTTTTGAGTTGGTTAGGGACTCCATTTCCCTTGTGGTGCTCTGCCATATGCACTGCCAGCATGGCTGAAGCTGGGGTCTCCATGGAGACTGGCACAAGCCATGCGGGCAGGGGTAACTGGGAAATAGAGTCTCTGGCCGACCGGCACCCCAGAGGTTCCCCATCCTTGCCATAGAGAATGTCCTTGAGGATTCAGCTGGCTCTCATGCAGTTCACTTGTCCTAACCAGTGGAGGCATCTCTGTCTCTAGCACAAAGATACCAGGTATCTTGGCCCATTCCAGAACAGCGAAGTTGCAGATTTGGTCATGCCATGTTATACCTAGGAAATGGCACAGACATCAGAGATGGAAATTGTTCAATTTTCTTTCTTCCCTGGTACAAGAAGACCATGTTCCCTGCCATAAAATAAAGAGCTAAGTATACAAACACTGTAGATGGACATCTTGTCATCAGAATGAGCACTCTGTTTTTCCAAACTCTCATTTGAAGTTTAGCCATGGCATTACTTGCCTTTCCAATGCAAGCATTAATTTTGGGAAAGCAGTCAACTTGCTAACCCATGACTACTGTCTTCTTTAAGCTAATGGTCAGACTGAAATCATCACAAGCATGAGAAACGCAATCCATGAGACTTTGCAGTCCTGCTTCTGAATGACTAACAATTGCTGGGTCATCAGCAAAGAGCATTTCACAGACAAGAACTTCTTGGGTTTCTGTTTTTGCTTTGAGGCAAGCAAGGTTGTCTGAAGGTTTCCCATTGGGTCTGGTCTGAAGGTATACTCCATCTGAACAGCCACTGAATATGTATTTGAGTAAGACAGTGAAGAAAATCACAAAAAACATGGGAGCTAGGACATAGCCCTGTTTGACACCACTCTTGATTTCAAATTCTACCAGACATGACCCATTTAACAGTACCATTCCCTGCATACCCACGTAGAAGGACTTGATGATTCTTAAGAGGGCAGCCAGTCTTCAGGATTCAGAACAAGCCATCTTTGCTGACAAGATCAAAAGTTTTGGTGAGATTTCCTGTGTTCACAGCACTTTTCTTGTAGCTGTCTCAGGGAGAATATCATACCTGTCATGGATCTACCAGATCTGAAACCACATTGGGACTCTGTAGACTCTGTCCACAAGGGTCTGCAGTCTTAGCAGGGCAACTTTGGCAAATAGTTTCCCAGTGATGCAAAGTAAAGATATACCATGATAGTTATTGCACTCACTCATATCACCTTTTTTTTTGGTACAGAGCGACAGTGCTTGCATCCTTCATATCTTGAGGAACTTCTCCTTCTTTCCTTTTTTCAGCTTCCTCTGTGCAAAAATGAAGTTTATTTCCTACCTGTGAGGACTTTTTACCATCTTTAATTTTCCCTGAGCCTGATGAAAGGCATGTGAGCCTGAAAGCTTGAAGAAAAAGGGGGGTTTTTTTGGTTTTGGTTTTTTGGGGGGTTTTTTTGCAATTTCTTAGTTGATCTAATAAAAGGTATAATCTCTGAACCAAGAATTCCAAAGTTTTGCATTTCACCTTCTTTCCAACACATACATACATATTAGTTCATGCAGATGAAAGAGGAGGGTGGATTTCCCACACTTAGTAACTTCAGCTGGTATGCAATCTGCACCTGAGGCTTTACCACAAGCAAGGTGATCAGTGGCTTTTTCTGCTTTGTCTATGGTAGGTTCATGGTCAAGCACTGTCAGGGTTGAGAGGTCTTCAAGTGCATCAAGAGTGAAGTCACAGACCACATTTTCACAAGAACAGAGTTCTGAGTAATGTTCAATCCATCGATTCATTTGCTTATTGCAGTCATTGATGACTTCACCTGTGGAGGATTTTAAAAGGATAGTCTTCCTTGGAACAGGCCTGAGGGCTTTCCTGATGCCCCTGTACATTGCTTGCATGTCGCCTCATTCAGCAGCTTTTTGGATACATTTGCACAGTTGTGGTCAATAATAATTTGCATACCATTTTGCTGTATGTTTGACCTTTTGCTGGATTTCTCAAAGTGCCTGAAAGTTGGTGTGGCTTGGGTCACACTTATATTTAAGGAGAGCTGACCATTTCTTTTCTATGAGTGGGAACATTTCAGATGAGTTCTGATTAAACCAGTCATTTGAGCTGCGATGCAAGATACCACAAGAGTCCAAGGCAGTTTGATAGATGGTTCATTTGAGCTGAACCCATTTCTCCTCAGCAGTATTACATGGCTTAAAATATGCTAGTTCCCTAGAGGGTGTTTTAATTAATTAATTGAGATGATGTGTCTTCAGCTTTCAGTTGTGTGGCATTTATTCATAGTAAGAAGAGTTTCTTGCTCTTGTACAATCTCCTGGGATGAAATTTGACTGTAGTGGTTGAAAGATCAGTATCAGAGTCAGTCACAGAATTCTCATGAGCAAGTGATAATGAGGTCAAGTTGATACCAGTGTCCAGATCATGGGTGGCGCCAAGATACTTTGTGTTGAGGTTTCACGTTGAAGAAAAAAATTGTTATACATAGCTCATTGCATGAACATAACTGAAGCAAATGCCTGTTTTCAGGCATTTTGCTGACACGATTGGTGCCCAAACAGTGAGGCCAGGCAGTGTGCTCAGCACCAACCCTTGCATTGAAGTCTCAGAGCAGGAGGATTTTTTTGTTAGGTGAAATATATTGATTATAAGGCACTAAGCTCATAGTAGTAGTCTTTTGTTTTGAATGAAGCAGTGAGAGTGAGCACATGCACATAAGAGACTGACAGGACCAGAGGCACTAGTGAGAGAAGTACCATTAATATTTAAAAGCCTTTGTTTGAGGGTTCTATTGCAAAAAAACAGCTTATTTTTGACTGCAAAGCTGACACTACACTCTCTGATTTCTTTGGATTGTTTCCCACACCAGACAAAGGTGTAGTTCTTCCCTTTAAGGCATCCTTTCCTGGTAGTCTGGTCTCTTGTACAGCAACAACATCAACATTCAGTCTCAGCTGTTCTGCATCAATGACTGCAGCTTTGCATGTGTCATAAGTGGTTTGGAGGTCATCAGATATACCTGAAGTCATTGTATGTACATTGTAGCTTCCAATGTTTAGGATTGAAAGGTTTTTCCTTGCATTCTTGGAGTAGATGGTGGTATGTGATAGCAGTCTGCTTTCAAGTTGAATCTTGAAGCTCCAAAAACCCATTAAAGCAGTGGATTGGGGTGCAAAAGACACTTTATTGGCTTGGGACTGTCCAGCTTGAGGTGAGCAGTAGTTTTCTAATGATGCATGATGATCTCTTCAGAGACAGCCCTGGCACCTGGGTCTACATCAATTGATCCATGGCTTATGACTGGTATCTGTTGACACCCATTTGTTTCAATACATTGGTGAAACTGGAGTAACCCCTCCAGGGTGCAAAAGCCTTGGCAATTGCTAGGTGATCAGGACTTACCCAAGCATCAGAATCACCCTTTTGACTTTACCGACTTATCCACTGGAAAGGTAGAAGCAATAAGATACAGAGCCGGAAAAGTTGTAGGAGGTGCCAGAAAGAAGACTGAATAATTAACTAATCGCCTTGGGAGCTCCACTCCACATTTTTCTGTCCCTTAGCCTTCACCTTTCCCAAGATAATCCATTTTACTCCATTAGTCTGCACCTCTCCCAAGGTAGTCCACAAGGCACTGGTTATGGTAACTGTCATCTTCATCCACCAGCTTTGTCATTGAGAAATAACCTTTCACCACAGCCGCCGCTGTGATAATCAGAGGACGGCTCTTAATGACAATAACTGTCCTCCCTTACTAAGTTCAGCCTGCTAGTGAAAGTGGTTGCCCAAGGTGTGGCACATAGAGTCATTAGTAAGAGTTGGATGCAAGTGAGGACCGTAATCCCAAACCACCTTAAGTGTCACCATTTGAGAAACAAAGGTTCTACCCCTCCTCAAACACCCCATGCACCTCTGGCCAGTTACACTGCTAATATAAAACTTACAACATTCTTTAGTTGTACATGGGTATTGTCACTTAATGGAGATCTGGACTTAAGCCCATACTTAACTTTATGAATGTGCATAGACACAGTTAAATTAATAACATTGGGCATATCTACATGTGCACTTTACTGTGCATTAGACTAAATTAATGTGCAATAAAACATCACCATTTACATGTAGAGCTCAAGGTTGCCCCAGAGCTGGAGACAAATCCTGCCCCACCCCCTGGAGCTGAGGCCTGACTCCCTGTGCCCCCTGGCAGGGGAAAGAGCAAGGCAGGAACAGCCCTGGACTAAGCTGCTCCTGTTGCGCTCAATTTGGTTCCAACCTAGGAGCATGTGTAGACATGTTCCTGAGCCCAGTTCAATGCACCTGAATTTTCTACACAGAAAATTATGTGGTGGCATTAGAACAGGTTGGCTAATGAACTGGTTCTAAATGTCTAGTTTAGATAAAGACAAGTAGTCCTCTTTGATGATTATGTGCTAAGCTGGTTGACCTAGAGTCTTTTAGGGGGAACTAAGAGTAGTATGAGTTAGTGTGGATGAGTTAATGTGCACTAGAGTTCCCTAAACATGAGTTTTAGGGAACTCATTCTTATGATGCTACAGCACTTTTTGAACTTTTTAAAAGCAAACCCTGCAAAACTGCCTACTCCCCATTCCATAGTGATTGTTGATCTTAACAGATGATCAAGTCTGAGTTCTCCATGTGTAGATAAAAGAGAGCTGATGATTGGATGAAGGGACTTAGAAATTATAATTAATTTTTGGCATTGAGCTATTGGGTCCCAAAAAGGTTACAAACTCAACTGTTTGCTTGGGATTTTGGAGACTTATGAGTTGAGGGCTGGAGTTATGGACTGTCTTATATTTGCGATTGGGTGTTGATTATTTTCCAGATAGATGGAATTTTATTAGTAGATGTTTAGGATTGTGAATCCAAAAAAGATGATAAAGCCAGTAGGGAAATACAAATCGCCTGAGTGAGGACTAACGTTAGAGGGATGGGGGTGAGGAGGGGAACGCAACTAAATTACAGAAAATACAATGTTAGACCACTAATTATGAATGTTAAACTGTAAAATCTTCAATAAGCACCCATCCAATTCTCTTAGTCTTTATTTCACAACATGAAATAATAATAATAATAAATCATGACGGAAGGCCCTTGAGTTCAGCTATTAAGACTTTCACAGTGGTTTGAGGAGAATGATGTCTTGATCAGAGGCTAAGAGAGTAAAAGCCACTGGGATGCTGTTAAGTTATCATTGACAAAGATGATTTATTGCTAAGGCTCCTAAAATTATTCTGGGTGAAAAAGCTTAAGAAATGGACTAGTTTGTCCTGAAAGAACCCTATATTTAGAACAAAACTATTACAGAATTAGAACTGCCACTCTCTCTGTAAACCTATCTACAAATATTTAACATTTTCAGTTACGTGAGTTGACCCCTATAATGTGTTTTGCATACAGGCAGTATATTTTTTGGAACAAAAATGTAAGATCCCTCTTCCTCCCCAGAGTGTGGTGAAGTAGGGGAAAAAATCAGGAACCATTATTCATTTTTGATCCTCTTATTATGTTTTTAATACAGATGTAGTATTATCATATATGCACTGGTTTTTTTTTAAATTGCGCTTCAGATATTACTGGATATTCCTGGTGCCCATCGTAACACTCAAAGTGAAAATCTTTTTGAGAAATTTGGAAACCAATCAGGGTCTGTTTGCTTTCAGCTCGATGACTCATTAAATCAGATTCGAAAGCTACAGCGATCTCTAGATGAGCAAACAGAAGCCAACAACAATCTACAGGCTCATCTTAATCATTTGAAAAGTAGGTAAGTGATGGACACATTTAACACTTTGAATCTGGATGGTGATATTAAGGAAGGGCTGTCAGGTGGAAATGTAATTTTTCATTGAAATTTGGGCGGGCTGGAGTGGAGTGGGTGCCAAGGCACATTTTTGACAGCTCAGTGGTTGCAAGTTCAAGGCCATATCAGATTCCAACAAATCTGCAAGTTCTGCTAAATACCTTGTCGAAAGGACATAAAAAAGGAAATGATTGACATTTTTCACATTTTATATCTATGGATATTTGAACCTATTGTTTTTGGTGATTTTGTTCTATACTTTATTTTAAAGGAATGTATTTTGTACATAATGTATTTTGTTTTGTTTTCTAATTAGTCTGTATTAGAATGGATTAAATCATACTGTAAAGAAGTAAAGAATCAGGCAACACTATATTCTGTAGCCTGTTGAGGGCAATATCCAATTGAAATACCCAGTGGTATGCAAAGCACATTCACTGGCACAGTGTGATTTCCAACATCCAGAAGTTTACTTTTTACTCCACCCCCAAGCAGGACGTACATCTGGTGTCAGCCATCTCTGCTGGTCCTTGCTTTCTTTCCAGTCGTTTCCCCTCCTTCACATGCTTAGTAGGGCTGTGTGAAACAGCTATGTTTTGTTTCAGTTTCGGACCTGGCATTTTGGAGGGACAGTGATTCATTTCAGTATTTCAGATCACTCTCCCATTTTGATTTGGCCGAATCTGTTTCAGAGTTTCTACGCTGTTTCGGTTATAGGCTATATTGGGAAATCACAAAACTGCCTTTAACTTTGTCATTTCTTGCCTGATTCAGGTGGAAATTGATGAGATGGTAGCCCTTTCTGGGGTCATAAACCCTTCCAAGTTTCAAGGAGATAAGTGCAGGGGATTTTGCGAAACTGCACCTCAAACTGTTCAAAACAAAATTAGTATCACTTGCTGGCAGTGGTAGCATGCTGTCACCCCACACTTAGATCCAGGGGCCCATGTCCCCCAAAGGAATATGGCATAGCCCTGCAGACCTCCTGTGGGGCATGAGCCCCCAGATCTGTGTGCAGGATGCCAGAAGGCAGGTTGAGCAGGGGAGTTGCACTTAGGGGTTACGTCCAGATGAGCGTGAATATGTGATATGCGATGCCGTGGACTCACCTGCAACATCACATATGCAGAGATTCCCCACACAGCAACTTTCCTGTGGAGTACTGGGAAGTATTTGAGTGGGGGGATTTTTTGACCCTGGGGGAGATCCTGGAGTCAAAAAAACCCTTGCCTAAAAAAAGCAAGGAAGCACACACAGCGACAGAGTGCACCGTCCAAAACTGGAGCCTGGCTGCTGGAGCCAAGCTCCAACTGTTGGCTAGGCTCCCTGATGCAGGTTCACCATGACTGCAGCTCTCAGAGACCCATAGGACCTCAGGCAAGGCTGCTGGGGCCAGCACAGTTTGTGGCTGCAGCCTCCCCAACCTCACCCAGGGTAACATGCCATGCACCAGAGTGCGTATGGCATGGGCATTCCCTGGGGACACGTAGCAGCAGTATAAGGTGTGCTACTGCTACATGTCCCCAGGGAGGGAGCCAAGCTAATTTGTGGCACTCTAGCCAAAAATATTGGTCCCCATTTATTTAAGGAATTCAAGAAGCTCCTAGCACCCAAACTCGCCTGCCTGCTTTCTAGACAGGTCATGTCCTTTAATCTGTCCAATTTCCCCAGCCTTCTCAAAGAAAACATCCCTTTCTCAAAGTCTTACCTTATTTGCATATGTTTGACTTCCTTTCACCATGTAGCTCACAGACTTTTGCTACAAGACTTGGGTGCAAAGTTGCCTTATTTTAATAACTGTTTTTTCTCGGTCAGCCATCTCAGCATCCAAGGTTATGAATGTACTGTTGCGACTGAGGGGGCGGGGAGGGGACAGTGCAAGGCTTTAATCAGCATCAGTTGCTCCACAGACGGTACCCATTTATGTATTCTTACCCCATGGTAAGTTACTGTGCTTTACCTTCCTCTTATTCTGTGTTAAAAGCAGGCACATGGGGACTGTGGAGCATATGATTTACAATAAAACCTATCCCTTTTAACTCACACAGGATTGTTCACGTGTTCATGCCCTAAGGGAATGTCCTTGTAATAGTTGTTCTTTTGTAGCTTGTAGTTACAAGTCTGGGGAAAAACAACTGTGGACAGGGAGTGGGGTATATGCTGACTGTCTGTGCCTTTGTGAAATGTCAGTCTAATGTCTAAAGCAGTAACCACAGTTCAGTATTCACCACTGAGCAGTCATAGTCTCTAATACTTTTGGAGGGGATAAGTACTGACATCATGTTGGCAGGAAACAGAAATTAATTGTGGTATAGTCTGAAAAAGAAGGAAGCGAGAGCTTGGGAAAGAAAGCTCATGGGAGAGTAATCTTGAGCAGATAGTTTGCCCTGTATATATGCACAAGGAACCAGACAGCTGAAAATGGAAAGAAATAGAACTGTATTTCCAAGAGGATACGGGGCTGGCATCAGAGGTAAATAAAATGAAAAATATCTGATGAAGAGATATGCAAGAGTATCCACCCATGATAACACAGGGAATTCGATCCCAGAGAATTTTAAAGCCAAACAATGTAATGAGTCTCAGGTGACTTTCTATGATATGATAGTAGAAAACATATTGAAAACTACTTAATATTGTCAGAAGTGTTACTGACTTGATAGGTAATTTGTCAGAATGAAATGTTCTGAAGGCACATCCTGAAAAGGACCTCTGCAAGGCCAGTAAATAGTTTTCCTGAAGTCATGATGTGTGCATTTCTCATTCCTCAAGAACAAAATTTGGATGCAATTAGCCTGTCCCTTGTATCAGTAAAGAGTAATGTATTATAGGAAACTATAATGCACTGCCTAGGTGTTGGACTAGGCATTGTAATAGATTTATTGTATCACATCTTGATAGTATAAAAATGTTTTGGCCACAGTAAAAGGCATTCTGCAACGATTCCAGAGCACTTTACAATTTACTTCCCCGCTTTGTTACAACAACCACAATTAATGTGGTGTATTGGACAAAGAAGGACGCTTAGTTGCCTTATTCTGCAATGGAAAATGTTATGGGGTTTTGGTGGGTTGTTTCCATAAAAACCTGAGTGCTTGCCTTAAAATGCAAGATTATCCCAATAAACATGGCGGTATGTTCTTGGCAGAGATGGATGTATAGCAGAGAAGACTGTGAAAGGTCAGAGAAATAGCGTTGTTTCATGTAATATAAATATTTTTACCACCCAGTAAAATCGATAGCTGTTCTCTTCTTTTTAACATGTGCCCATGTATTTTATAAATATAACAAAGAAATCCAACTACTACAATCCTGACAAAGGTTAAGCCTTGCTAACGTACACTACTCTTTTGTTAAAGAGACAGCAATGCATAAAATAATGAGTTGAAATCTTGTTATATGGCTCAAAATCCCTTGGAGATTCCATTAATAAGTATTTTAATTTTTTTCTCATGCAGTATCAAGCAACATGGCATCTTGGTCATTAGGGACTTTTAAAATGTCTCTACTGCTAACCACACACTTCAAAAAGTAGATAATAACTGTAGTAAATCTGCTGTACTCCCATAATACCTGCTCCTTTCAGAAATCCATATTTGAGTTGGAGAGTTTAGTAGAGTTGGAGGCTACATGTTTCAATAAGAGGATATGGGAGTATTGGCGTGTATGCCTCCATAAAGAGAAGTTCTCAGCAAGGGCTAAGTGTTCCCCAGCTGCTGGAGACTGAATGTGTTGAAGAAGCTTCATTCCAGCTAGACGGCTAACACCTCTTGGCAGCACATAGTTATATAGCTACTTCACTACTGATAATGTGCAGAAATTCTGTTGAAAGATGGTTAGTTTGGGAAAGTTAGTAGTCCTATCAGCAGTTTCTGTATAGCTCCATATACAAATACATAATCTCCTTCTGATATGCTGTTAGTCATCTAACACTATTTGTTTTTTGTAGTGCCATGTAGGATGGTTGTGCAGTGTAGGTAATAAGAAATATAATTCATTTTGCACTTTTCTTTAAGCCCTTTTTCCCTTTGTAATTATGCATTGCAATATTTTAGGTACATCTCTCCCTTGTAGTTTTCTTATTGGACAATTTGTCTGAAAGGATGTTTTACTTAGTACATAATGTTCTCTCGTTTTACTTGCTCCTCACATACATGAATAACTTATTTAATATTATGAAAATCCTAATCCATTACTATGCAAATTGCTGTCATGTTACAAACTTTCTAGAAGGGGAATAACTGGAGATGATGCACATTTGATAATAGCAGTCACATTTTTATTTAAACTTTAATAGAAAATGGATGGTTAAAATAATGTTTTTGAAGTTTTCCATGAGAAGTCTTCTGATCTTAAAAATCAGTTTAATACTTTTTGAGCTAAGGGCTAATGCGTGAAAGTGACACACATTCCTGGCCATTGATGTACAATATAATCTGGAACAGAGAAAGAAGGCCAAAGGATGGCAATGTCTTATGCAAATACATTGATAAATGTCTTGACATAAAAGCCTTGTCTAGGAAGCTCGTGGAAGACAAATAGCTTTCCCAGCACAATGAATTATCTAGCTGGAATACAGAGAAAATATTTTCTATTTTGATTCTATTTTTTAAAATTTTAGTGGCTATTTGGAAAAACATTCTTGTACATCACTGTTACCCATAAGGCTTACAAAATATTAGCTGACTAGCAACGTGCCCATGAACTGATATAACTGTTTGCATGGATTGCTCTGTGCTTAACACTGCAATTCATGTATCAAATTACAGCACTTCATGTGCAGCTGTCTGTAAATTTAAGTTTTAAATTTTGAAATGTTATTCCCATGCTGTCATCTAGTCCATAATTTTTTTTCCCATGGTCTTTCAGCTGAAACTGTGCTACAGTTGCCTTGTAGCAGGTCAATTAAATATTACTAGGCCTTTTACACCAAGCTGACAGTGAAGAGGAAATAATATTGCAACAAGGAAACAAGCTGTTTAAACAAATATGGAACAATGTTATTCTTCACTAAACAGAATACCATATTGAATCAATGTGGTATTCCTTTTTGCCTGAAGGAAAGCCTATTGAACAACTATTATATTTTACAAAAAAGGAAATTTAAAGCACACTGAAGAGCATATTAAGGCAATTTATCATTTTTTTCTCTGTGTATTGTTTTCTACATCATTGAAAAAGCAACTTACCTTACGGGAAACTGAAATCTGGGTATAGGTTTCGGCTGTTGGAGGTTATTCATTCTTGCCATAAAAAAATAATAGGAAAACTTGCTTCAGGCATTTTTGGTATTTTCATCCTTTTGTTTCTATTTTTGTGATTTACTTTTAAAATGGCTCCATTTTATTTTATAACACTGAAGTGACCCCTGTCAGTTCATGAGATTGAAGAATTTTAAAATGAAATTGACTCCTTTTGTACAATAAATCTGTAAGAAGTCATCTTTCAGGATCCTGAAAGGCCAGGTTGGCCAGTATGATCCTGTAAGTTAGATGAGACGGGGTGTGCTTTGTAAAGTCAAAATGGATGTCCTTACCAGTGCCCCAGAGAATTTATTCATGATGCTCATTTACATGAACAAGGCCCTTAATAAAGGTAAAGATAAGCGCATAAGATAATTGTAGCCATTCAGGGAGTAAGATGGAGGTTAGATTGGGTTCAGAATGGCCACCTGATCTAAGGTACCTCAGCATGGGGGGACTAGCAAGAAAGGGTGGGGAAATGGGGGGCAGGCAGGTTCAGGGGGGATCAGGAGGGTGATCAGAGGGATTGGGGCAGGTGGGATCCACAAGGTGGTGGGGAGGCAGGAAGCATCTGCAGGGCAATAAGGACAAGACAGGGTGGGGAGACAGGCAGCATCTGCAGAGGGGTTGGGGGGGGGCAGGCAGCATCCACAGGAAGATGGTGGGGCTGGTGGGATTTATGCTGGAATAGGGAGTGGGTGGCATGTACAGGAGAGATGAGGGCAGATGGTGTCTGTAGAGGATTGCTGGGGTCTGAGTGAGTTTGCCAGGATCAGGGGGCTCAGTGAGTTTGCCAGGGAGCTTGGCGGGGGGTGGAACCAGAGGCTATTTTTAGCCCCTCACCCCCCCCCAGTAAACCTCCCCCACCATGCTTCTCTGCACCAATACTTATTTCCTTGGTGTTGGCAGCAGTGAATATGGATAAATGGAATTTGTCTGTATTTGCAAGGGAATTCATCGTTATTTGTGGGTTGGTTGCTACAAATTCTTCTAATTTTTCCAGCTGTCCTAAGCAGTGAATTATTAGTGGCATAAAAATGTATTATGGAAATATGCTGTCTTGGGAAAATATGCCTGACTAATCAAGGATACCCAAATGCACAGAAATGTTTTCAATGTGCAATCTGTAGATGCTAAAAAAAGTTGCACTAACTTAATCAATATATAATAAAAGTTTTTATGATTACACCTTCCACCCAGTAGAATATAACAGCATTAGTGCCTAGGGTGCAAAAATATTCCAGAAGGATTAAATAATCATTATAGTTGTGAAAATAATTATAGCTGGGTAAAGCAGTTAAAATAAAACACACTTTCCTGAATCTTTTCCTAAAGTCAAGCCACATTTAGGTTCTGAAATGTTTACTGTCAGACTCCCCTGCAAATGCTGCCTGCAATATCATAGTTCCCCTCACCCCTAATTCTAAAACTCTCATTAGTTGTCTTGGAGTGGGAAAGTAGAGGTTGCTTTCTTTCTGAAAACCAAATCTGCAGTCATAGGAGCCAAAATGCCGGTGTGCTGTCCTCCAGTGTTTGAGGCCCCTGTGCTGTTAGACTCATTGCTGCTTCTCCCTGTCTTGTGTGGCTGCTCCTTCTGTAATGGTTTTGTACTGCTTAATCAAACTTTGATTTCATGATTCATATTAGTACTAGAGTGATGTTGTTAAAATATCCTATGATAGATCAGAGCCCTTCTGGTTAGACTCTGTCCAATTTACTTTGTCCACATTGTGTTTTCTATATAGTCCAGTGTTAAGATTACCAGTCTTGCTGGAGCCTTTTGCAAGCCAAACGTCAAGTTCTTTAAAGGAATAAATTTACTTTTTAATCCTAGTACAGGTCAGTCTGAATGAGCATATGCTCCTACGGTGTGCCTACACAACACATTTACTGTGGAGTTGCCTAATTAGCTCCATAGTAAACATCTTACATCTACGCTTGCAGGGCTATTAGGCAGGAGTAAAATAATAAACTCTGCAGCAGGGTAGTATTTGTAAATACAAGTACTACCTTGCTGTGGAGTTTTTTACTCTACAGCAACATGTGTAGATGCTGGAGGGGCTGCCTGCCAGCTAGCTCTGCACTGAAGCACCCCATGCCCCATACAGCCCCTCCATAACACATTGAGCAAGCTGGAGCAACCCCAGGTTGGCAGGCTGATCCCTTGGGGCCCCTGCCAGCCAGGGCTTCTGCAACCCAGCTTAACATGCTGCAGTTTCAGGCACAGATATAAATGGCATGCCTGGGGGGCAATAAACATGTGCCACAATTTATTGCTTTGTATTAATTTCCTGTGTAGGTATGCCCCCAATGTACTAAATTACTCCACCAGTCCAATTTTCAGAGGTGCTTGGCTGCTTCAATGCACCTGAATATTGATATTCAAATTGACATGGAGATATACAAAAAGAAATCTTAGAATCTTATGCAAGGTTCTTTGAAGTTAAAAAGAATCATTGATTCCTGCAGGTTTTGGAATTGGAAAGTCAGGGTACATCTACTCCCAGTCATGCTAGGGAGTGCTGTAGTTAAGCATGGCAGGCCATTTCTGGGTGCTCTACAGGCTGAAAACATGGAAGGTAGGCATTGTTTACAAGGCACACAGAGTGTACCAGCTGCTGGTCTCAGTCTTGGTAGACTTATTGGTGCAGGCCTGATGCCATTCAAACCATGGCTACATTACATTGTATTGGCATTTGGCATGTGCAAAGCAGGAATGTGTCAAAGCATGCTCCACCGCAGTATTCCCAGGCCTAGTTCAGAGTTTATATAGACATGCCATTAGGCAATGCAGTGCTTTTCCAAGAATTCAGATATTGTATTTCTTTATCCTATTTAGACACTGAAAATAGAGTACTCAATGTCCCATTATGTATAACATGTAAATGGTGACATGAAGACATTCTACAGAATATCTTCAACATTAATTAACAATTGATGTAGCTGCCTGTAATAATGTTCATTAACACCATATGCTTCAAAGATGAATTTCTCTATTGTGTTCCACTGAAATATTAACTTCATATAAAAACTTTGTTACTGATTTGTTTTTGAACTTTTTGTTTCCCATATTTATTTAGAAATTTATCTTTAAAAATGCCATTTTAAAATGCAATATTCATGCAATACTATATTAAAAATTAATTCTCCTAATGGGCATGTTTATAATGTTATATAAAACACAACTGCTTACTGTTACATACGTGTTAATACTACAAAATACAATGTTTTGGAAAACATAAAGAATATTTTAAAGGGCCTTTTACTGAAAACATGCTGTATTTTGGATACCTTAGCTAGGTTGGCAGTTTTACTACCAAATATATGACTATATAAACTTATAGTGCATGAGATGCTCTGCATCAACTGCTTGTATACATGCTTCTTCCTGACAGCAAATGCAAATGGTAGTTGCCCCTCTATGAAAATGGTATAGATTATTTTGCATTTATTGCAGGGTAAAAACAGGTGTATGGACAGTTACCATGGAGTAGCTAACATGTCGAGAGCTCCATCCTGGCTCACGTCATGGTAGTTTGCTTGTTTTATTTGGCTATATTATAACTGTAGAAGCTGTTCTATGTTGACATCCATATCACAAGAACTACAACCAGTGAAGATGACTGCTGGACTGATCATCATTGATACTTTCCATCATGTCCATTTGTATCACTCTAAGATGGCATAAGGAAAAAGAAGCAATCAAGGAAGAGGTTCAATAGCGAGTTCTTAAAAGGCTCTGCTAAAAGCAACAATTTCCAGCAGTACCTTAATGAGAAACTCTTTAACCTCCCTGATGATCTTGACACCATTAATCATTGGGAGAACATCAAGACAAGCATTCAGGGGGCATGCAAAGAACGTTGCATTTCTTCAGAAAGAACCATCAGGACTGCTTCATGAAAATGATAAGGAAATTCAAGCTCTTGTCAGAAAAAGCAGAGCCTTCAGAGTTTTGCAGAATAACATCAACTCCAAACTGAAGCAAGAAACTTATCCCCATATTAAAGCAGAGACCCAGAAAATAATTCTAGAGCAAAAGAACAAGTGGTGGGCGGACAAAGCCCACCTCCTCAGTAGGCTCACACCTCTCACTAAGGAGATTCGACCTGAGTCCCAAGGTACTTTCAGACTATTCAGGAGTTCAATAGACATGTTCTTTGTTGCTCAGCAGCTTGAGAAGAAGTGGTGCAAGCAACATATAACTCTTTACATAGCCTTCACTGACCTGACTACGACCTCTGATTCATTAAACAGAGGCCCTATAGAAGAGCCTTATGAGATTTGGATGCCTGCCAAAATCTGTTACCATCACCAGAATGACAACATGACAGCAACTGTCCTAAGCACTGCCTTGGAAACAGAACACTTCACCATGAGAACAGGAATCAAGCAAGGAAGTATGATTCTTCCAGTGCTTTTTTCCAACCGTATCACAGCTATGCCACCTCATTGCTAGCCATCAAGCTATGCCACCTCAGTGAGCTAGCCGTCTCATTGCTAATAGACTCCCATCCAGAATCAGCATCCAGTATCTCATGTACAAGAATCTCTTTAACATTAACTGGTTACATTAACCAACATCTCTATTACTGATCTTCAGGATGCTGACAATTGTATTTTTGTGCACACTCAGCTGAAGAGCTCCAGGTCACCCTCAACAATTTCTGTGAAGCTTATGAAATGCTTGGATTCACTGTCAACTTCATAAAAACCAAGATATTTTACCAAGCTGCCCCACCAACCAGCTGCTTCCCCACATATTACAATTAGAGAACAGTCCTTAAAGAATGTTGAGCGTTTCTGCTATGTCAGTACTTGTCTTTCCCAAAAGGTAAACAGAGAAGATAATATTCAATACCAGATAAATTATGTCAGTGCTGCCTTTGGACATCTCCAGTATCACCTTTTGATGAACCAAGCTTCTCGTCTACCAGCCTGTTGTCATCCCTGCCCTGCTGTATGGGCAACTTTTCAGAAACATGTGAAAGCCTTGGAACCATCAGCAACATCTTTGGAAAGTCCTCCATAGCAATTGGAAGGACAGAAGCAGAATGCCAGCATTCTGGCTCAAGCAAACACTGTGCCATCACTGAAGCTATGTTTATACAGCACCAGCTTTGGTGGACAAGCTGTATTGTGCAAAGGATGTCATTCTGAAAAGTAGCAAGTAAAACATACATTTTTACCTCATCATTATACTATGGTTTTATATTTCTCATTTGATCTTTTATCTGATCATGTGCACATTAAGTGTTCAGTACTTAAGGATCTGGTTCTGTTGTACTACTGGTGAATACATGAGGTTTAGTAGCTCACAGATTCAGTGTCCCTGTGTGCAGTTTTCAATATATATATTTTGTTTGATGTAACCCTGCTCACTTGATTAAACAATAAATAGATCTGTTAAAACACTAGTTTTACTTCATGCTGACCTACCGCAGAGGTCTTCTTTGTAAAAATAACTGTCATAGATATAGAGCAACAATTTTGAATATTTTATAGTCCTTACTACTTTTCCAAGTTACCTTTTTCTGTAGGAAAGGACAGGAATTCTCACTAACCATTTTTCTATTAAATAAGGTGAAGCAAGTCATAAATATGTTACTAGTATCCTTTTGAGAGTTTTGCTTCATGGTCCTGTTGCTCTCGTGACATATCTCAGCAAGGTCAGCATGTAGGCTGCATCTCTCTCCAGGCATTTTATCTTCCTTGAGAAAGGACACTGACAATAAATCATCCAAAAAGCCCTGCATTCCCATCTTTTCATTAGGGCACCATTCTGCCAACTGGCTCATTGTATAATAACTAACCATTTATATATTTTAAGGGGTCACTAGAGTGTTTTTCTTTCTCAGCTCAGGATCATAACCCGTAAAATGCTGTGAGCATCTTATTGCATGTTTCTTCATCTGTGGGATACATTTGAACTTCAAGATAATTTAATGCTAACACTCAGTAAACTAACACTTTACCAATATACCTTATGTTTTTAAATATGATGGCTTTCTATTTGTAAAACCATGAATTTAAATGTAGATATTAAGAATTTTTAAACCTATAAACACCTTAAATGATTTTAAATGGTACTTTTTGTGTTTTGAAATGATTCTGTCTCAAGGAGTGATCAGATTCTTGTTTTCCAACCTTACACATGTATAAGTAAATAGTGAGGACTATCATTACTTTGGACAGGAATCCTTTAAATGCATGGTCAAGAAACTGGATTTGCTTCCTGAAATTAGAGGGTTTGGAAATACAAATTTAGATATCAGATTCAAGTCACATGTAACCAGCTTCTTTATCATTATAACTAGTTCTGTCTTCATAGAGCATCTTCAATGAATAAGGAACGTGACACTTGACTTCTAAAGGCTTTATGCTATTTGTGTATACATTAATGAAATATTTCTGTTTTCTAGAAAAAAAAGACCCAAAGTGTCTCTCTTGTGTGTATGTATATCTATGTGTATATGCTTATTTCTAGAAAAAAACCTAAACCTAAACATCTATATGTTGCTATTAAACCATACATTTTAGTTACATAGATATTTGTGACTGAAAAAGAAAAAAATGGGTCTTGGTTATTGAGAAATACAAATATTTATATTTCTTTAAAGAAAAATATGATTAATGAAATTTTTTTCACAAAACCAAAAAGAGTTCTCCAGAAAAAACCCAAATCATGTCTACTTTATACATTGTCTTCAAACTAGATGTAAATGGACTTTTGTCCAACTCAGTTTATTCTATTCAAAACCACGTAACAAGTAGTAGGAAGCCTCCCCGCATCTAGAAATTCTGGAATTTTGAGAACACTATTATTCATCAGCTTTAACCTATACTGACTAGATCTGGCCCATGGGCTGGAAGTTGAGCACCCCTGGTTCAATGCATTGACCTCTGTTTACTTTCTGAAATTCCACTTGTAGGCATCATCTTAAAAATAGCAACTTATACAAAAATATTAAGTATTTTTTTCATTTCTTATTAATGGGAATTAAAACAGGAATGGATGTCTCTTTCACAAGAACCTGACCTGCATTGTAAGACACTGTGATTCATGAACCCACATTAAAATGTTAAACAATAGAGAGTTGGAGCAGTGACAATTAAGATTTTGAAAGCGGGAGAATTTACATGGACATTATTTCCCTTTGCTTGTAGATCAAGGTGGTTGTTGTGGGTTTAATGTTTTATGGTGCTGGTTTGGTGTTTAATGTTGATTAGATAATATAGGGGCAGGAAAATGTATTACATTTAGGTGGTGTGGAGTAGTTTGTGCTTCTTCAGAGTTTGTTAAATTTAAGGAAGAGAGTGGAAGCATTTCTTAATTCTCAGTTTGGGAGACAGACATGAAGTGTGATCATAGGATATTTTTATGTTTTCACAAACTGATTTTCCTGCAGCCACAGATTTTTTAAAAACATATATCTCAGCCCAACATATAGAAATCTCAGCAAGGATGTCCCAGCTCTGTTGTACTTATAAGATTTTGTGGGGATTTTTAATGACAGACTTTTTCCCAATTTTATTGCTTGCTTGACTTGACTGAGAAGGGAGCATAAAGGAAAACTACATGCTCTACTGCTTGAGTCCTTCATGTCACAAAGGAATTAAAATAAAAATTAGATTTAATCAAGCTTCATGAATGAATAATCAGATTGTACATTAAATCTTAATTACTTTTTCTAAAATATAACCAAATAATTCAAAATCATTGTTGCAGTGAGGTAGCACTTACATTAGCACTACTGAGGCTGGTAATTAGAACATTTTATGAAATGTTCTGAACATAGTTAACTTGCACCTTTTTTTATCCTTTTATTATTCCTTCATCTTTTATGTATGAAAGTTCTTTGTGTTTTTAATGGAAGAGTTGTGCGGGGGAAAAAATACCTCGACTCCTCATAGCTTTAGATTGTTCTCCCTAATATCCATCTCTGTGTAGGCAGGTCAGCTATTGGGCAATGTGAGTGCCCTGGATTTTTTAAGATAAAAAGTCCCACATAGGAAGAGAATGATTACGCTGAGACTCTGCTTCAGAACATATTTTCACTTTTCTTCAGAATATCTAAGAGACCTAATTGTACAAGCCCTGATGCAGATAATTGAGAGGTTACTACTGTTAATTATGTAGTATTCAGCACCTGCTGAAAGAGTAACTAGCTTCTCAGAAATTATTAAACAAATCCAAGACTAGATCAAGTTATGAAAAAGTATACAATGTATTGCAACCTGCCTATCCTGCCTATGTATTTACTATAACCGGGCTTCAGTGTACGGGTAAAACCATCCATGCATCAGCTTCCTGATAGTATGCTCTCACTATAAACTTTGCTATTTGCATCTTGAACCCATTTCCTGACATTCATATTTACTAGAGAAGTAGCTCCATTTATTTAAATGGGGAGTTTTGTAGTAAGATACTATGTGGTTTCTGTAAGGCAAAACAGTTCTTCAAAGGCATTTTATTTACCTCTTAAAAGAATTAATATGTGGAGGTAGAAATAGGCAGTCAAGGTTCATGAATTTTATATAAAGCCACTTTATAGGTTATAAAGGGAGATAACCAATGTGGTGCTTGTCAGTGACACAGGGTAAAAAGCCCACTTAAAGTGAATAATAGTAATGAAATGACCTCCAGTCAAGGAAAAATGACTGCTACTATGTTATATTAAGATTATTTTTATCAGCAATAGAGATTAATTTAAAAGTCTAAGTTATGATATTGCAGAAAATACACTTGTCATCTTCCATTTTAACATGGCACTACCTGTGTGAGTAAATATGTATCAGTGTGAGGAAGGGGTTTTCAGCAAGATCTACTAAAAATGTATGAAAGCTAACTTGTAACTTATTTTTCTTCCACATCATCATTGTTTAGCCCACAGTATATACAAGCTTGGATATACGAGTTTATTTCTAGTAATCATTTTAGCATTCATTTGGGGGTTTGATTTTGATTGTTTTTACACAGGGTGATGCTTTAATATCTTATCTCATTACATCAGAAATGGTACTCCTGAAATCACTCAGACTACTTGTGGAATAATATGTCTTGCATATGAGTGCAGATTTCATAATCTGGGCTGTAGTTGTTAGCTGGCAAGTCATGCAAGCATGACTATGTCTTGTACTCATAGAAATCACAGAAATATAGGGCTGGGAGGGACCTCAAGAATTCACCATTTTCTATGCCCCAGCTCTGGGGCAGGATTCATAGATGCTATGGCCAGAAGGGACCTCAACAGAACATTGAGTTTGCCCCCCTACCTAGGCAGGAAAGAGTGCTGGGGTCAGATGACCTCAGCCATATGCCTATCCAGGATGTTTATACCTTGGCCATCCCTATTAACTGGCTTTTTAAAAGTTCCAATAAAGGAGATTGTATACATTTCCTGATAGCTTGTTTAATAATGAATAGTGCATTACTTTTCTCAAATATTCTTTTTCATGTAAAAGGTGCTGCTCCTTTGATAATGGCCAACTCCATCTGAATGAGTGCCAGGATTTAGCTCTTAAAAATGGGCGTTGAGAAGGGATTTACTAGTTTGTATACTGCAAAACGTTTCTGACCAAGTGTGATGCAGTTCCAATGAAAAAGTGTTAGTAAACAGTTATGTGACTGATGATGGAAAGTTGCATTCCTAATGTTAACACTACTCTTGTCACATCTGTCAAGTACAATACAGAACTCTGCCCTTTCAACTTGCTTACACTGTCAAGTATAAGTACAAATGTATTGATCCAATCAAAGGTGATTTTCTTGCCACCCCACTGATGCACACAGTTTGTTTTCAGTCATTAAAATGTGACTATTAATCATCATTAGGGTACATTTGAATGAATCGCTACCAAAGAGAAGAGTTAATTGTTACTAGGCAAAGTGACCTTTTTAATAAATGCTGTTTTTAAAAGGGCCAATCTTGTAACTGATTATTCATGATCTGAAATAATTATATGCCCTACATACGCCATATGCTAAATATTGCTTTTTAACACCAGATGAATGTTACTGATCTACTCATTTTTTTCCTTTTGGAGGCATAACTTTGTTAAAGGTGATATGAATTTGTCATTATACAAAGAATGCAGAATTGTGCCCTATGTTGGCTAGGAACAAAAGTGAAAAAGGAAACAGTTCCTATTTTACACAGTGCATTGTAATTTGCAAGCCTCCCCCGTCCCTCCCCCCCCCGAATGTCAGATCTTTATTGATCTGTAAATATAAGAAATCAGTTTAGTGAACCATAGTATAGGCTCTAGTGGCTAATTTACCTATTAGATGTGCCTTGGAAAAGATGATTATCAACCTAGTTGTTTTCCTGTAACTTGTATTAAGACCATAAAACTTGCACCTCTATTTTCACCTACTATGATTTTTTGTAGTTCTATTAAATTCTTTTCTGTAGATCAAATCAGCTCTGGAGGTTTTTTAAAGGACATTCATAAGTAATAAGTACTCTTTCACCACAAAGATATGGAATAAAAATAGCAGCCCTTCATAAATGATACAATCATTTAGCTTGGCGATCTCTTCTTTTTTGGGGGGGAGAGGGGGTGGGAGAGTGGGCGGGGGAGAGGGAAGGAGCCATAACTCCATATAGGACTTTTAGAAATATTTTTATGTGCATATATAGTCTAGAAGACAATGCAATTAGATGATTGCAGAACACTGTTTATTTTACTTTTCATAGTGATGAGGCACAAAATGGTGTTTGGAAGCACTTAGCCAAGGCTTCCCTTAGTTTGCACTCAATACTTCTCCTGCATTAAAACTTATAATTTCATCATGTTCATGAAAACTGGAAAGCCTTGAAAACAGGTACATACACCACTTTCCCAGCAGCCTTGAGGACAGAGGCCTCCTGACATACCCCTCCCACCAGCTCACATGGATACCATGCAACTCTGGGGCTGTTCTATATGCCTACTTTGGGAAAAGGTTAATTGTGCCATTTGCACAGTCATCTTGTAATTTTGTTTTCACTTTTGCTACCTTTTTAAAAAAAAAGAAATATTCAGTCTTGCACTTGGGAGCAAGAAATAACCATCCAACTCTAATAACAGAAGTAAATGGTGAATTGTTTAAGTATATGGTCCCAGTACAAGTGTTAGGATGAAGAACATTTTTATGAAATGTACATTAACCAATTTAAAGTAAAAAATATGTAGAAATCTGCTTCAACTCCAGAAAAAAAAACAAACTGCAAATTTTGTCAAGGTATTTATTTTCAAGTTGTCTGCTCAGCTCTTATGCTGAGAGTAGCACAGCAACTATACATCATTTGTTTTATTATTTGGGACATATTCAGTCTCTTCCTTTTACTTTATATTCCTTGGAAACACTTAATTATATGGCAAGCTTATTTTTTAAGTATTTTTAAGTCATTGTATCACTGTCAGAAAGATGTAGATAAGTTCATCCTAGATTTGAGTTTTTCCAAAATATTTTTTTTTCCTGTGAATATCATTAAAATGTGGCAGTGGGGCAGGGCGTGTGCTCTGAAATGCCTCATGGTTGACTGAATTGCTGGCTGATTGGCAGTGATTGGTGCTGGGTGAGAGACTTCAAGTCCAAATGACCTAACCTAGCCAATTACAGTCAGTTCAGCCCAGGAGAGGAGCCTCAAAGTAGGCTGTCCAAGCAACCAGAGGACAGCAAACAGGGCAGTTTACTTGCAGTTCATGAGTTAGTTTGCTACCCCCCTCTTTGAAGTGGGGACATTAGCTTTCTCAGAGGAAAGAGGCTTGAAAAGGACTTAGATATGGTGGGGATGTGTCACACAGTCAGACCTCCAACTATTGCCATGTCTCACACCTCTGGCTCCTCTACAGATTCTACCCAGACAGACCTCTCGGTGCTGGAGGCTTCGGCCCAGGTCCTGTGCTGTGGGGGGTGCCTAGCATGGTTCCTGGTGGCTGGGAGCAGGGACAAGGATAGCCCCATTTGTGGGGGGTGTGCGGTGGTGGAATCTTTAGAGAGCTAGGTGAAGGAACTCCAGGTGGAGGTGAACAAGCTGTGCAGCATCAGGGCTGTCAAGCAGGAGACAGATGAGTTGAACAGCCAGGGTTTGCTGCAAAAGAATGAGTCCAAGAAAATGAAGTGGGAGGACCTGAATGGAGTTGAGCAGAAGGTGGTCGCTTCAGGCTCCCAGCCATGTGCTACAAGAGAAACTTCTCTGGTTCAGCTATGCAACAGGCATGAGAACCTTGCACCACTGGCACCACTGGCGGAAGAAGGGCTAGAGGCACTTGCTCCAGAGGAGGAAAGGAGGCAAGTTCCTGTCCAGAAGAGGAGATGTAGGGTAATGGTAGTAGGCAACTGGCTCCTGAGGGGGATGGAGGGTACCATCTACCACTACCACATGCTGCTTATACATGGGCACAACTGATGCTGCCAAGAACAACCTTTGCCAGGTCATGAGTCAATACAGGGCTGTGGGAACTGTGCTCAAGGGGTTGGGGGCAAGATGTTTTTCTCTTCCATCCTCACAGTCGGGGGTCAGCTATCCCTGGACAGATAGTTGTACTGAGAAGGTCAACTGGAGGCTTAGGAGATGGTGCAAGGGTTTCAGACGTTATGATCATGGAACACTGTTCCAGGATAGAGGCTTTTTGGGAAGAGATGGCATCCACCTCACACCAAAGGGGAAGAAACTGTTTTCTCCCAGGATGGCTGACTTGCTGGAGAGGCCTTTACACTAGGTGCATTAAGGGATTGGTGTGTAGACAGGAAGGCAAGCCAGGGGTCAGCCAAGCAGGAAGGACAAAGAGAAGGGAGTCAACAAGGTGCTGAGAGACCAGAATGACATCAGAGCATTGGGGAATTGGGGATTACCGACGGGGGACTTCAGTGTCTATACACAAATGCTAGGACTATGGGGAACAAGGAGAAGAAACTGGCACTTCTGCTAGCAAATAGGGAATATGATCTAATTAGAATCATGGAGGCCTGGTGGGATGCCACGCATGACTGGGCTGTATGCATAGAGGGCTACAGGCTGCACAGAAGAAATCAGGTAGGAATGAACAAAGGAGGTGTAGCTCTCTGTGTAAAAGAATGGTATGCCTCCTTGGAGACCCAAATTGGTTCAAGAGAAGGGTGACTAGACCCTGTGGATCAAGATAGTGGGGGAAGGAGGGGGGCAAGGAATGAGGAGAGGGGGACTTGATGGTAGGCATCTACTATAGACTGCTACACCAGGAGGAGGAACTGGACCTGGAATTTTCCAGGCTGCACATTCAAGGGACATGGCTGTCATGGGTGATCTCAATTACCCTGACATTTACTGGGAGGAGCACTTGGTGGGTCACATAAGTTTACCTATGTGGAGGAACTTTATTTAATACAGGAGGTGAACGGGCCAACCAGGGGGAAGGCTTTGTTGGATTTAGTTCTAGCCAAAGGGGATGACCTGGTGGCAGATTTAAGGATTGAGGGTAATCTGAGAGAGAGTGATTGTGAGATGATAGAATTCACTAGCTGTCATAGGGCAGAGAAGTCAGCCAGTAGGGCAATGGTGCTTGACTTCAGGAAGGCTGAGCTTAGGAAATTAGTGGGAGAGACCCTATGGGAAGAGGGACTGGAGGGGAAGGCAGTTCCAAAAGGGTGGTCATTCCTCAAAGGAGAGATCCTCAGAGCTCAGAAAAGTCCATTACTGTATACAGGAAAGGTGGTAAAGAGGCCAAAAAGCCCTCTTGGCTTACCAAAGGAGTCAAGGAGTGCTTAAAAAAGAAAAAGGAGGCTTACAGACAGTGGAAACAAGGGGCAGTCACCAAGGAGGAAGTATAGCCCATATTTCTAGGGAGAGGATAAAAAAAGGCAAGAGCGGCAACCAAGATCAGGTTGGCAATCAAAATTAAGGACAATAAGAAGTCCTTCTTTAGGCATATAGGGAGCAGGAGGAAAACTGAGGGAAATGTGGGGCCCTCACAGAATGGTATGGGATGGCTAATAACAGTCAGTCACGAGAAAGCTGAATCTTTAATGAATACTTTGCATCAGTGTTCCTGCATGTGAACGGCTGCCTGCCTGTTTGGATGTAGGGGTGGAGTGCGATTGCCAACCCATGGTCAGAGAGGGGAGCACTGACAAGCCCAATTCAAGAGTGATACAAGGCAGTGGAGGCTAGGGTTTTGAGGCTTCCTAAATTTGCCTTACTTTGCAATTTGCCTTGCAACACTGTAGTACCTTATAGATGCTATCCCACCACGAGTTGTCCCATCATGTTGCCATCTAGGCTTCCGAGTCAAATGCAGTTTACAGTCAGACCCAGAACCAGTTACACGTATACACCCACGTGCTAACTGAATCTTTGTCAGTAAAAAAACAAGTAAGGTAGTCATAAACTAAGGATCCTGGGTCATTTGATGGGAAAATGTGGCTTCAGGCTTTTATACTTCCAAGGGATGTGGCATTTTGATTTTGTATATATCATTCATGGTCATTTCTTGATCTATATTTTACCTACTGCTTTTTCCTTGCTTAAATATTCTGAACCAGTGTACTAAATTGGCCTCCATTTTAGCACATTTGGGTGTGCAGATGATAAAATGTACCCATTTGTGGTTAGTTTTTTGATAAGTTTAAGTGAATAAAGTGTCTATCCATGTGCAGTTTAACATTCTGTGTGTACAGGTAGGAGTATGAGAAAATGATGCACAAATGCAAATCTATGCATGTTTGAGTAAGTAGATGGCTTAAAAACTGTGACCTTTCCACATTTTTACAAGACATATTTCATGTTTCTGGGAACTGTCCCTTGCTGTTGTACTGTTTAACAGAATAAACAAGTTGAATAGAACCCATCCTCAGTACAAAGAATAGAAATTTAGAGCTTTTTCTTTCTTCTTATTTTTAACTGGACTTTTAATATTAAAAAGTAATTTTTTTTCTTCACTTGTCTTTCCTGTGACACAGCAGCTACAGTAATAATTTCCTCTCGTCATACCTCTTCTTTCTGTCATTCCCACATCTCTGTCTTTTGACTGCTTGATTGCTATGATCTGCTGCATTTTCCAAGGCAGTCATAAAGTAGAGTCTTGCTAAATCTCTGTTACACTCAGCTGAAAGAGCAATTGACCTTTCCTGTTTGACCACGTACGAGGTGACTGGTAAGGCCACACCTGGAGTATTGTGTCCAGTTTTGAACAGTTTTCCACTGTAGAAAGAATATGGACAAATTGGAGTAAGGCCAGCAAAGGACAACAAAAATGGGGAGGTGGCTGGGGAACATGACTTATGAAGAGAGACTGAGGGAACTGGGCTTATTTAGTCTGGAGAAGAAAAGACTGAGGGGACATTGAATAACAGCCTTCAACTACCTGAAAGGTGATTACAAAAAGAATGGAGCTAGACAGTACTCGGCAATGGCAGACGACTGAACAAAAGGAGCGATGGTCTCTAGTTGCAGCAAGAAAAGTTTAGGTTTTATATTAGAACAAACATTTTCATTAGGAGGGTAGTAAAACAC
>NW_017728886.1:172528995-172536178 GCF_001723895.1 Crocodylus porosus | reverse complement strand
CCCACCACATATGATTCTTGGGGCACAAGCACAAAAATAAGGTACTGTGTCATAACTGTAGTATGGGTTCACAGCACATCTAATGCTTTATGGTAGAGGTCCATAAGCACATTCTTACCCTACAGTAAATGAAGGTGCTTGATAATGACTTCTATATTGTTTGCATCCTATATTTTTTTAACTGTCTTTAAAGACTGAATGAATTGAAAGGTTCTTTTATAATATCCTTTATTTGACCACCTTATAGATGGGAAAGATGTTGGACAAGCTTTTAGGCACAAAAACATCTAGGACACCTTATGCCTGAAAACCTATCCAGTATCTCTCCCAGCTATACAATTTGTCCAATAAAAGGTATCACAAAAAACCCCTTGCCTCATACATTTCCTGGACCATCACAGCGATAACAATATTCAGCTCTGCTTTAAAGATTACAGGCTCTTAAGGCTTCAGGATACAAGTACAGTATACAGCTTTTGACAAGGGTGGCTTTCCCTGATTAAAGCTATTTTTTCATGTGTTTCATTGTCTGTTTTCATGAGTTATAAAAGGCTGATTAACTCCAATTTTGCAAACAAGTTTCAGAATTCAAATTCATACTTTTGTGAACTGGTCTACAAATAGCTATGTTAATTTGCTATCTTTTAGTGGCTAAGTACATTATAAATCTTTCTTTGGTACTAGGCTTGCTTTACTTGGTCCTTATAATGGTTCATCTTAGTAGCATTTGGTTTGATATAACGTTAATAAAATGTGTGCAGGGGGGTGTTATTTGGCATCAGATGAAAATTAAAATGAAAAAGAGACCTTTTTTTCCATTCTACCAGTACCTTCTGCTTTAGAATTGTTTTGGAAACCTATAGCAGACCTCAAAAAGCTGAAGTGCTTTCTAGTTTGTAATTGCCAAGACTTCATCTCTGTTTCATTCTGTCCTAGCTTTCCAACTACAGTTTTTGTAGATCATTAGTTTCAAATAGATTTTTCTACTCGTATTAAAAAACAAGCCTTGCAGAATATATGATACTATAACCATTTTAACATAATGTGCAAACTGTTAAAGGTTTGTACTGCTCTTACCTTTGTATTAACTGTTTCCAAATTCAATATCTCTTGTTATTTATCTTGTAGTTGCTTTCATGTTCTTTTTCCAACTTAATTATTTTTATGTCATTTTGCCAGTCCCTGTACGCTCTTTCTCCATAATAGGATATAATATTTCAAAAGAAGCATCTGGAAACCTTTGCTCTAACATATTAATTAATTAGTCTATTGACAAGCTACAATTGCTGCTCATACCTATTTTGTGAAGATAAACAGTTCACAAGTGCTGTGAGAACCTTGCTTATTCCAGTATGCTGTTTTTTATTACTTTAAAAATTCAAATGTTAACAGCATAAACTTTTGGACCTAAGGTTTATGTCCAGAAATAGAAATGAATAACTTTTTAATTACATTTCACTTTGTAGACGCTTCTATAGTTTGCCATTATTGTATTTTGTAGATTTGAATATCACTAATTGCTAATATGTAAGTTGGATATTATCTAGGCAGATCCGTATTTTAATTAGGGAAGTACCCAAATTTGAAACGCGCTGGATTTTCCTGGCATTTATATCAAACCCCCAGATATTCTGGATACTACCAGAATCTAAACATAGGAGATCTAATTTCAATATGCAAGTTCAAGGTTAGGAAAATGTTAAACACTGCTATTTAATTCAAGTTTCTGTCCTACCCCCCAAACCTCTAACCATATATATGCCTCTATCTTCAACTTCAACTGTTTCCTTCATACAGGGCGCAGCTACACAAGACACTAATTTTACTGCACATTAGCATGGTGGGTAAAACCCACGCTAATGCATGAATGCACTAATACACAGTAGAATTAATCTACCACACATTGGCATTGCAAAAAAGCATGCTCCAGTGCTAATGCACAGTAGTGCCAATTTACAGCATATTTAGTACGTGTAACTACAGGGCTTTTACAGATGTGCTCCGTGAGGCGTGGGTTGGGAGGGCTTTAATTAGCACAGCTCCAAGACCCATGCTAATTCAAGTGCCTGGAGCATCACGTGTATCAGCATTGCCATGCTGAAAAGTGGCAGCAGGGTGCTTTGAACTAAAGCTCATCAAATGAGCTTTAGTTCAAAGTGCCCCACCACCATTTTTCAGTGCGGGGATGCTGATACAAGTGACACTGGAGTCTGCTGGAGTGCAGTGATTACTGCACTCCAGTAGACTTGATTAATCGAGTCTACTCAGATGCGCTGTAATTACAGTGTGTTGGAGCAGCCTCCCTGCACATGTATAGGAGCCCACACTAAATTTAATGTGCCGTTATTACAGCACATTAATGAACGTGTAGATGTGCCCACAGTCTGGGTTCTCTTCCCATCCATTTTCTCTTTGCATTCTCATTGTCTTCTGACAAAGAATGTCTCTAGGCTCCTTTTTGTATTTGCTCCTTTAGCCTTTGCCAGTTGCCATTTTCTGCTTTCCTCCAAAAACATCTCTCTGCAACAATATTCCCCTACTCTCTTTCTATCTCAGCTAGTTCCATCATCCTCTTTCCATTATCCTCCAACCTTTTACTTTCCCATTCCATGAGACAATCCAAGCCTATTATTTGCAACCACTTTTCTTTCCTCAACCTTCTTCCTGTTGACTTGTTCTTCACCTTTCACTTCCTTATGATCTTGTTTCTAAGACTCCCATATTCATCCACTGTACAACATTTCATTGTATGATGTTATTTGAATTTGGTTTAGTTTGTGCTCCTATACAGTGTTTACATTTGTAATGATGAATGTGTAGTTAGAATATATTTTCAGTTTTATTTGTTTAGAAATAATAATAGTTTTAAACAGCAGTATAAGACATTTAAAAGGAAGAGGAGAGATTGTGTTGCCTTGTTGATTTCCAACCTTAAATAGTGAAAATTGCTTCATTTTTCCTATAAGCTAAGAATACAACATTGGTTCCCTAGAAAAAATATGTTGAATGACATTTTACAGGCACAAAAAGCAGGGGCAAATGAGCTCATCTTAATTTTTCATAGCTGTTCTCATAATGAAAATACTTGATGCTTTTCTACATTTAGTTGATTTGTATACAGAGACTTATCTTCCATAATTTACTTGTCCCAATTCTTGTAAGATTGATGGTAGCCAAAATACTTTTATTGCCAGATGGCTTCTTGAGTTCTAATGTGAAATGAGTGGGTAGTATCAGCATTTTTGCTAGTGGACAAATCGTCAATCCACAGAAACTGTGAAGTTGGCATCCCTTTTAGTAGTCTCAGCAAGGAGTCCAAGGTTGAATGGTTATCAGCTCTTATCAGCAGATGTGATTTGTAGGGATGTATTGGCAGGGTAATGTAAGGAAAATTGTATTACTTCTGCTACGTTTATTATCTGGATGAACAGAGGAGTTAAAACACAGTTTTGCTTTTAAAATGATTCGGTAAAAATGTCATTAGGAAGTATTATATTTGTTGTGTCTCAAGTTTGAACTAGGAAATCCAGTGTATGGTTGTGCATATTCATTCACATGAGTAGTCCCTTTCACTTCATGACCACTGACCAATATGAGTGGCCAGTGTTTGCATACAAAATCAGTTTAGTAAGGGTCCTTTCCTCAACTGGTGCACAAAGAGGAGGAGTAGGGACCGTGTTCCTAACTCCTTTCTCATTGGCTCATAGAATTAGGCTACTGTGGTGGGGAGGGGATGCGGAGAAAAAGGAGGGGGTCACAAGCTGTCCCCAAAAGTGAATGGACCAGAGGTTATTCTGTCCCTGTTGCACAGAAACTTGGGAAAGATGGATACCTCTGTCAGGTGAATGTGGGGGCAATATGCCTATTCCTTTTCCTTTTGTTGTGGTTTGTGCTTATGGGGTACAGTTGAGACCTATTAGACTTGCTAGAAAAGCTTGAATGGATCTGGAGGGGTTGGTGGGACAGCATGGCCTCATGCCCCCTTTCCAATCATGCCACTGGAGGAACAGCCAGGGACATGTCTCGAAGATGGTAAGCATTTTCCCCTCCCTTTCCCTCTGCATCAAAGGCATATTTCCTTCCCTGCCCCTGGTACTGGGACAGCACCTGGGAGTTGTGGAGGTCCTGTCTGCTCCAGCTGGGCTACATGGGGTGTGCACTCAGTGGCAGCAGTGGCAGTAAGCAGACACTTTCCCCTCCTCCTTGCCAGCTCCCTCCAGGTGTTCTCTGCCAGTCTAGAGCAGATGTGGTGAGAGGGAACATGCTTCCTAGCCATTGCCACTGCTGGTGTAATTCTGTAGTGCAGGCCCCATGTGACCCAGCTGAAGCAAGCAAGAGCTTTTCTCACCCCCAGGACAGTACTTGGCAGTGGCAGGCAGGGGTAGTTGAGGGGAATGGGAGGGGAAGAGACCAAGAGAGGAGGGAAGGGGAGGGGATGTCCCTCTGAACAAAGAAGGGAAGGTAGAGGGGAAATGATTACCATCCTTGGGACATAAGTCCTTGGCTGGTGCTCCTTCAGTGCAATCTGAATTCCCTGGTTGGGGGTTTGGGTAGGAAGGGCGAGAAGACTGAGAGCAGGGGGTACAGCTCTCCTGCAGCTCTATTCACTGCAATCACACTCACCTCTGTAAAATCCTGGATCCATTTCTAATAGTATTTAATGGACATGATTTCATGGGGCTTTGTCACCAGTATTGTCAAAATGACCATTTCAACTCTTAATTTATTGTATTTAAAATATTTTTACCTCAATCTGAATGAACAGATATTGCGAGATAAAGAAACTTGCTACCCCCAGTAAGCAGTTTTCAGCGAATAACCATAAGAAAGGTTAAATTCTCCACAGAGCATGGCATTTTATCCATTTACTTGAAATCCAGTCTCACTTCTCACCCTCCACCCCTCTTAGGTTCTGGTTTCATTTGCTATTTTCCATTACTAGGAAGACTTAATGCATTTTTAATGACTACTAGGCAATTTATAGGCTGTCGCTCAAAAAGAAAATCATAACTATGTAGTTTGTAGAACAGACAAACGGATTGTTCATATTCAAGTATGTCTGTAACTTCTACAAATTTGAGTTTATGCTTAGTAATCTTGGAAGAGTAAATCCCCTCTTCTTCAAGCCAACTAAAAAAGAGAGCTAAAGTTCTGGAGCTCAGGCATATCACTTTGACTGAATGATCAACATATTTTTAATATGCAATTTCTTTAGGATTGCTTGAGCACAGTTAATTGCAAGTGCTATGCATTTGGGCTGAAGTCTGAAATAATTTGAGCTGGAGCCTACAAACAACATCAGGCTTGAGCTCAAATATGTAGGAGCCACTAAGTTAATTGCATTTCATTAATCATCGAAATATCTTCTCTTTTGATATCACCTGACTAGATCTGAAATCTTGCTGTTAAAATGTGGGCCACGTCAGTCTGCTGTGGCTTATTTTCCATTGAAAAATGCTGAACATTCAAAAGGTTCCCTAAAGCTCAGTTGTGCGATTAAGTGGTAATCTTTTAAAACAAAAGTCTCTAGTAAAATAGGAGCTTAGGATACTGGTCTTTCCAACCATGGATGTCAAAGTACTTTATATGCATGAATGTTTTTAGCTTAATGATCACACTGTTATAAGAAGGAAAACTGAAGCACATAACTTTGCATTGTAATCATGTGGAAATGCTTCAGTGAACAATTGATACCCCATGTGGCTGGGCACTGCAACATACGTGATACATCTTATGACTATAGGGTAAGCATCTGATAAAATACAGTAGCTGCAGAAAAGATCAAATACATTAAAAAAGTATAGATCATTCAGTATAGCAAACTGCAGTTACAAACATCAGTTGCCTGCCTTTTATCAAGAATTGTGTAGGTAGCACAGTTGACATAAGCTTTTAAATGGAGAATGAATGATGGATGTGAAGTTAAAGACAAGAGTTTAAATTCTTATCTGGTTAAGATGTTCAGTGCTATTGCTTTAGCTTGAACTATATTGATTTTAAAAGTCAAGGGGTCTTCCTTAAATTCTTAAGTATTTTAGCTTAAGACCCCAGTTCAGGATTTAACAGTTTTTGGTTTCCCTGTGGTACTTTTATTCCATAACAGCTCCAAGTCTGAGAATAGTAAAACGCAGGAGAACACTGTTCAATCATAATTCCTCTTTGCCAAATGATGTCCTCCACTTCAGCTTCACTCAGTTCCTCTCACTTTCCAGTCTCTTCTGCTACATTCAAACAAAAAGAGTCTGAGATTTCTCCTAGTTGTCTTTGTATTCTGTTCTGCTATATTAGTGTATAAACATCAATATTCTTTTTCTTTCACTAATAACAAAATCTATATTAAATTTTTTTAAAAAGAGCTAAGTCTTTCTTCTTCAAGTTTCAGTGCTTTGAGACCCTGGGTTAGAGGGTAAAGGAAAATCTTTGGGAAATCAGTAGCAATATACTGGTGAACAATAAAATGCTCTAAGCATTGGCCAAATGTGTGATTCCTGGTACCATTTTTGGCCTTTGAGCCACAGAATTAGAAGTGCAAATTCTTTCTGTCCCCAAGAAGGTGGAATTAAAGGTGTTACTCTTCAGGACTGGGTGAAGGAGGAAGATGGATAATCCTCCTGTACGGGAGTTCAGCTAAAATGATGATGGTGTGATAACACTAATACTCAATGCTTCTAGCATAGCATGGTGCCCTAGCCAGTCTGTCATTCAGCAGAAAGTGTATAATTCTTCCATCTTAACACAACTACTCTGTGCAACCAGAAAGAGATGGAATTACCTCTACTGATGCACAGAGTAAGGTAGGACTCTTGTTAATTAGGCCTGTGCGAAGCGGCTAATATTCGCTTTGGATTCAGCCAATTTGGAGGATAGCGATTCCATTCAGTGATTCGAATCACTGTCCTGAATCGACTCACCGGGTGCTGCCGGGTGGGGGGCAATCCCCATTGCCCCACACTGCATGGGGGACTCTGCATGAGCCCCCCCATGGCTGCCCTGCCTGCCCCAGCTCCAGCCCTTAAAGGAAAAACAAAAAAACCCAGACTCATCAGTTTCTGCCCAGTGGGGGGTGATCCCTGCTGCCCCCACTGACCCGTGCCACATGGGGGGCTCTTCCACAAGCCCCCTGAAGCCCTGAGGCTGCTGCAGGAACCAGAGTGTGCCAGGGTATTTTTTCATTTTTTTTTTT
>NW_017728886.1:172527019-172528754 GCF_001723895.1 Crocodylus porosus | reverse complement strand
CCTCCAGCCCCTCTCCCACCCCCACCCCCTACTTATCAGCATGGAGCTCCCTGCTGCAGTGGGTGGGGACTGCCTGACTCATTGAAGCTGCCTGAATCTTTCCTGAAGATTTGGAGAGCTTTGAAGTGATTCAGACCTTTTTATTGGTCCCCTGATTCAATTCAGATTTGGAGATTCAGCCACTGAATTGAGCCAAATCTCCTGTGAATCGAATCAGCACCTGAAGCTTTGCACAACCATATTGTTAAACCATTTACAATCCAACCCTAAGTGTTTCGTCTACAAGTAATCAAATGAATGTCACAGTAGTATTTAAAAATGAGTACAAGAAGCTATTAGAGAAAAGTCTAAAATTTAAAGAAAAAAGCTGAAGACTGATGTGATTTTCAGAAATATTCAATCTTTTTTTTAAATGGTGGTGTTGCTAGTGTGCAGCTGCATGAGCCTGAAGCTCAGTATAGACCAAGTGGCTAAGTATTTACTGAGCTATTTATATATGTTTGTGCTTAACTCTGTGCAACTGTGGCTGCAGTACTGGTAGCATGTGAGCTATCCCATTTAAACCTAGCTTGGGTTTATCACTGTGAGCTGTAGCCTTAACAGTGACTGCAGTATGTGGGCCTTCCCATAGAGAAAAGTTTATTTATATCCATTCTTTCCTGCATAGTACAATGATCTACATCTGTTACTTAATAGTTTTCTTGCAGTCAGAGATGTAATTGGATGCTTGAGCATCCTGGGCAGCAACCACATCAGTGGCTGCACTGCTGGCAGAAAGGCTGTTGCTAATTTTGAGGCCTCCTTTCCCCCATGGTTGATGCCTGGGGTTGGTGCCCTAATCACTCACCCTCCCCACCCTCCCTCTTTCATTACACTACTAGTTGTAGTAGGTTTTTTCTCCCTTCTGGAGATGGTGTGAGTAGTGGAAATGGCTTCCTCAGGACATAGCAGTAATATAGTCACTTGACTACAGAAGTCTGTTTTTGTGTCTCTTGGTTCAGTGGGGATGTTGAGTTTTATATGACTTATGTTAAATAGTAATGAAGCAGTGAATTACATTACATTCAGGGACCTTAAGTTCAAGGCTCAAATTAATTCTTCAGTCTTAGGAAAGAGAGTCCCGAGTATGCCCCAAGAGAAAAGTCAGCACAAAAAGAAAGCATACTGCTATTCAAGGGATTTTTTGCAGAAGAGAACTGGTTCTTCCACAAGAAAGTTAGCTCAGTTCCTACCAGGAAAATTTCCCTCTCTCACTAACTTGAACCATAGTCTTCTCTTGGATGTTGAGGACAACTGAAATCCTACAGTCCTCTGCTTTCCCTCCAAGAGAAAGGGTCGGAGGGAGAGTACTGGCTTCCTGATAGCCTGCCTAGGGGTGAATCTACATGAGGATTTTGCAGGGAATCTTCCCACTGATTAGTGAGAGAAAGGGGCATACTGCATCATGAAACCTCCCATAATGGATTTCAGTGATGGGAGAAAGTCTTCAAGCCATACCTCTCCCCTGTACTCCTGTAGGTGAACCTGGTAGAGTGCACAAGGTGGTAGGCAGCTGTGGCATGGGGGCAACCTCCTCAGGCTCCAGTAGCATTGCTGCCATGGAAGAATGCCCCCTGTGTTCCTTTGGGTCAGTCCAGAGGAGTGTGGGGGTAGAAGGGACCTGTACCACATCACCCGCCTCAACCTCCCCACCCAGCTCCAGGTGTATTACTGCCAAGGAAAAATGTCCCCACCT
>NW_017728886.1:172509447-172526919 GCF_001723895.1 Crocodylus porosus | reverse complement strand
CCCACGCACACTTTTCTGGCTTGATCCAAAAAAGTGCATAGAGTGGGAGTTATTCCCCTGTGGTCCCACCAAACAGTGATTGGTGGGATGCTGTGGGGAGCATTCTCCCAAGGCTGGACCCCTCTTGGAGTATCAGTAGCAGCTGCTGTTATTCAGCATCTGCCATTACACTATTGATAGCCTGCCTCCTTTCCAGATAGGGGAGGACAGGCTGTCAATCAGTGGATTGCTCCAAAGGCTGGGATGACCCATGGAGAAGCCCCCTAGTGTCCCCTGTCTGGAGAGGTCACTTGTGTACCATGGCTGGAATATGTGTATGTTCCAATTCCTGGGCTATTCTAGCAGTACAAATTTTGGAGACATTCTTCCTGCTAGAAATGAATGCCTGCCCATGCCTTATTCTCAGTCAGGAAGGTATAACTTTTTTTTCCAGTGTATTGATTCTAGTTAACTTGCAGCTGATGTCTGAAGGATTTAACACCAAGCCACATCCTGCCTTTCTTAGCTAAGAACCCATTATGACACCAAGTCCTTCTAAGTAAAGAAATAGCAACTGATTGAATCAGCATGGCTAAAGAGTGGAAATTTGACTAACCATTTCCTCACAAGGGGAGGGAAAAGACACCCAGTAAGGAAACAGTGTGCTTGCCTTTTTGTTGGAGTATGCATGTATATACATTTTTACAAAGTATCTTAAGGGATGGGCTTATGAGCAAATTATTATAATGCAAAAGTAGGTGTGGCTACACAGCTGTTCTTTGGAGATTGCCTGTGTCCATACTCTGACCCTGTGATAAATGAAAGCTATCACATGGCAGTTCAGTCCTCAATGCAAAAGGGGTAGGTTACTGTGTTTGAACTTCCATTTATCATGTGGTAAGAGCCAATATGCAGGCAGTTTCTGAGTAGTTGCTGATATGCAGTAAATTTGTGCTTGTGTCCCTGCCTTTAGGCACTTGAAAAGTACTTATTTCTGTAGTGTCTACATTCCTCACAATTTTTATCCCCATAGTGAGATGTGAAAATGTTATTATCTTTGCTTTTGTAGATAGCAGAGTTGGATAGAGAAGTGTATTGGTCTTGCTACATAAAGTCTGTGGCAGAGCAGAGAACTGAACCCAGACCTTCCATATTCTCAACTGTCACCATAACCACTGGACAATACTTACTCAATAGCATAATCATGAGTATAAGTCTGCATCTTTTCTACATGCCACCAAATCTAATTTATATACACAAATGATTAATCATTATATGCTCTGCAATTCTAGGTAATATTATGTATTTACAGCAATCCATCTCAAATTCAGTACAAATTAATTTAGTCTCTGTGAGAGCATACTCTGTTCAGTAATTTAGGCCAATCATTTAGACTTAGCTTTAAAATATATATTTATAGATTTTTCCCTTGCTTGTACTTGCCTCTTACAGGTTTTGCTTATAAATTTTCATTCCTTATTTTGAAAAGGCACATGTTCTTTTTCATTTTTTTTCATATTAATCCTGCAATGTTGTAATGCTTGCTTCACTTAAAGCCTTAACTATCTAACGATCTACCAGTGGTAGGTCAATATCTGATATTTTTCTCTAAAATGATTTTAACTGCCGAACATCAAAAAGCAAACAAAATAAAAAATAAGAAAAAGTACTATATCTGCTTGAATACAAAACAACCCTGAATATAAGAAGGCTCTTCAGTAAAAAGGTCCTATATATAGAAAATTTATAAATTTGTTATAATTCTCTAGGTGTAGAATCTAATTATTGGAGTGCTTTCTTATATTCATCCCTCTCCCACTGCTACAGCAAGGAAAATAGTGGGGGGGAGGTCAGGTGGCCCTTTGCCTTCCGCCCTCCCCAAACATTTTCCTCTGCAGCCTTCCTGCACCCCTCCTTTTACTGTCAGACCCTGCTTAGCTGCTGTTACCTCCCTAAGCACAATGTGGAAGTGAGCTGCATGTGACGGTAAGGTGGCGGGAGTGGTGGAGCAGGGAAGAGACAGAAAAGGGAATGGGAGACTGCTGTGGATCTGACTCTGGCCCCACCCCTGGCTGCTGCAAGTCTCAGCACAGGTATTCCATTAACACACTTCTGAGCACTGCTTTTGTACCTACTTATACATAGTACAAACTGTGCATGTTATTAGTTCAGTGCCAAAAGGCTCATGACTTATCATATAATTCCTTGGACTGGGCTCCAGCAGAGTCAAAAGTGTTTTAAGCCACTGTGATCCCACAGCTCAGCACTGCTCAGTATGTGTATGTTCTCCAGTTACCCCTTCCGCAAAGGATCCATGTGCTAATTAACTCCTCACCCATGACTAGAACCAGGTGTTCTTGTCACAAGTCCTGGGACCTTTCAAAAATGTATATCCAGTTGAGATGCAGGGCTGCATGTTCTGTCTCCATCCCATAGAGGTTAAGGCCACATTAATTACATGTGACAGGCTCAGCTAGGGGGTGACAGAGCCTCTCACCTACATAAAAGTTTGGTTATGTTTGCCAGACACTTAAAGCTCATGAAGAAACAAGAATAATTGGAAATGGGAAAGAAAGGTCCAGCTTAGCTGTGGGAGTGAAGAGGAAGACAAAATGTATTTGGTGTAGTGGCTCACCATGACTTGGTAAAGAGGTGGCACTAAGGGGAACTGACCACAATGGGTACTATGTCTTAGTCAGATGGGCTACAGTAACCTTTTCTTATGGTGGGTTTGCATCTGTGGAACACATCTTCCACAAGGACCTGCATAAAGACCACAGACACCTGAACTGGTTGATAGCACATTAAGCCCTCCCAGTAAGGGCTTGGAGACATAGAGAGGGGCAGCCAGTGAGACCCAGCTGCCCAAGGGAAACCTGTCAAGGAACCACAGAGATTACTGACCACCTCCTATGGCTCACCCAGGGAGTGTAGAGAAGGGTAAAGTGGCTCTGTGAGGCAGTAACAAGGGTCAGACAGTTGTCGAGAGAGGCGACACTGTACAGGCACCTGACCAAACACCAGGGGAACCTGTCGGCACACTTCAGTCAGTTTGTGTTCTGCATCAGAGGGCCCTGTGGAAGTCCAGAAACCTTCTGATGTACAAACATATGAACCTAGAGGAGGTAGACTGTGTTAAAATTTCTCTGAGCAAACTCCAGTCCTACAACCTAAAACCAGTAGCAGAGAACAGTGAGAACACAGCCAAATCTACGGCAAAGAGACACTTGGCACAGGATCTTCCAAGCATGCCCCAGTGGGGAAACGTGCAGTGACAGTGAAGAGGACAATGACAACTGGATCTGGAGGCAGCCACGAGGACAGAAGTGACAACAGCAGTGGACCCTCCAGTGGTAGTAACAGTGACAGTGGATTAACTAAGACTTGGAACCCAATAACCTGGGTGTGGAATATGGGACTATGTGTTCGGTGTAGGGAGGCTGGCCAGCATTTTGCATGGGAGCACAGGTCCATGCATGCATGTATTCTAATGGGTTTATGGGTTTTGTTGGGTGAGTTAAGGCACGGGAAGAAAAGTATACTAGAAAGTGTATATTTATGTGACGACTGTAGGTGTTGTAGGGCTTGCTGCCACTGCCTGAGTCCATTTTCCTACAGGTGGTGACAGGGTGGACCTTGGCTTCAGTTCACCTGGTCTGCCAGGAAGTTGATCTTATGTTTCTCACCTGCCATGACTTTGATGACTGTGAGGAGCCAATGCCCAAGTTGATCCTACCCAGTCTCAATCCCTGTTTTCTTCTGATGGCACTAGTAGTTCTCTGCAGCCAGATCTTAATGCTGCCTGTTGGTCTATTGTTCCACCCTCAGCCACCAGGGTGATGGTTGGCTTTAGTTAGGTGCACACCCTTCTAGGGCTGGCCTTGGCCTGCACTCAAATATCCAAAAAAAAAGAGAAAACAAAACCCGACTGCTCTCAGTCTCTTTGTCAGACACAGTCCATGTCCCCTTCACCTGGGGTCAGGCTCTCATGTCTAAATCACAACAAAAAAATCAGTTAATCCAGTCACTGCATCACACAGGCCTTCCCCGGATTACTCGTGAGCATTCACAGTCTGAGTGGGATCTCTCCCACATGCAGCAAGGCTGTAACCTGAAAACAGCAATTCTTCTGGCCTCTCCCCCCAGATCCTCAGCTGTCACTCCGCTCCAGAGATTATGAGAAGCCTTGTGTGTGCAGGCCTCTACCTGCCTCCTTCTCAGGATCACACCCACAGCATTTCTTGAGTAGGTTTCACAACACTTGCCTCTCGGGATGCTCAGCCGCTCCTCTCTCTGCGGTTTGCAGGGAATTGACCCCACTCTGCCCTTCTCTGGGGATGGAAAGATCATGGAGCAGCCTCCCTCCTCCAATCCAGAGCAAGATGCTGCTCTGGAAATGTAGTAATTGTTTCTCTTCCCTTCTGGTCTCCAGCTGAGGCCCTGCTGGCCCGCCATGCTGTAAGTGTTGCTTGCTTTCACTTTCCCTGTCTGTGTCTGCTAGCTGCTTTTCTTCTCCTTACCTCCCCTGCCCAGCATGTAAGGTGCCTCGGAGCTTTTATTTACTCTCTCACTCCTTCACTATATATATATATAGGGGGAGAGGGAGAGACATATATTAAAAAAAAAAAAAATCAAATCTAGCATTTTTGGCACCATGGGGAGGGTTTCAACTATGGCCCTCCCAGTGCTGGCCTGGTATTACAGTACCTCCAGGCCTGATGTTAGTTCCTTGAGGAGGGGATACCTGCTTTCTTGTTTTCAGGGACACACACACACAGAGTCCCCATCAGCATCTTGGTGTTTTTGGATAGGATCAAATGTAGGACCCCACTAGATGGCCAATCAAATGCAATGCAGAGGAGATTGCCTGACCACCCTTTGCTTCTACACCTAAAGGACTTTAAGAACTGCTTAAATCCTGGACTCTTCCTTACCCCTACAGTTGTATCCCTCATTTTACTATTTGTAACTGTGTATGTGCCTCTAAGCCACCTCCCTACTCCAATGCAGTATTGAAGTGCTGAGTCTCCTGTCTATTCTTAGCTATATAAGTGTTGTATCTCCTCCCCTTTTTTCCCTCTTCCCACTTCCTCACCCCCTGCATATTTCATATGTAACTTAGTTGTGTTCACTCCCCTTTACTGTGTAGCCCTTATGCCTCAAACTTTGTCATCTTGAGCTTTAACATTTTTGGTACCAAGGGTATCAGGGTTGGTTCTGGCCCAACCAGTACTGGCCTAGTATTGCAGTACCCCCAGGCCCAGTGCCAGTTCCCTGTGGAGAATACTTACCTGTTTTTTTAAGGGCCACACACACAATAAAAAGGGTTCCCATAAATGTATGGGCTGAATAAAGGCCATGTGTTTTATGGGCGTGCTCACCATGAAGAGCATTTAATCAACCTCATAGTTGGTTTCCATGACTAAGCACATACTCCTTCTAGCAGTAGTTTAATGGCAGCCAACGTATTTAATGCAGGAGAAGGGGGAGGTTCATGGTTTGTGAATATAAGACAAGGGTCTTTTTTCCCTATGCTGACTTGGAAGAAAAAACCGCATCTTATGTTTGAATAAATACAGTAAATAATACAATTCATTTTCAATGAATACAAACATGTAAGAATTCTCTATCAGTCCTTCTGGCTCATGCTAGTTTTCCCCCTGTGTACTAACTCATCAAAATGATTGCTTTCTGATATATTTGTCCAAATTGTAATTATTCTTCTAATTTTCTCACATTATCTCTATTCTGGCATTCTTAACCCATCAGTTCTCTTTAGCAATAAGCTAATTTCTCTTTCATGTAAAGCCACATACCTAATAGAACGTTACCTGATAGAACATATCATGTCTATACCTGCAGGAAATCTGTGGAATTTTCTTAGTCAATACATTTTCCTCTTCTATTTTTCTGTAGCATATGGTACCTTTGGCTGCCTACATATAAAGGGGAGGTAATTTTTTCTAGCTGTTATCCTACCAATTCAGTTTATTTTTGTCGTATCTTTATGCTATCCCAATTTACATATAATAATTAGTATTGTTTAGTTTGATTAGAGCATGCAGCTGCTACTGAAAATGAATATGCTTCAGTTTTATTTTACTGTTTACTCTCATTATAATGACAAGCCATTGCCAGTAATTAGATTATTGTTTACTTCAAAACCTGAAGCTGAGCTATAGTCATCTGCCTTCAGCAGCATCTGTATGCATCCATATAGTACCTGCCATCTGTTCATCTTTGTGTGGTCATAAAGGTTCATTTGTAAAGATTTTCTTTCTGTTACAGCATTTCAGTGTTTAGTATCTTATCGCTTCTAATATCTGTTACCAAGCAATGCATTTTCTCTTCTATATTTGGAATCATGAGGAACTGCAATGTAATATCATTCTCTTCAAGTTACTTTTATTTTTAGGGAAAGTTTGTGTATGCTACAGCTTTATATTTTAGTAATAATTTCAATATGAAAAACATGCTTTATTGTAAGAGGTAACTGGCAATAAATGGACATGTTCTTTAAGCTGAGGATCACAGCTATTGCTAGTAAATTTGTTTGCATTTTTCATATAGTAAGAATCTCTAAACAGGTACAAAAGGTTGCACTGCAATTATTGTTGTGATATAAATTAAAAATAAATAAATAAAAAGTTAGCTAGAACAAGCTATCTTCATTCTTGTTTTTTGAGTAAATAATTTGCTAGGCATTTAACTTTACATTTAGTTTTTAAAAAAAAGAAAAACTACTACTTTGTTGAGGGAATCATAGAATTTGACTAAAGCAGTTTGTGGTTTGCATGATAGATGGAATTCATCTGAATTTTAATCTGGTTGAAGTTTTAGATTTTAGCACAGTTGGAAACACAGATTTTCATCCTAGAATACCAAACCATATATTAAACATTTTGTTGAGGGGAACCTACAATACTGTTTAATTTAATACAAAAACTTAGAATTAGCACGTCAGCTTATTTTACAATATTTGCATTTTGTGGATAAGTATTTTCTTCATTATCATTAGTGATCAGTTTAACAATGGGAGGGCTTTACTAGGCCAGTTTGGTAGGAGGCTTGTTGGAGAATATAAAGAAAGCAAACACAATGAGGGGTAAAACCAGCTTGTTTTTAACTTGTTTGGATTTTCCATTTTAGATCTGTAGTACTATAATCTATTCAGGGCTGGGTACAGACATTCAGGGAGGTTAAGAGGTGGTTAGATCGAGTTAAAAATGGCTACCTGATCTAAGATAAATCAGGATTGGAGGGCTGGTGCGGTTTGGGGAAATCAGGGGAACAAGTAGGCTTGTGGCAAATCAGAGGTATGCAGGGGGGTTGGGGGAGTGGCCAGCAAGATCTACAGGAGGGATTGTGGGGATGGTGTCTAGTGGAATCTGTGGGGGTGATTGGGAGTATTGGGGGGCAAGTGGGGGTAATGGGACAAGTGGAATCCACAGGAGGGATGCAGGGACTGGGGACCATGAGAGGGGTCAGAAGGATCTGGAGAGCAGACAGAATCCATGCGGGGATGACAGAGGCAGGCAGGATCCATAGAGAAGATCAGAGGGGTTGGGGAAGCAGGCAGCCTTCAAGGAGGGATTGGTTGGGGTTTAGGGGGGTTAGTGGGTATTTGGGGCAGGTTGGGAGGCCAGCTAGGGTCCATGGTGGGGCTTGGGAGGATTGGAGAGGAAGGCAGCATCTGCATGGTGATCACGGGGGGTGGGGCTGTGACCCTACCAGCCTGCTTGTTCTCTTGAACCACACACCTCTCACCAGTCCTCCCATCCCAATTTATTTACCTTAGATCAGGTTGCCATTTTTAACTTGATCTAACCTCCCCATTAACCTCTCCGAATGTCTATACCCAACCCTGAATAGATCATAGCAGCACAGAGGTTCTGTTGTGGTTTGCTGAGGTATGGGAGGATTTGGCAGCATCAGAAGGCCTTGCAGGGTCTGTAGGGAGTTTTGAGTGGGATGAGGGCCTCTCTCCCCCACCCTCAGGATCAGGGATTATTTTTAGCCCCCCCAACCCCATCCCCCTCCAGCAAACCTTCCCATTCCTCACCCCCCTCCCCCGCACCAGGACTTACTTCCTTGGCTCCCAGTATCAGCAAATATTGATACAACTGGCACTAGAAGAAGCTTGTGGGATGGGAGGTTTGGTGAGCTGGTGGGGGTCCATAGAGGGGGTTGTCCATTTGGGGGTGAGAGAAATGACTAGGGGGATAAAAATAGCCCAATGCCTGGGTGGGGCAAGTCCGAAAAGTGCAGCCCCTGGGCTGGGGCCAGTGCCTGGGATTTCCAAGCCCTGGGGATGCTCTGGGAGTGGTAGAGAAGTTGGGATAGTTAGATTGGTCTAAAACTGGCTGCCCCTATCTAAATTAGCCGACATCAGAGATTAATGTAGATTAGGTTGGCTGTTTTTACACTCATTTAACCTTCCTGGAACTTCTGTACAGTTAACACTTAGATGCACTTAGATAGACCTAACTAGGGATCTAAACGTAAGGTCTGCATCTGGGCAAACTAAGTCGGATCAGGTGGCCATTTTTAATATGATCTAACCTCCCTGAACATCTGTATACACCCCAGGTTTTGTTAAGTGCTTTTAGGTAGAGCAACACAGAAAATACGTTCATGTTGCAAAAAGAGACAGAGCAGGAAATACCAAGCAGAAAGAAAAGAGGGGTTTTTTTTATAAAGGAAATAGATTCAGAGTGGAATATTACCAAAAAGATAATGTTAAATTTCTTCCTTAAAAGAAAAAAAAATTAAAAGGCACTTACATCAGTATCATACTTGTCTCTGTCTCAGAATCAACTATTACATCAGTTATTATTAGTGTTATTGTTATTAAGTCACCATTCAAACAGAGCAGCAAAAGAAGAGGAGAAATGGAGGGAGGGGAAGGAGTCTGGGTATGCTCAACAGCATTGTGGCATTATTTAATTTATTATTTGGTAGTCTTAAAGACCTTTAGCCCTGTTCAACTGGGGACAGTACAAATATAAAACAAAGAGCTAGTCCCTGCCCCAAAGAGCTTAAAGTAAGAATATGCTGAGTGGTAACAGCTGGATACAGACAGGCAAAGGAGCACAAGACAATGATGAGAGAGTTCCCATCATCTTTATCCTACCTTTCATCAACTTCCCCCCACCCCCCTCCCTCACTGGCTGTATACATAAGGAATTGTGGCAGTGCAACTGAGCTTATTTCATGACTTAGAGCAATCTACTCATTAGTATTTTCACGGGAGCTTAGAAAATATATCATACTGAATGCTAGCCTTTTCATCTTCCAGATACTTTTTCATTGTCACTAGATAAATCATCAGCTATTTGACTTCCAAGTTGAGCTTTCAGAGAATGGAAAGATGAAAAATGTCAGCCCATCCTGTGCATTGAACTGATAATTTAAATAAACACTATTGTTTAAGCCAGCTTGTGTGTTTCCTGGACATAGGATGAAAAAGTATAAATTCATAATAAAATGTATGATTCTGGTAAGGTTTGTTTAATACATTAGCACCACAACTAGGCTTGAAAAAATGGTGGTCAAATTTTAGCATGAAAATTACAGGGAAGGGAAAATATTAAAACATTGAAGGCATCTAATGGTCTTTTATAGGAGCAAATCAACTTTAAAATTAATTTCAAGAGGAAAAGCTAATATTTGGCTGATAAGCCATAATTTTCTGCTTAATAATTATCTTTTAAGAAACAGTCACATTTTATTAAAATGACTAATTAACTCACTGTACTGCTGTGCTAATAAGAGGAAGAAGCACACTAATTGAATATTGATAGCATGAGTTTTTAATAAAAGGAAAAAAGTTAAATGGTGATGTGTTCCCCATATTCCAGAGCAGTAATTTAAATGCAAATGTATAGTTCAAATATAAAATGGGCCTATGTGTGGAGTCAGGGAGTTGGCACACTCTGGTCAAGCAGATGTCACAAAATGGCTTTCATAGTGGATCTTACATTCATCCTGAGAACAGAGAGACAAGTTAATGGGAAAAATGCCAGGCTGTCAAGATATAGGATAAAATCCTCTCCCTACTGGAAGCAGGAGTTTTGACACTGAATTCATTAGGACCAGACATTACCAGGTCCTGGGCTAAAAAAGAAACCTCAAGAGAGACTTTTATAAATTTCTAAATCTTACTGTCTTCAATGATCACAAAATCTACACATGATTTCTTACCAAAATTGGGGCTCCAGCATTTTGCAGAACAAAGCTCCCTTTTCTATAGCCAGAACCTCCAAGGCCCTTTCTGGACTAAACTCCTATTTATCTCAATGGCATTTATGTATATGGAAAATGTCACAAAGTAACAGCACACACATGCAGCAAGACCAGAACCCCCGTAATTTCAGCTCTCTTTGAAAATCCAAAATATATCTGGGTGTCATCTGCTCCCTAAGAGGACAGGGGCTTTAAAAATGGAGCCCCTCATAAATCTTCTATTCTAAGATTTGCCATGAATGATTTCAGATTGTATATAACTATCTGTGGATCGCTTATTCAAATAAGAAACCTCGCTAAATCAGAAGGTCAGATTTACATGATGCTTCACGGCATACCTGAATAATGAATGAGAGCTGTTCTAACATTGTTTCCACAAAGCAATATTCAAATTTAGAACTGTCCTTATCTTTCAGATGCAAAGAACTGACATCCGAACTTTGCATCTAACCAGATATTTCAGCACTACTACCATATTCATAGCTTGATAACCTTAGTTTCCTCTGGCATTTCTAATTTATAACACAGGGAGCTATCTGAATAATTTAAAATGAATGTTTGCACTTGCTAAATGGAAAAATGCAAAAGCAAACATGAAAGAAAAATGCATAAGCACTTACTAATACCTTCTAATTGAGCTTTATTGCCAAGGTAAGTGTGATATGATTTGGATATTTCTTTAATATTTTTTTATAAAGCTAAATCTTCTGAAGCCAGAACTAGATTCATGTCAGTGCAATATACATGATTACCTTCCACCCTATTGTGGGGCGTGCAAGTTTGGATGTGGAGAGCGTCCCTTTGCAATCAGCTAGGAATGTGCACTAGGGCAATGTATACCTCACCTTTTATATGGATGCAGTAAAGGCCACCCTGACATGTTTTATCTGGATAGTTTGGGTCAGGCCCGGTTCTTTGTGGAGTATTCAACTGAGCTGAGTGGCTTTGCATTCTCAATGCCTGGCAGCAGCTTAAAATTCAGCCTTGCCCATGTATTCAGCTCTCTGGATGTGAGAGAAGCCTTTGTTTACTCTATTGTTTGTCTAATGAGGGTCAACAAAAATGTAAGGCCTTGTCCATCTGAATTTGTAATTGGGACTGATGCCTGCTCTGTTTTGGCTGAATCTGTAGCTGAAGCTGTAATGGAATGGATTTGTCTTCTTTGCAGTGTTGTCTCCTATTGTGTCAGTTTATAGCTGAAAGTAATGAGAACACACACACAGGTCAAAATTAAAATACAAATGAAGGTAAAAACTAAAGATCAAATAGTTCAGAGAGACAAGAATTGACACCAGCCTCATCACAGATTCCAATCAAAACTGAACTGCTGCTTATCATTTTTAGAGATGTAATTTTACAGAGTAGTTCATAACCTTTGCCAGGCTACAGGTAGATATAACCATGATGAGCAGCTGATGCATGTATATTATTAAACAAATATGATTGATCAGTCAGTAGCAGCCTCTTGCAGGCTCATCATAGCTATAGGCACAGCCCTGCACCCCTGTTGCTTCTTGTTGTTCAACCCAAGTTTAATTGCTAAAAAAAAAATCTTTTCTTGTGAGTTGGGGACTAGATTGGACACTTCCAGCAGAGTGATTTTTCATCAGGGGCTGCTGGATCACCACAGCAGATGTGGTTATAAAAATTTCTTGGGAAAGTTTCTCAAATCCAGGATAGGTCTTGCATGCATCTTCTACGCAAAAAGAGACCAGTCTCCCAAGTGAATATGTTAACTTCAATTTTCAACTTTGCCTGATTCAGGTAGACTAGTGTCTATTGTGGGCTCGCTGGTTTTTGTTTGTCATGGGAAAAAATTCTAAAAGTCTTCATTCCATTTTACATTGGAAAAGAAACAAAGCATCAAACTCTGAAACAGATTTTTTGTCTTCTGGCCAGACCTATTTATGAGCTCATAGCTGAAGAGATCATTATGATCATTATTACCTCATTCTGGATATTCAAGCAATATTTTTGGTCTATGAAAAAATAACTTGTCCTATTGAGAGGCGTTTGCTATATTTTCACCCAGCTTTGCTCTTGTTTAGTAAGCAGTGCCTTCAGGAAAGGAAGAAAGAGGTTTTCTGTGTGTGGAAACTGCATAGCATTAGTTGGTAATTCTGGTCAACTGAGAACTGGCCACTTTATCCCTTGGTTACAAAAAAACTTATTTTTCAAAAGGGATGTGCAGAAGAATTGTAATACCTGTGGCATCCTCTCTCATCATTCCTGGTAAAAAATTTGTTTTCTCTTTTTCCAGATATGAATATTCATTAAACCTTCCCCTGTGATGGAACCAAAAAGCAAATATGTGGTCCTGTACTTCAATACAACTTTTCAAATTGGTTTCGGAGATAATTTTTGTGTTCTATTTAGTCATATTCAGTGGGAGTATTATAATAAAAAATGTCACTCACTTGCAAGTAGATAATGTGAATATAAATTATAGTGACTCATTACTGGAGACATCAGCAGCAAATTACATTAAAATAGCCAAAGAGATATGTGCATAGTGATGCTCTTTTTTTTACCTGGTGAATGGTTACTTAACAGGAATTTAGTACAATCAATCAAGAAAGACATTTTCTTACCCTGATAATCCATAAGAAGCAATTGGTCAGATCCTGGGGCTAGGAGCATTACGTAATTTGGCAGCTCATATATTCATTGCCTAAAAGACCTTATTACAGATGCAGAAAATCTGATCAGTATAAAGTACAATAAATAAATTCTAGTGCTAATCTGTAGCCTTTTCATAGTGGATGGTAACTAAACTGTAAACTCCTATGTACTTACTAATGCAATGAACTTTTTTTCTCTCCCTAATGTCTACTTCTTTGGCTCAGTTATTCTGATAATCATTTAAACTCAACTTATCCATCAAACTGCTTGAAGGGACACTCTTCAGTTGCCTCTTCTAATGGTTTTAGATGTTTATTCAGATTTGGGTGGGGATTTTCTTTTGGTTTTTGTTCTTTTTTTGTAGCAAAGCTTAAATCTTCAAAGCTTCCTTTAGTTTAGACATTAAGAAAACAGTCGGAAAAAGGCTGGCATGAGATGTAAAACAAAAGAAATAGATTACATCTGGAAAAACTGCATGCAGAAGCTGGGGAACTTTCAAGTTATCTAAATGGTCAAATCTATCAGGTGTTTTAGTTTTCTTTTTGATTAATGCATCCATAAGAGGCAATTCAACTCCCAAGTCTTTTGGTTTCAGAATCCTTTGATTTTGAAAAATGAGCTTAGTGGTTTCTGTGCTGTCACTAGCTGAAAGTCAGGTGATAAAGGAGAGCATGTTTAAATAACTTTTAGACAGTAATAGTTACGGCTATCAAAACATAACATGGTATCCGTATTTTGTCTCACCTGCATAGCAAAAAGCCTAACACATTCTTAAATGTACACACATTCCAGAAACAAGAGCTCCTTCTAAGCTCACGTTTAGGGTATTACAGAAGTATGATTATACGTACACTGTAGAACTCTGATGTCAGAATTCTTGCTGGACATTCCTCAAAATATGCTTGAATGCTGATGGTCAGGCCTTTTGAAATCTGATATTGCCAGGTCCACATGTAATTCGAAGGATTTTGTGATGGTTGTGTTGTGCTGCAGTCCCACGTGCAGAAGGCAATTTGTGTTCTTAGACTTCAGCATCGTTCATTGCTAAATTTAAGCTTTAACTCAACTCTGTTTTTGTCCTTGTGGCCCCTTGACATGCTTGCCACAAAGTGCCAGCAAATTTCCCTTAAGTGCTGACTCACAGTGCGAAAGTCAGGGCTTGGGTTTATTGCAGAGCCGTGTACTTACAGAAAGCAGTTATTTCAAGTGTGAGCTATAAAATACCATGATCTGAAGATCACAAGAGATTCTATTGGCATGCTAAAGGCTTTTAGTTAGGTGGACAGTGGTCATGAATTATGTAAATAGATGGCCATGTCTTATTACATCAGCAATTTCTCTTGCATTTTCCATTAGCATTAATTTGGCTACTGTTCTTGTGGTTATCCACTCTATTTTTATGAGGCATGCAGTAATGCACAACCACATACTGGAGGCCGTGGTCAAACCCTAAGCACTCTAAAAAGAATTAATTTTAACTTTACTGGCTCTTTATTAGGGGTTTGATGGATGGTAATGTGTTTTATGCAGTTCTTTAAAAATTAATGTGAATCTTGGGTGTCTGAAACAAAGTGATTCAAACAGAATGAAATCCCATTTTTGAGGATAAGTTTACAAATATTAACTTAAAAAAACATGTGACGCATAAAGCATCAGAACATGTTATTACAGTCAGTGATTCAAAGTTCGATAGGAAGCCCCCTGTCCCCCAGCCTCCTTTGGCTATAATAACTTTGGGGTGCTTATTACACTTCCAGACTTACTCATGAAATTATCAAATAAAATTATCATCTTTTACCCTCAAGTTACTTTTCCAGGATGGGAGGTGTAGAGGCAGGGAGGAGAGGTCGTGACAAAATAGTTAACTGTTAACTATTTTAACCATGAACAAACTAGATAAATTATTTTATCAGGAAAACAACTTCACTCTTGATATAACTGATATAAATATATACATATCAGAACAAACAAGCTGTTCTGATACTTGCTGTATCCTTTTATCTCATAAACCAGGATAGAATAAGTTTCAGGCTCCTTGACTACAGGCCTTCCCGTAATGACATGGCTTATGCTCTAGAAGAGTTTAGAGGCAAGGCTTTTTGTGATATCTGTAATTAGATCAACTGTACCATGTGGAAAGCACCTAATGCCCAGAAGCTTGTCCAACAGCTCTCTCAGCTGTACAATTGATCTAATAACAGATATCACAAAAAGTCTGGTCTCTCAGTACTTCCTGGACGGTCATGGTTACAGCAATGCTCCAAGCCTCCTAAAAATGTTGTAATTGCTCATCTGAATTTCTAATTTGGATGGTGTGGATAAAGTTTAATTTGGCATATGGTGAATTGTTTTATGAAGAGTGATTGCTTATCCTTTAAAGATCTGATTGCAAGTGGATCTGATTATGGTACAGAAATAAATACAAAGGGTTATACATAAATCTAGAAGTGGCATGTTAATGGTCTAAAGAAACGGCCTTTGATATAAAGTGAATTTAAGAAAAGGGAAGTTTATGTGGGTCAGGTTATGCAATAGTTTACCAAATGGAACAGTTCAAGTCACTACTAAGTCCAGAATTCCTCCAATTCCTGAAGGATGATTACAGAAGAGATGGGGAAGGGCTTTTTTCTCTGTGACTAGGGGACTGGATTAAGAGCAATGGCCTCTGGCTGCAGCATGGGGAAATCTAGGTTGAAAGTTACAGAAATTGTCTGAGTATGAGGGTGATCAAGCATTGGAGTAAGCTATCTAGAGAAACCAAGGGATCTTCATCCTTGGAAGTTTTCAAGATCAGGTTAGACAGACACTTGCCTGAGATTGTTTAGTCAGGGATGATCACACCTTGAGCAGGGGACTTTACTAGATGATCTTGTGGGGTCCTTTAGAGCCCTACTTTTCTATCATCCCCATATTGTGCATAGTGATTTTGAGATTGACTTGTCCTTCTGGATTGCATCAATGAGGTTGACAACAAACCCATGAAAAGATATTTGGGGACGCTGTGGAAAGGTTTATGACAGGATATTTGTATTGTGTTTGGATCTATTGGAACTGTTAATATTTAGGGACCTATGGACCACAATGGCCATCATTTTGTTACTATTTAAATAAAAGAGACTATATATTCTTCATCACTTTTTATCCAAAAACATATGTTTCTCTTGATAAAACATATTTGGGAACATGAACATTAAACATTGGCACAGTCAGAGTATGTTAAATTGTTTTTGCAAAGTCAACAGAAAAATCACAAAAAGTGTTTAGCTAGCTTCAGGATTTTGTTGTTACAAAAGGTGGAATTCTCTTTTTAATTTATTTCATTTCTTTTTTTGCTGCTAAGTGGTAGATATAAAAGAAGAATTTCATACTTAAGAAACATGGATTTAAGTTTAGAGCAAGTAAGTCAGGCCTGGGAAATCCACATTCTGCCCCAAGATTACTGTTGGTTTCTATACAGTTTGTTATGTCCTGACATTTTGACAGTTTCTGCCACTATTTCATGTCACTAAGATATTACCTTTTTTTTTCCTTGGGGCACTGTTACTAATGCATTTTTGGGAAATGATAAGAACATTTTAATGTTGTTTAAAATATTTCTGAATATGCAGAAAGTGAATACTTTGATATACATATGAACATTAAAGGAGGGTGAAATTACACCAAAAAATAACTGCTTCTTATTCAGATACTTTCCTATTCTATTTTTCCCTTCCCTTAGTGAGAATAAGGATATTTATTCACCTCGGCAAGAGTTTTCTGCTCATTATAGTTTGAATGAGAGATCTAACATGCAGAGAACTTCTGTTTGGCATTAGAATGTGGTTTGAGGGGCATTCTAGCTCATGTCATATATTAGTTAGGGGTCAAAGAGGATTTTTCACTCATCTAACAAAGCTTCAGAATCAGAACTTTAATGTGAGATGACTACATGCATGCATAATTTCATTTAATGTAACTGCTTTTATTGTTGGAAAATCAGTATGAGGCTCAACATATTGGGCAGTTTTATTAGGATTTTCAGTTATTCCCAGGATATCCAAATGCAGGTCATTTGTTTAAGCTATTTTATATTTCTGTAAGAGGGATTACAAGGATTCCTCTCAAAAATATTTTCTTCAAACCCCTGCAATAGAAACACATGTTAAACTAACATCCTCTAAAAATAATCTCTCTAGTAAGACATTACAAGCATTTAATATTCAGTTTCTCAATGATCCTCAGAAGCTAGCTTCTGGGACAACTTTTTAATAATTTTACAGTAAACAGAAACAGCTATTTAAAAAAAAAATAGTCATGCTCATGTGCTGTGATTAGTAGGCCTGTGCAAAGCGGCTAGTGTTCACTTCGGATTCAGATTCGGCCGATTCGGGGGACAGTGATTCAATTTGTTGATTCAAATCACTGACCTGAATCGATTCAGCCGAATTTGATTTAAAGGTTCGGCTACTGCTGAATCTCCAGATCTGCCAGGCCCATCCCCTGCCAGTTCTCCCAGCCCGGCAATGGCCTCCCTGCCCACCCCAGCACTTGTAGGGGAAGAAAAACGCCCCGACTCAGCAGGTGCTGCCAGGGGCTTTTCTCCATTTGTTTTTTTTTCTTAAAGAGCCAGAGCTGGGGCGGGCAGGG
>NW_017728886.1:172491347-172509347 GCF_001723895.1 Crocodylus porosus | reverse complement strand
GAAGCAGTGGGGGGGCAGCAGGGATCACCCCCCCCCCTTCCCCAGCAGCACCCAATGAGCACCAGGACTTTTCTTTAAAGTACCAGAAGCTAGGGCAGGCGGGACAGCTGTGGCGGGGCTGGGGGAATAGGCAGGGGCCTGGCAGGGGTCTTCCCTCACCCACTACTTATCAGCTTGGAGTCTGCCTGCAGCTCCCTGCTGTAGCCACTGGGGGCTGCCTGCACCATTAAAGCTCTCCAAATCTTTTCTGAAGATTCAGAGGTCTTTGAATCGATTCAGACCTTTTAATTTGTTCCCTGATTCGATTCGGATTCAGAAATTCGGCCACCAAATCGGTCCAAATCTCCTCCGAATCAAATCACCACCCAAAGCTTCACACAGTCCTAGTGATTAGTGGTTTAGAGAATTTTAGATAGAGAGACCTGATGATATTTTTAAGGCTGCTTAAAATAAACTCATTTCTGAATCCAGGTCTGATATTTTTTCAAATATCTAAGTTTGTTCAGATCTGAATATTCAGGTCCTTTTCAGGGTGCAGACTTGTCTGCAGTAAGAAATTTCTTTGACATACACTAGTAAAAGCTACTTATAAAGTTGTCTAAATATGATTATTACTGTTGTATTAAAAAAAGAACTGGAAGTAGTTCAGTTGTGTTAACTCCATGTGTTAGTGTAATAGGGAGCCTATGGCTCCTGTTACTCTAAGGGAGAAAATGGCAGTATACCATGATCAGGCAGCCTTATAAAGGTGACCTGCAAGGGAATAAACAGCCAAAGTGCCTATCACTGTACTAGTTACACAACAATAGTACAACAGGACAGAGTCTATTGAAGCAATTGCGCCACTGCAATAGGAGTCAGGGTTACAACAGCAAGTTGCCCATTAGAATTGAAGAGAGACAGCTGGGTCAGGGTTAGCAAGCCACCTGACCAGAAGTGGGCAGGGCATGAGCAACATATAAGCTAGGGCCTGAGCCAGGGCAGTCGTTCTGGCCCTGAAAGTTTCAGAGAAAGAAGCTCCAGAGCAGGGAGGCTAAAGGGGACCGCCTGGCTTACAGGAGAGGCCCAGAGTCCTGCAAACTAAATATATACAGCCTATGGGGAAGTAGGGCCCAATATGGAGGAGAGCATGGCGGTTCAGCCAGGGAGCAGATGCTTATGTTCGGAACCAATGTGGGACGCCCCACCAGTCTGAGTTCACCAGCTGCACCTGGAGGACAAACTCTGCGGCCAGGGGCCCAGAGCAAGAAGCAAAGGGTTTTAGCCCCAAGAAATTCAATTAAGAGACCTTGAACCCAGAAGCCTGGCCTTGCATGGTGGGTCTAGGCAGCAAGGGGCCAGCTAGAGGAAAGGGGCAGAAGGTGGGAAGGCCCAAGGTCCTGAAAGGGGTGTGAAAGCCTGAAATGGCCAGATGTTGGCTTGAGGCCAAAGTGCCCCACCAAAGTGTGAGTTAGTACAGCCTGCGAGGCATGGAGCTAGACTGTTCTCAGTGGTGGCAGATGACAGAAAAAGGAGCAATGGTTTCAAGTTGCAGCAAGGGAAGTTTAGGTTAGATATTAGGAAGAATATTCTCACTAAGAGGGAAGTAAAAGACTGGAATAGATTACCCAGAGAGGTGATGGAAGCTCCATCCTTGTGGGTTTTCAAAACCCTGCAAGACAAAGCTTTGGCTAAGATGATATAGTTGGAGAAATAGTCCTGCTTTGAGCAGGGGTTTGGACTAGATGACCCACTGAGGTCCCTTGTGACCCTAACTTCTTCTGATTCTGTGTAAGGGAAGGGGTGGGGTTGGAGGCTGTGATTATCCCATAAGGCAAAAGGTGTCCTGAGGGACACATGGCCTGGGAGGACTAACTAAATGTGAGGATTGGAGTAAGTTCAACAGGGTCTGAGGGGATCTGATGGCAGGAAGCCAGCATGATGCTTGCTTCAGGGCCCTCAGGCAGCTTATCTTCCAAACTTTACTAAGAACATCAAGGTGTGGCAGGAGAGAGTGAAGGGAGGGTACCTAGAGCCAAGCAGGATAGGAGCCAAGTGACTACCAGGGGGTGCCATGGCTGCCTCAGGAATACCAGTCCTGTTACACTTAAATTCCATAAACAAGGACCTGCCATAAAGTCACATGTCAATCTCAAGTAAAATCTCCTAAAACACCTTAAAGTTAAAGGGGAGAAAAGGAGGACAGAAGGGAGGAAGTGATGACGTCTCAGAAAGAATTAAGAAACCTGGGTTCTGGTTGGGTTTAGGGAGGGAAGAAGCTTGAGTTTCTCTGTTAATCCCACCTGTGACAGAAGAAGATTAAATCTCTCAGTTAACCTGGTTCCAATTCATTTACTCCTTCATAGGTTAAAAATGACCCTTTGGATTCTACCTGATGCACTATAAGTTTGCCAAAGATCACAAAACCTTAATCTAACTACAGCAATGCTCCCCAAACTTCTGATACCTGGGACAAACTTTTTTTTCCTCAATTACAATTGACAGCAAACTTCACTCACTTATTCGTGTGGGCCCAATTCAGTTTCAGGGGGCTGACCTAGCCAGGGTCTGATCTTCCACACAGGAGCCAGCCCAGCTGGAGCCCCACCCAGCTGCACAGGGCCAGCCTGACTGGGACCCAGTCCAGCCATGTGGGACTGCTGCAGCTGCTACCAGATCCAGCCACACAAGATCCATGCCTCAGCCCTCTACGCAGCACTGGCATCGATAGAGCCCCATTAGTGCTACAAAGTGCCTGTAAAAATAAGGATGGGCAATTATACACTTCTGAATACACTTTGTAGTTGATATGAAAAAATGGATTGGAATCAGTTCAAAAAAGTTTTCTTCAATTTCTTCAGAATATGTGATCTAAAATTGATTATATCATCTGTTTTTAATATTAGGAAATATTATTCTCTGTTTAGATAGCCAAGAGTAAAAACTTAAATTTTATGATCAGAAAAACAAAAGGAATCCTTATTAGTAGGCTCTGTTTAATTTTTTTGTTTATATGAGAAGATAGGTACTGAGCTATTATATGGAAAATATGCCAGGAAAAAGAAGTTGATTGAACACTATCTTCTCCTATAAATGGTTTAATGTTTATGAAACTCAAATAATTTATAGTTAGTGACATTTTTTTCTGGCTACTGAACAACGATTGTCACTTTATTTCATTTATCTTCAAAGGACAGCATCTGCTAAAGTTGTGTATTTGCTTTCTTGAAGCTATGTAAACTAAAAATCTTAGAAAAAATAGTATTTTTTCATTTCAGATAATTTAAATTAAAATGTAAAATAATGCCGGCAGCTGTATTCCAGTAATGATATGCAGCCATTCCATTAAAGATCTTCACCTTTGCTTTTCTGAATGTGGTCTAGGCATGAGTTTAAGGGTTATTAAAGAATCTGGTAAGAAACTTGACCCCCATTGGTGTGACAGAACTACTTACTTTTAAAATGGGAAGGTAAAGTAGGATTCATATTTCTTATCTGGAATATTTTCCATAGTACACTTGACTGTTTCTAATTAGCCTAGTTTGTCTGGCTGGAATGAGGCATTCATTGGCACAGAACCTCCAGCATTGCTGCTCTGAAATTGGCATTGATGTTGCCCATTGGCTTTGATAATTAAATTGTACACCTGTTCAAAAATAAGCACCAGATTGTTAATGATTCTTGGCTATCACACTGTCAGTAATTTTCCAACACTATTTCTCTTCAAATTATCAATACATTTTTGTGTTCATCTAATTGTGACACAAACTGTTTCAAGTCTTGCAGTGCAATATATTGGTAAGCATCTGTATTCTTAACCAATAATACTTTAGTTAAAGAGGGGAAGCTGTGGGAAAAGATTAGCATTTTTAATATGGGTTTCTTTAAATAATGAGCTCCTAATCATTTTTGAAAAACGCATATTTGCACGATTTTGTTATGACTATATCATATACAATCTGATGGATCCATAACAAAAAAATTGCTGTATGCACAAGTAATTCAGTAATCTGATGTCTGTCATGTCAACAGTGTCTTAGAATAAGACATTGCCTTAATTACATTAACAGTTTCATAGCACTGAATAAAAGAGATCGAAGAATGAACAGTTGAGTTTGTATAGAAAAAAAAGCTACCAAATATGAGATAATTACTTGTTAGCCTTTTTCCATAATAGTATATGCAATAACACTATTAACATAGTAAATCCATATGAACAAGCTTTTTTGCAGTCTATATTACCAAATGTGCCATAACAAGAGTTATCAACCTTCTGTTTCGCACCAGCCATGCTTTCAGACCTGTTCCCATTGTGCTAGTTTACAAGTTGATTAGGGACACAAATATTACATGCAACAGTGACTTTATTTCTTTTGCTGCATCATATTTTGGGTGAGGTATTTTAAATCTGAGCAAGAAGGGCTCATCAGAAGGGCAATATGGCTGCCTGCAAGGTTGGAATTATCCAACAGATAATACAACTTCCAATTCAAGCTTCTTCACTCATTTAAAGAACTAGGGTAAGGCCAAAACTAAGCTGATTTCCTTAATAGGGTATTATGCAAGATGCTGAGATTTAAAAAATAACATACATTAACTTTGTTTCATAATTCCTTTCACACAAGGAAACTTTTATTTGAAATAACTGGTGCTGCAGTCTCAGTTTTAACAACTTAGACCACTATTGTAATGTGCATCCCAAATACGGAAACAAATCTGTCATGGGAATAAAAAGCTCTCAATCTCTCTATTGTATCTAAATTCCAAAGAGTAAAGATTTTGGTGGAACTCTTGTGTGTTGCATTTCAATTGATATTTAATTCACATTCCCTACCACCAACAACTTGGAAGACCAATATTTGAGAGTGAAAGAGGTGTGTTCCAGTCTTTTCTTAGGGTTGGGTTGAGATTTCATGAAGAGATAGTCTTTTTCTATGGTTGATCACTATAGGCTTTGCATATCTTGTTTCATGTATGTTTTCAGTTGGAAATTTGTACCTGGCTGTAAGACTGTAACCCTAGCCATGGTGCCACCTGTGGCCACATCTGGATTCTGGGACCTGGGGCATCAAATAGCCTTGGTCAACCTCCAAGCCCCTAAGGCTGTGGCCACCTCTCCATGGAATGCTTTCTTCTGGTTTCCCCACACACTAGAGTACATACAGTCTAACTATTTACACAGTTTATTATTTACAAAACAGTCAACATATGAATGAGGTTAATAGCAGAACAGGATACCAATAATCTAATTTTCAAAGGCAGGCATCAATGAACTAAAACACTCTGTACAAATTGAATCAAAGACACCCTCGGTACAACTCCCCATCTTAGACCTTGGGACTCCAGTGAATTTCAGCAGGAGCACACAGGGTTAACAAGACATCAGCTCTCCTTCACACTGGCAACACAAGACTCATGGCTGGTGCTGCTGCTTCAGAAAGACCTGCTCTCTGCTAGAGCCTCATGAGGAAGAGCAGCTCTCCTCTGCTCCAGCTGTCTGTGGTATCTGCAAAGAAACACACTGTCCCCTCTCCCCAAAACACCACTCTCCAATTCCCAGACATGGCCCCTTGTGCTGATAACTGAAACAACCGTGGGTTGATCATCCATCCAGCCCCAGGCTGGTTCTCAGTTAACTCTCTCCAGAGCCTTCCCAAATCAACACCCTGCCCTCCTAGGCAAATCTACCTTGCCACCCTTTTTCCTCCACGTGGATCCCTCTACCTCACAGAGGGGGAAAGGATACCAGGTTGTCTTCTTCCCGTCACCAAGGGCAGGCTCACTTCACAGGCAGGCTGCAGGGTGGCTCCTCCCCAAGCTCTGTGGTCTCGGGTCCCTTCGCTTCTCTGAGCCTGGCTGAGTCCCCGAGGCTGAGTTCTCTCCCCTCTCCTGCTTCAGGGGACCATCAAACACATGCATGTGCTCTCACAAGTGACACATTTCTGCGACTTTCTGCAAACTTTCCCTCTGCCTGTGCAGGGATCCGGAGCCCTGCTGCAAATCCAGCAGCAGCTGTTATGCTTATATGGGTCATGCTTCCTTTTGTCAGTAGTAAAGCATGTATTTGTCTTTGCCAATTCTTAAATTTGGAGGAATTACTGCTTTGGGCTCTTTAAACAAAATGCTTTACGTGCAGAGGTCTTTCCTCTCCTGTTGCTAGGAGGTAACCTTTAGTGGCACTTGTCACATGGCCAGCCTGAAAGCCTGTTTTCCTGTCAGTAGCACTCCATCGAGTTTAGTACTTTATTGTAATGCCTGGAGCCTGCCATCAGTGACCAAGGTATCATGGCAGGCTAATACACTGTCCCTTCCCTGTTGCACAGAAACATCTGTGTCCTGGGAGTTCTGTCCTGCTTGGTGTTTTTGCCACCAACAGCAACACTGTGTCCTCGTGCTATAGTGTTTGAACCCTCAGTAAGAAGAATTAGCAAAACCAGTATATGGTTTCATGTCTATCTGTTGGGTGCCCAAAGCTGTATTGGTGGAACTGGTCCATTCTAAAGTGCACAGCCAGTAGCTCCTTTTCCGTCTGATCATACTGCCTAGCTGTTTTGTCCGAAATCAACTAGAAAAATGCTATGGGCTTTGCATCAGGGTTACTCCTGGACTTCCTTTCGAGCCAACACATTGTAGCTCTATCCTCACCACGGGGCTAAGCAATTTATGCCTGGTGCTTTGCTTTTGCTTTTTGTACCTAGGATGAAAGAGTATTCTAGTGTTTCTGACTGTTTTCATGTTGCATCCTTTTGTGTTAAATTGTGGCAAGGGATTATGGCCTTCTGGAAAAACAATTGGCAGTCCCTGCAAATCACTTGACTCGGTTCACATCTTTGTGCCTGGGCAGCTAAATCCCAGCAGTACCTGCCATAAATATGGATTTTGCATCTCTTTCAGTATACCAGGACCTATCATTAACTTCACAAACAGTAGGCAGTTTTGCCTTAAAAGATTGAGTAATGTTGTCTTTAATCACTAGTAATGGGTAGTGATTTCTTTTCAATTCTGTGTTTAATGGTCTGGGAGTAATGGAGATTCTCAGTTTACCTGAAGCTTTTCTCACCACTGCATGCTTGCTGACTCACTCTGTGGCATTTTCAGAGGGTGAAACAATGACTCTTCTCTTCCGGCTCCTTCTTCACAGTGGCTTCACCAACGCTAATAGAATTCCGCCTTTAATGGATTCATGGACACAGGAATCTGTTTCCACCTTTAGCTGCCCACTGAGCTTTCAATTGCTTTAAAATACATCCTTATGTTCTGTTAGAATGCTAGAAAAGCATCTATAATGGTTGTTCGCTTTTCATCCTGTATGAAGAGGATTTTCTGCTATTGTACTGTAGCCAAATCCATGACATACACGGTCCTTCTGTCCAACTGCAAAGGATACTCCTGTGTGTTAACTACTACAAATTTCAAGAGATATTGCATCTTGTTTTGTGGGTTTCTCATTAACAACTCTCATTTACTTACCAGCTTCAGAAGGATTTTATTGAACATAACCAGTATCTGGTCTCATTTCTCCAGTCTAACATTGCTGTTTATCAGTGTGGCAGAGTTTAATTTGCAGCTGGCTCCATAATCCAGCTAGGATCAAATTGGTCATTGATCTAATAACATTGTTATAGATACAGGAATTAAATGGCTGGCAGCTTTCTTCTGTACTGTGTGTACACCGAAAATTACCGGATCTCTGAAGGTCATGCTCCAGGTATCTTCTTCATCAGCAGAAGTATCTCAGTTGCTGTATGTACTGCTGCTACTTTCACACTGAGGTAGCTGCAACTTTGGAACATAAATCAGTACTGTTTTTCATGCCCTGGATTCCTAACCTTAGCATTTTTTTCTTCTGTTCCCAAGGTTTTGCACAATATATGCATGAAATCATAATGCATGCATTATTTCTTAGTTTATATCTCTCGTTTGCTTTAACTAAAGTTGGCACCAGTCTGCTTAGTAGCTTCAATTGCTTGATCCTTTTCCTTTTTCTGGATAGTTCAGCTGTCCTTGCTACTTACAGACATTTTTCTAGGCTTAGATTGCTCTGCTGGAAGCATGCATCACACAACTCTGTTCATAACTGGGAAACTTTTAATGACTCCAAAGTTACCTGAATGTGCTACAGTACTCAACTCAACAATATAAATATTCCTTCCTACTGCTGCTGGTTCTTAGATTTCACAGTTAAAACCTGCCATCTCTAGTTTCTCTTGACAGTCTCATTCTGTTAGGGGTCAGAATGCCTATCAAATATCTTTATGAGCCAATCCTTCATTTGGGGCATTTATCCCCAGCAACACCAGCTCCCTGCACAAAAGAACATTATCTTCTCTTTTTCATCTTCCCCAGTCAGTTCTTAAGACAGGTTCAGTTTTTGTTTCCACTTTCTTCATCCTGGGCAAGATTTGCCCTGCTACTCCAACCTATAAAGCATGGGTGACTGGTACCTCCCAAGTCTCGGGGAGCAGCAGATCACTGGCTGCGGGGAGGGGTCCCCCAGTGACTGATTGCCAACCAGGGATGTCCCCCAGCGGCCAATCACGGAGCCAGTGGTGAAACCAAAAGTGCCTTTTTGGTGTCATGGATGACACATCCAGGGAGCCAATCTCAGGGAATGCGTGTGCTATGGGTTGCCAGTGCTATAAAGCCATCTTTCCCTGTTGTTCATCACTCTTTCCAGGTATAGCCTTGTTTTGTTTTTCTGGGGGTATATACAGACATTTGGGGAAGTTAGGGGGAGGTTAGATGTGCTTAAAAATGGCTACCTGATCTTAGTTCTCTCACATGAAGATCTTAGTTCTCTCCTTACACTTAGATTCCTAGTTAGGTCGATTTAAATGCAAGCTCTACAGAAGTTCCAGGAAAGTTAGAGCAGTCAGAAAATGGCCAACCTGATCTAATTTAACTGTCTCTCAGAGATGCACTAAGTTAGATTGGGTATGGGTAGACTGATCTAACTGAACTTCAGTATATGTTCCCAGAACAGTGGGAAAGCCCATCCACTGGCTCCAGCTCTAGGCTTCACTTACCCTATTTCTAGCCCCTCTAGCCCTTCCCCAATGCCTAGACAGACAGTCTCCCCATAGACCAGCCAGTCACCCTCTCACAAGCCTGCCAGCGTCCTTGATCCCACAAGCTGCTCCCACTGCTGGTTTTACCAGCATTTGCCAGTGTCAGGAGCAAATGCAAATAAGTCAGGATGGAGGGAGGGATGGGCAGGATCAGGAGGGTTTGGTTTGCTGTGGGGATTGTTTGTCTAGGGATAGAAGAGGTAGGGGGCTAAAAATAGATCCTGACCATAGGGGAAGACAGCTTCCCCAATCCTGTAACACCCCGTCCCACACTCACACAGCCACCAGCCCCCACAACCTCTCCCCCGGAAGCCTCCAGTTCCCCCAATTCTCCTACCCCTTTCCCCACCCAAACTTACTTCAGTCAAGCTCTGGGACCAATGAATGTCGGTAAAACTGGCTCCAGGAGCAGTATGTGGGATTGGGGACTGTTCCATGTCATTGAGGAGTCTGGGGGGTTTGATGGGATGAAAGAGCCTTTCCAGTCCTGCCAACCCCTCCTGATCCTCCCCTGCCCCGCTGCTAGCCTCCCTAATTCTGACCCTCCTCACAGGCCCTCTAGACCCTTTAATCCCCCCACATCTCCCCTACTAGCTCCTGTATTCCGCTTGCCATTCCCCCTACCCTAAGCCACCTTCACTCAAGCTCTTTGCACCTATCTAATTACTACATTAGATGGAGGGCCATTTTTAACCCCATCTAAACCCCCAAACTTCAGGCTGTAATATCTGTACACAGCCCTAGTCTCTTCTTTCCATGGGACTGACTAAACTCATAAGTGCAACCATGTTTTCTGTGCCACAGTCTAGACAATAACATGAGAAAGCTGTGTTATAATTAGGGACCTACCAAAATTGCAATTTTGTGATTTTCACAGAAACCTGCAGGGAACTTGCATGCAGACAGAGGGTGACTCTTCTGTACCTCCTGCACTGTAACTTTGAGTCTGAGGTACACATGAAGAGGAAGGCTTTTGCAGAGATTGAAGATCAGAGAAAAAAGCAAGCCACTTTGTCCTCTCAGCACCGTCCATGTCACCTGCAATGCCTACATTCTGATTCCAAATAAGTGACATCCAGTGCATGTAGTTCCCCAAGGTGGAAAGCCTGGTGTCTTGCTTCAAGAAAGCCTTCAAGCACTGTCCAGGCCATAAGGTCTGGTATAGGGAGTCAGTTGCAGGTCAAAGCCTGGATTCATGTGACACTGTGTTGCTGCTACCAGAGCCTGTACTCACATGGTGGAATTCCTGGCACATTGTGGTCCACTATCATGCCAAGCATATGCAGCACTACCAGCACTTTGGAAGTGAGGAGCTTGAAATCCCACTCAGCACACAGCAAATACTCAAGCTTTGTGATCTCCTAGAAAGAGGCAACATTCAAAATCAAGTCATGTTTGTGGCTAACAATGCCACCTGGTTCATTCAGCTTCTGACCTCGTTTGAAGACCGGCAGGCTGTTATCTACCACACACACAACAAGGTGATGGACTTGTTAAGCTCGGTCAAAGACAGGGCATGGCAAGAACTGGCAAGCTTCCCCTATGAAAACCAGTGCAGAAGGGAACCAGGCTATAACTACAAAGTTGAACCATTACTACAGGTATGACCCGTTACTGCCACCATAGCTCAAACAGCCAGCTGCCTCCATAGTGCTGTTCACATATTGAACCCCAACCAGGTGTCTCTCCTGAGTTGTGACCCTCAGCTACTGAAAGCAATTCCAGGATGGGGGAAACAGCATGACAATGAATGTGCTGCCTACATGAATTTCATCAAAGTGCCAGATTCCTGTATCCGTGTCTGTGTTCTGGGACTCTGTCTCTGACCGGTTTCCACATCTTTACACCATAAGCAAAATGCTGCCTCACCATTCCAGTGAACTTAGTGAACACTGAGCATGCCATCTCTGTGTATGGACAAGTGCCACAGAGGCAGAGAATGTCTCTAGTCACTGTGGCTGGTTGCACCATGCTTCAGTTTAATACGTTGCCTGATATGCCCTTCTTAAGGTTAGCAGCATTCAGTTTCAGTAAATTCCTTTTAATAATGTCTGTTAACAAAGTGTATATAGTTGCTGTTAGTTATAATTCATGTTGTGCATAGTACAGCTTTATTTTCATAGGATATTTTGGTTTAGAGTTGATTTAGTGCTTAGATGGTATGATTTAATAAAGTGTATGTAAGTTGATGTTTTTTAATAAAGTGTATATAGTTGGTAGTACTTGCAATTCATGGTGTCCATTTTAATAGGATATTTCATTTTACAGATTAAATAGGTGCTTAGACTGCTTTAATAATAACATAGCAATGAATGGCTTTCGTGGCCTTGATCAAGGGATTAAGCCCGGGGAAACCATTAATTGCTGCATTCTTATTGAGCAGTCTAGGACATAACCATGTCTTTCCCAGTCTTGATCAGGGGATCAAGCCCAGGGAAGCCATTAACCACATCCTAGACTGCTTGCTGACGTGGTAATCCCCTAATCAAGGATGGGGAAGGCATTATTTGTTGCAGTAGCAAGCAGTTTAGGACCGAGATAATGGTTTCCCCAGGATACAGCTAATGACCTGAGAAGGTCATTAGCCGCATCCTAGGCCTTTTAATAGTGCAGCAGTTAATGGCTTCCTCAGACTTAATCCCCTGATCAAACCTTGGGGAAACCATTGCCGCATCAATAAGCAAGCCCTGGTTTGGGGCAATCTGTCAGTCTTCAAGGATGGGGCAGGACTTCCAGCACCCCTTGGCCCATAAGAGACATGGGGGTTTCCACTGCACTCTGCTACAAAAATGGTGCCTTGCCAGGACTGTGAAATCAGAGGGTAGCTGCTCTTAATTAGGTAGGTTTCTAGTTATAATTAGATTGGTTCTTATAAAGAACAATGTCCTGAGCTGCTGAAACTGCTACTAGTATTCTATCTTGGGGCACTTACACACATGACAGGGGTTTAGTCCTCAGGGTTTTATTGTATGACCCCTAAATTGAAACAGTGGCTTTTTAATTGAAACTGATTGTTTCAATTTTTCCATCACGTTACAACACGGGGCCTAATCCTTTTTTTTTTTTTTCTTTTTTTTTCTTTTTTCTTTTTGAGGCGAAGCCTACCCCTGGCTGTGGGGGTTAGCTGCCAGCAATTTGAGTAGCCCTTGAACTGTAGGGGGCCCAGTTCTTCCCTCCATGGCAGTGGCACCCCTGCAGGGCCACCCAGGCAGGCTGCTAGTGGGCTAGGGGCTGCCCCAGCTCGGAGGCAGTACCTGGCCCAATTCAACTGTTCCCTGAGCCCATCTGAGGAACAGTGCCCCTTGGACTTATCCTGCTGGGATCCTATGACCCCAGCTGACTTCTTGCCCTCTGGGTGGGGGACTAGACTTGATGATCTTCTGAGGTCCCTTCCAGCCCTAATGTCTATGAAATCTATGACTTTCAGTGGATGGGTTCTGGGAACAATTGGATTGGGCCAGAGTCTTCCTCTGAGCTAGGGCATCACCCAGCCCACTCGCAGCCCATGCAGGTGGCCCTGCGAGGATGCTGCTACCACAGAGGGAAGGATCTGGACCCCCCACAGTTCAGGTTACTCAGCTCGCTGGCAGCTCCCAGCTGTGGGAGAGATGGGCAAGCTCTGCTGGTAAAAAAAAAAATTAAAAAAAAAAGGATCAGGCCCCCCACTGCTTCTGCCTTCAGCAGGCACCTGCTGAAGGCAGAAGTGGTAAAGGGGCCCAATTCTTTTTTTCCGTGGTGCTTGCCTGCCTCTCACAGGTGGAGGGTGAGCTAACAGCTGCATCGTTGCAATTTACAATGTTGCAAACTGAACTACATCCTGATGCAGTTTAGTTTGCAACAATGCAAATTAATCTAAACTCCCAAAACTAGCTCACGTGTAATGTGTGATGGCATTAAGCCACCCAAATAACCTTTTCGTCATGTGTACATCACGATGACCATCATGTGTACAAGTGCCCTTGGTGAGTTCAGACTGACATTTTGATGCCAAACTCTTCCCTTTTGTAATCCTTCAAGTTCCAAGCAAGTTACTATGTAAAACCATGAGAGAATTCCCTCAGCTGCTCCCAGGTCCTCTGACCAGACAACACAACCAAAGAACCATACCCTAGTTATCCCCCAAAATATCTGAAGAAAAATGGAGCGATAAAATGGGAGAGAAGTGAGGCAGATGAATTTTTATTAAATAAATAGTCTTGGATCCTTCATCTATTCTAATTTTCTTGCCACTAGTATAAATAGGGTGGGACAGTGAGCCCAACTACCCTGGGTTATGACTTGGTGATGGGGGTATGGGAAAATATCAGCTGCCACCACAGGTACATGATCACACTGTCCTGCCACTTGGCTGCTTTGTTATGCCTCTTCTCTTTGTTCTTCTAACCTTGATGGCATCCATATCTGGAGAACATCTGGTCAAATTAATATAAGATGTGAGACTAACCAATAAATATAACTTTTTATTGAACTGTTCAACAAAGTAAAATAAAATTAAAACCTAACTGCACAAGTTGGTTGGGATTGGAAAAGCTAGGGAGAAGGGGAATGAGTGAGCAGTGACATGGGAAGAGTAGGGGAATTGTTGGAAATACCAGCCAAAAATTACAGATGAATGATTGATTTTGTGTTTTGTCCCAGGGTCTGTCAATCCTGGCTGCAGCCTTTCTTTGTTTGTTTTTGTTTTCTCTAAAATGAAATGTCAAAACAGTAATTCAATGTAATTATTCAAATGACTGAACATTCTTGGGTGCATTATAATGTAGTTTAAACCAATGTTTCTCAAGCAGCGGTGTGTGAAACTGGCAGCATTTTTAGTGAGGCACAATACAAAATCCAACAAGTGATTTAAGCAACAGTAAAATTTATACACAGGCACAAAGTTCATTATATCCCAAAGCTCTGTGGTTTCTCTGCCTTATGTCATGGCAGTTGTTATTTCTAACACAGTAACTCCAATGCGGCTGAATTATAGAAGTAGTTTGGAAATGCTGAAGTATCTGAAGGTATGAATTAGAATTGGAAAAGAGTTGGAAAATAAGATGGATTAAATGAGACTTCTGGTGGGTGTCCATGCAATAAATGGAACAGAAATGGTAATAAAAAGAACTTGGAGAAACCTTCTGATGGTGATGATTCATATAAAGAAAATAAGAATAATTGAAATAGTTCATTAAAAATGCAAATGAACTCCTATGCTATTAATATATATAATCTTCATTCAATTGCTTACATTTTTAATAATATTTTTGCTGTAAACAACAGATGCTCAAATTCCATTTTGCAAGCTCAAAAGACAGGTAGGAATATTTTGAGCTAGTGGCACAGTTGAAACTAAAGGATGAAAATGAAATCTATAGGCAACTTTACACGTACTCTGGGCTTTGAGGAGCCACTAATTAAAGTGCCCACAACATCTCATGTATTTAGTGTTCTACACTTCAAAATGGTGGTGGGGCACTTTAAAGCTCATCCGAAGCGCTTTAGTTAAAGCACCCCTGCCACCATTTTGAACTGAAGGGACACAGCATACACGTGACTTCTAGGCTTCTGGAGAGTGCTAATTAGATTTATTGTCTGTTCTGATGCATTCTAATTAGAACATGTCAGAGTCAGCGTCAGATGTATATAGAGGCCCTATGATAGCAAGATTTTAAAAAATGGGATTAGATACGTCTATGGATAAAAATGATATGCAGAGTTCTTAAATTAATGCTAACAAAAATTTTGGAAGGGATATTAAGTATCAGGGGTTAAGAAAAATTTCAAATACTAATGAACAGGATGAGATTTAATATAAATATAAAAATATAAAATCTATATATGTATAATTGTAGTTTATTTTACAGGTAACTTATACAAATTCCAGCATACACATTTATTTTAAGTTATAGAAGCATATTTGTAACACTACTAAAAAAGCTTTCTTCACTTTACTAAATTTTCATAAAAGCGACTAAGATTTAAAGCTGTAAAATATACTAAACTAAATTATAGCAAACTGATATGGATTTAAGTATAGAGGAGAAGGAAAACAGGTTGAAATGATAATGGGTTAGGTGTCTGTTGCATGTTGCTGGGATTCATTGAAGCTTTTTGGAGTACAAACATGTCACAATTTTACAGTGGTTATTTTAATCTCTTTGCCTTTCCATTCCATTTATATTAGAAATCTGAGATGACTTGAGAAAAACTTATATTTGTTTGATATTCTCAGAATATGAAATTTCTATTTGATATTTAGAATTGTAGGTTCGAAATGATGCTTAAGATTTTCTTTTAATCAGAAATGATGTCAACAACTTGCACTTGAATAAAACAATGGAAAACTTAGGAAGTGATGTAATATAGTCTGGTAATGTCTTCCACAGATATTGATCTGGAGACAACAGTACTTGTTTGCCCCTCTTTTTTAAGGAGAAGTGTTTAGTTTATGGTGTATATAAACAAAGCCTAACAAACCAAAAATATCTTCAGTCATTATGGGCTCTGGTAGACATTACATTTATAGTATGTTTAACTTGTTAAAAAGACAACATGCCACATGTTCGGCCAATTTCATGTTCAACCAGCCACAAAGATGTCCCATACTATATTAATGGCACATAAACTTGAACATGTGGAAGGCCTCTGTCCCCATGCCAACAATCAACAATTGTCATCGTCAGTAAGGGGAAAAGCTCCAGCCTGGTTTGAGACTTTGGGCTGCTGACAAACATCTCATTGTCACCTTAAGGGCTAATTGTAGGCTGTATATGCCATAATAACAAAAATGTATGTTTGCCTGTCTTGAACCATAATTCAGATTATGCTTAAATTAGGCTCATACTTAAATGTTTTGATGATTTAGACCTAAATCTATTACTTTCAACAACTACACTTGTTTTAGGTCAGTAGCTACTGTACAGTTCATAATGCTTTATGAAACTTATAAATAAATAAATATGACATTTGATTGCTACTTTAAATACCGCCTGTTCATACAAACTCCTGCTGATATCATTAGCTCTTTATGCCCATACATACTTTATGGAAAGTTCAGCATAGGTATAATAAGAAATATCTAGACAGAAGAGGAAAAGACATAAAAAGGTCACTTAATGTTAAGACACTAACTGGTGTAGAAACAGACAGACTGTTATTAGTTCTTGATACCATCCCATTTTTCCCACATAAATTGTGTTTCTCAGAAAAAATATAAAAATATGCAGTTTCTTTCTGCTTTTAAGCTGTGCGGAAAAGGTTTCAACAACTTGCCACAACAAGTATATATCTCTGGTTGTACACATCTTTCACTTTGATTTGTTTCAGTCTTCAAAACTTTCAAAAAGATTTTGGTATTCTTTATCAAAGTTCAGTCTTCCCATGGATTTTTTTTTGTGTACAAGCATTGCATATATACATGTATTGCACATTACAAAATATTTGGATTTAACTGGTTATCCAGATGCCTATTACAATACTATCCGCAATATTTTGTACATGGTAATTCAGAAAGTGTAATTGCCTTTATCAGAGCATCAGTAAGTCAGTCTGATATTTATTCTTTCAAGGGCAGTTTTGTGTCAGTATTACCATTCTCTGAAGGTGTACTGCATTCCAGTTTCATCCAGGTTCATAACTGTCAATTGAAATCAATTCTGGGAAGAAAATAAGGACTCTATTTTCCCCTGTAATCATGGGAATGATGCCAAGAGCTCCTTTAATAGCTTTAGACCTAAAATCAGTGGAAGCCATGCAGGCTGCTGTGAAACCTGCAGTCCTGAAAATAATGAACAATGCAGCTGTGCAAATAGTACACTTTGATTTTTGTGCTTAGTGAAGATAACAAGAACTTTCTGTTTAAAACAGCAAATCCCCCATGGACCTCAGCAAAAACTGTACCCATAAATGTTCAAAATAGTTCCAACAGGGTAAAATGAATAGATAGAGACATCAGGTACACAGACCTAGATATTCAGATCACTGAAGAAATTGGCTTTGTGAAAAGAAACTTACTTCTATTTGCAAGATCTCCTGCTATTACTACTACAAGTTGCCGTTGCTGTTATGTTGCTTTCAGTAAAGGACCGTTCATCCTTGCAGTAATATTTATAGTTGAAACGGATAGCAACATGTATAATTAAAGTTGCTTTCAACACTTTCCATTAGAAGAAGAGCCTCTTTTCAATTGTGCATAAGTGTGCTAAGATTTAACTTGATATTTTCTGGGACTCCTTGAGGACACTCACCATGATCATGTCCCTCTCCGTCCCCAGGGTACCACAGCCAGGGTCTGCCCGCCCTGACAGCCACTGCCACCGGTGATCACTCCGAGTGGAGCAAGTCAGGGAATAAGCTCCTTCCCTGACCCCTCCACCAGATGCCAGAGAGAGGGTGAAAATAACTGCCCTCCCTGTCCCCTCACCTAAGGGGGCCATGCTGGCCAGCCTCTGGCTGCACCCCTGCCCCTGCTGCTGGAGTGACGAGGTGGCAGGGATCTTGATCAGGGCAGCAGCCCCTCTCACCATGGCCCAGGAGTGCAAACCTCTTCCCAGTGTAGGGGCTGCAGGCAGGAGCAGGGTGGTCAGAGCTGCCACAGACTCTGGGCAGTGAGTCGCAGTGGTGCTAGGGAGGGTTTGGGGGACTATGGCAACCACTCCAAACCCAGGTGCCGCCACTCACCCCGCATAGTCTGCAGTAGCTCTGATTCCTCCGCCCCACCCTGTTACTGCCCACAGCTCAGCCCCCCCACCAGGAAGAGGCTTCCACGCCCAGAAAACTATGACAGAGGGTGCTGCCTGCATCAGTGTCCCTGCCACCTCACCAATCCAGTGGTAGGGGTAGGGGCACAGCCAGAGGCAGGCCAGCATGTCTCCCATAAGTGAGGGGGCAAGGTGGGGAGTTCATAGAATCATAGAATCATAGAAGTAGAGTCGGAAGGGACCTTGTAGATCTTCAAGTCTGACCCCCCCCC
>NW_017728886.1:172460931-172491247 GCF_001723895.1 Crocodylus porosus | reverse complement strand
TGCCAAGGGCCCTGCAATAACCACTGCTAGCTCCCTCAACACCCTGGGGTGGAGAGCATCTGGACCCACTGATTTGAACACATCCAGCCCCTCCAGAAGCTCTCTAACCTGGTCCTCCCCAACCTGAGGTCTGGAGGTGTTCCCCTCAAGTCCATCTTGCATCACGGTGGGGAAGTCCCGGTTCCTGCACAAGAAAACAGGGGTGAAGAATTGGTTAAAGACGTCTGCTTTCTCCTCTAGCGCAACCACCAGATTGCCCAGCATACCTTGCAGAGGCCCCACATTACCCAGTGCCTTCTTCATCCTCCCTATGTATTTGAAAAGGACTTTTTGTTATCTTTGTTATCTTGGATGCAAGTCCTAGCTCTATGTCTGCCTTTGCTTTCCTGACAGCCCCCCTACAGGCCCAAGCAGAGGAGGTATACTTCTGTTTGGAGATAGCACCCCCCTTCCACTGGTTGTACACCACCTTTTTGGCTATCAGGCATTCCCGTACACACTTGTTGAGCCAGGGGCGCTTTTGGGCACTCCTGCCCCCCCTTGCTTTTTGTTGGGATGGTCATCCCTTGGGCCCTGAGTATCATCTCCTTAAGGAACGACCACTCATCTTGGGCACTGAGCTCCCCTGCTCTCAAGAACCCCAGCGCCTCTCCCACTAATCTCCTCAACTCGTTGAAATTGGCCCTCTTGAAGTCTAGGGCTACCGCCTTGCTGCAGGCCCTTGACACCCTGTGCTGGATGGTGAATTTAAGCAAGCAATGATTGCTATCACCCAGGTGGTCAAGGACCTTGACCACCTGTGGCTAGGACCAGGTCCAACAGGGCATTTCCTCTGGTGGGACTGTGCACCTCCTGGGTTAAGTGGAGGTCCTGTATCTTGGCCAGGAACCTCCTGAAACGGTCTGACCTGGCTGACACTTCCTCCCAGCAGATGTCCAGGTAATTTAAATCCCCCATTACAACTACGTTATTTCCCCCCTCCATCTGGTGTCTGGTGGAGGGGGCAGGGAAGGAGCTTATTCTGCCTCTAGCCCATGCAAGAAGTGATCAGCAGCAGCTGTGGTCTTCTGGGGGTGGAGGGGAGCATAAGCCCGCTCTCTGCCTCCTCAGTCTTGGGGTGGCTGTGACAGCTGGTACGTAGCCACACCCACACCCCCTGATGCTGCAGCAGCCAAGAGGGAGTGCCAGGTGGACCCCGGCTCAGGTGGGGCTGGTGGGGCATGGAGTGAGGAATTAAACTCCCTCCCTGGCCAGTTCAATTGAGGCTACTGCTGGGGCTGGCCATGCCCCTACTGCTGGAGCAGCGAGCAGAGGAATTCCTGGCAGGTGCATACTTGTGGAACAGGGGAGGGAGGGGGGAATAAACCTCTTTCTTTCCTGCCCACTTTCGTAGGGGGCCCAGTCTCTGGCCATGGCCATGCCCCTTCCCCTGTCTGCTCCTGCTCTGGCTGCTCCACTGAAGCAGAGAGCACAGCCCCACCCAGGGCTACAGAGCATGCTGAGATGCTGGGGGACTCTGGTTTAACTTAAACCGGGAAGGGCTCTGGGACAGAAATTCCATAAACCAGTTTGAGCTCAGTCAGTTAAGTCTAATACTACATTCAACCAGGTTTATCTCAAACCAGTTTCAACCATTTTAAAACTGATTATGTGGATTGGACTTAGGTTCTGTTACAGGTTTAAACCAGATTCTGATTACTTAAACCTGTTTGTGTGTAACTTCTGTCCCTTGCCTTGATGTGTGATATGGACTAGTGTGCTTTAACATCCCACTGTTAATTCCTTGAGACATCCTAACTTTTTTTAACTCTTAGGAAACCACATAGCAGCCTTCCAAGTTTGTTTTTATTTAACTGAGAATGTTACTACATTGAGCCCCGAGGCATTGCATGCATGTTATGTTAGGCTGTGGAGAAGTTCAAGTTAACGATGTTCAGTTATGTCCATAACTCAAACACAATAATAATTTTGGTAAACTAACCTACTCACCTGAAAGAGATTTCATTAAAATCTCTCTTCTTTCAGGTATTTTTATTTGATCAAAAAGGGAACTTCTGTAGTTCTGGGTATCTGAAACCTGTCTATAACTGGTCTGTTTTAAAACCAATCATATTACATTGTGGGGAGAAATGTTTCCTTTTTCAGGTTAGAAGCAGGTAAATTCATTAGTAGAGCACATTTGTTGCTTTATTGTATAATGTCCTTTTTAAAATCAGTAATTGTTCAGGACAATTTATTAGGTTTAAGAAAAAAAGAATAATAATTAAAAGGCGATTCCTTTTATGTGTAAGTTTCAAATCAGTGCGAATAACCCATTTTCCCCCATGAAATTGGGCTGGTGGAATTGTTGGCATACAAAATAAATAGAAAACATTATGAACTTATAGACATTAGTGAATACTAGCCTGAAGTAGCAGTGAGTTTTAATAGTCTTCTTGTATCTATTTCTAAAGTGGGAGGAAGAGTACCTCTATAATTGTGTCCTTAAAATGAGTCATTGATCCTTGCTAAAATTGTTCTGTCAGTAAACACAAATACCATTTGTAGAATGATGAATAGAATTATTAGCTTGGTAATTAAATAGCCAAGTGATTTACTGTTAATACTAAATATTATAATCTTGAAAAGTAACTTTACTTGCAAAGAGGTCTTAGGAAAGTGCTGTAGATCTTTTTTATTGGTTATAAAAGAGAAAGCATTTCCATATAAATACGGTTTACTAAAACAATGTTAACTTTTCTAAAAATACCATCTTAACAAGTAATCTTATTTTACACATTGTGGTCTATGGCTGGCTGGGTGTCCCAGGGAAGATCTTAAAGCATTTCTTGTAGTCATAATTCTATCTTTGCAGTTACAGAAGTCCAACAACAGACAATTTGTCATTAATGTTTCTATGTCTATAGCTCTTTTACTTATTCCTCAAAGTTTAATTACATCTTTTAAAAGTGCTTACCAAGTCTCAGCACAGATTTCAGTCTGGTTTCTCCTGAGATAACCAGACACTTTCTTCCTGCAATTAGGTAATGATAGGTAGCACTCATTTAATATAGCTTAATATCTTCAAAAAGTTAAAATTTGCCCTACATATTCACTTTAGGAGAATGTGGTGTGGTCCTTTTAGTTATTCACTTGCAAGCCTTAGGCTACAATTTGTATTTACAATATATTTTATCAGCGGTGTCAAAGAAACAGCACTGCAGGCTGGATGATAGGACTCTGTGGGCCGGATCCCTTACTGGGTCTCTGACCAGTATGTCACATGCACTGTCCTAGACCCACACACTGCATGTGATGCAACAAGCCCATCTAACATGGGCTGCACCTGGCACATGGAGCCAGTCTTAGGCAAGCACTGTGTGCAGCACCTGTGCTCGACCAGTCCCACATGTTGGATCTGGGGCCAGTTCAGATCAAACCCACAGATTAGCTGTTTATGTCAGATCCAGCATGCAAGACCAGTCTGGTGTGGACGCCACATGCCACAGATGCCCCAGACTGGTCCTGTGTACCATGTGCCCCATAGGGCTAAGCCAGCGAGCACTGCTAACAGTGAACAAAGTCTGCCTGGGGCAAGTGCTGTGTGAGATACCCATGCCGAACAAGCCTTGTATGCTGAATCCAGGTCCAGTCCAAATTGGACCCATAGACTGACTCCAGCATGCCTGATCCGGGTCTGTTCTAACATAGTTGCCACATATAACACACCCCCTGGACCAGCCCCGTGATTTAGATCTGGCAAGAAAGGTCTGTCTGTGGGCCCAGTCTGGCTCCAGACTGGCCCCACGCAGAGTATGCAGCCTGTGCCAGACAGGTTCTGAAAGCCATATACAGTGTGCAGAGCCAGTCACCATGTACTGCACTGAGCACACTGGTCATAAACCCACAGGAAGTACTGTGGGTCAAATCTTTGACAGCTCTGCCCTACGTGGTAATCCTAGATAATGACATTTCAGCGCGGTCTGTGTTTGTCATTGGACCTAAGGTGAAGCATTCTACAGTTTAAGCCGAAAAGGTTTGTCCAACATTGTATAGTTGGTGAAACCAATTTATTTTTGACAAGGTAATATTATTTTTTTGTATTTGAGGACATAAGTAGTTAGTACAACTATATTATTTATACCATATCTTTAAATACAGACCAATTCTGGTAATTTAACATACACTAGTCAGTTCTTCTTTGAAGCAGAGAAATGCATTGTTGTGTTTTAAGGATTGGCAAACTTGGTCAGAAAAATTGCTGCTTCTATCAAACACAAAAAACTTTACCTAACAGGCTTGGGTTTTTTGTCTGGGTTCTAATCAGGAGTGAAATGTTAGAAAGTCTGTCTTCTGCTGGGATTGGAGGCAGGTGAATGAAGGTTTATTAAGAAAATTCTTGAAATAGCAAAAAAAAAAATTAGACAAATGAAAAAGTGAGGGGAAAAAGTGAGTGAATAGTAAGGACAACTAGATAAAGAAGCTATGTACAGCCATCTTATGAGAGAGACCATGTGTTTGCACAGGTTCCAGAGCTAACTCTTTGAATGGATATTTTTCTTATAAGCACCAAAATGAGCTCTAATTTCCAAGTTTTTTCTCCAGTGGCATCAGTGATTTTCCGTAGAGAGGAGTCTCACAGCCCAAGCTAAATTTTATAAGATGTATGAAATGTGAACATCTTCATTTAGTCTAATGGCTAGTTGGTGGTGTAATGAGAAACTGTAATACTTTGTAAGTAAAACTTTGTGTAACAGAGCTTATTGGCATAAAGCTATAGTATATGCTTAGAGATGCTAAAGAGTGATGACACTGCCAATATTTTGTACACTTAGGCTTGGTCCACACTACTTAGTTTTACCAGCAGTGCTTCTGTTCCCACTCTTAGCTCCCTTGTGTTAGCAGACCCCTTCTTTTTGCTGGCAGAGTAACATCAACTCAGCACATGAAGGATGTCTTTTACCACTTAGGAGCAAAGAGAAGGTGAATGACAGCTTCTTTAACAGCTGGAGCCACATAGGTCAGGAAAAGTTTAGCTCAAATATGGTGATAGCTTAGATCTTTCAAATCTGTACTTCTAAATTGTATATGGTTCAAATGAAGCATAAATTTATTTATCCTAGCTAGAATAGTATAAGTTAATACTACTGTGCTTTTTGTCAGTGTGAGCCATCTCTCAGGAGACTGCTTGTCTATGCACCTTTCTTCTTCCCATGAGAAATTCCTACACCATATTGATTTTGTTCTAAAACAGAAAGATTACATTCATTGCTGTTCTTCTCATTTGGAAACCTTCCTTCAGACATTAAAGCTAAACGTTTGAAACATGTTGAAGAAGAGACATCTGTAGCAGTGGTACTACAAAGCCCAAATCTCTTGGAGCAATACTGAGGGCCTTGTTACATGGTAATTTTGGGCAGCTCCTGGAGCTCTTAACACCTGGACTGTCCACATGTTAACACCTGAAACTTTTATTTAAAACATTCCTTATGTGGCTCAAAGTTATGCCACACCAGGGCAGGATTATCTCAGATCCATTTTAACCCAGTTCATGTTACGGTTCAAGTTACACTAAGGTATGGCCACTCTAGGCTACAGCTTAATGTACCCACCCCTCCCTCTGGCCTGAATCAGGGCCGCTGCCTCCCACCCCAGCTTACTTGTGGCTGCTCAAACCGTGGGTGTTTGTACACATGACTGCAGCACTGCTCCAGGTGCTTTTCAGAGTGCTGGGCGCTGCAGTGTGTACATTTGTATAAATGGCAAAATGCATATTAGTGCTGAGAAAATGGCGCCAGCATGCTTTTGAACTAAAACACATCAAAGGTGTTTTAGTTCAAAAGCGCACCACTACCATTTTCTCAGCACTGATGCACATTTTGTTGTTTATACAAATTCATGTGGCACCATTTATACAAATTCACTGCCAGGCACGTCAGCTCATGTGCAGAGCAGACTCAGTTAATCAAGTCTGCTCCAATGCACTGGATCTCTGGACCATCAGAGCAGACATATGTGTATAAGTGCCCTGTCTGTCTGGGTGTCTGGGGGAAGGGGTTAAATCTCTGGGTGGGCTCTGCCCAGATAAGAACAGCGACCCAGCTGCAGTGGGTGTCAGGCAGGCAGGTTAACCATTCCTGCCTGTTCCCCTGGGACAGAACTCGGGCAGCCACAAATAAGGGGTTGGGGGTAGAGGAACCCCTGGTGGGGGGTGGAGGGACAACACGGACTGAGAGTGGAGAGGATTCTTACCTGTCAGTCCTCCAGCCCCTGCTGGCCTCAACTTGTGACTGCCCCAAATTTGAGCTAGCACTAACAGTGATCAACATGTGTGAGACTTGCAGTGTAAGGTGTAGCAAGACCCACAGAGTATCGTTCTTTAGTGGCTTCATGAGAATTCTACAAATCTGAATTTGATGTGCTCTTCATGAAAGCATGTGCTCAAAAGTAAGGTTAAACTATCTGAACACTTTATAAATGCTACACAATCGTACCAACAGTTTCTTAAGGGTATTTACTATATATCGGTCTCAATGTACATCTGAAAAGATAATAAGTGTTAGATGGGATTACACTTTAGTAGTTCCTTGCTGTCAGTCCAACATTCAGATTATTAGAACCTGCTTTTTTCTAGATAATGTTTCAAGTTAACTTCTCAGTGGCCTTTTAAGTCAGTAACTATGTTACCCTATTTCAATTTTCAAGTAAATGACCTGAAATTAACAAATATATAATATACCAATTAAATTTATTTTCTTACTTCAAACTTAAGGCTTCTTCTGCACTGTTTTTCTAAATGTTTAGAACTATTGTTTGTTTAACAATAAAGAAAGATGAGAAAATAACTTTTCTGTAAATCTGCTGTTTTCTTATCTATTCTTCATAATTTTCTATCACCAGGTTGCCATTTTTCTTCCTTTTTCACCTTTTTTTACTTCAACCCTGTTTTGTTTTAAAAATTATCTTTTCATTACTCTTGGTCAGTGACAGACTAATTTTGCAGTGCCTGAGTGCTTGTTGGGCAGCTTGCCAAGTGTCAAAAGCTTGCCCTTAACATGTATATGCATTTACTTAGTATTTTATTCAGATGTATGCCCACAGTTTGTTTTTTTTATTTCAAAAGTCCTTAGGCATATTTAGCCCTTTAAAAATGCATGCCCTTTTGGACATATTTAGACTTTTTAAAAATCAAAGATATCTGAAAGACTGAAGAAAGGAAATTATGCATAGCTACCCTCTTGTCCCTTTAGGAGTGTATCACAGAATCAAAGAAAATTAGGGTTCTTAGGGACCTCAAGAGGTCATCTAGTCCAACCCCTTGCTCAAAGTTGGACCATCCCCCAACTAGGTCATTCCACCCAAGGTTTTGTCTATATGGGTCTTAAAAACCTCCAAGGATGGAAATTCCACAACCTCGCTGGATGACCTGTTCCAGTGCTTTTCTACCCACCTAGTGAGAGAGTTTTTTCCAAATATAATAGGTGGTGAAAGGCTGGGGCTAACAGGGCTTAGCCCTCTCAAGTGCAGGGCAGCGAATAGGGCCGCAGGGCAGCTGGCTGTAGGCTCCAGGCTGCTGCAGCAGTAGGGGGAGGTGGGCATGCACACTCAGACACAGCCAGGATTGCAGCCCCAGTGTGTGGATTACTACCCAGCATGGCAAGTTTCAGTCTACTCTGTGAAGGGGAAAGGACTTGGGGGGGCAGATCAAGGCCCTAGTGTGGGAAAGAGTGGAGCAGAGGTGGCTCATCCAGGAGTGCAGGGCAGCTCCTGGCACTGCATGCACCCCAGCAAAAGCCCAAGGGACACAACCCGACCTCCCATCTGTGTGTGGGGAGAAGGTGGGCTGCTGCTGCAGGCTGGGGCTCTCTGTCCCACTGCCCCAGGAGCGGCACAATGCCATGTGCTTGCTGCTACTGGGATGTGCCCCATCTCCTACCCTCCTGGGAGCAGCAGGCACATGGCATCACATGGCTCTTGAGGCAAAGGCAGCAGTCTGCAGAGCCCCAGCATGCAGCTGCAGCCTGCCTCCACCCAGCACACAGATCAGGGCATGTGCCCACTGGGCCTATGCTGGGGTGTGTGCAACAGCAGGAGTTCCCCACCACCACCACCACCACTACCCCAGTGCTCCTGGACAAGCCACCCGTGGCTCTGATAGTCCCACAATCTGCCTCAGGGCCCCATTCACTCCAAATGCTGCCCCTGCCTCTGCCTCACTCCCTCCCTCACTGTGTGGGGGCCTTGATCTGTCCTCCGTTCCCCTTTCCCATGACAGACTTACCTGCTGGGGTGTGCAGGTGTGCGTGAGCATATGTTCAGCCTCCCCAGATAGTATCTTCTCCCTCCAGCTATCCAACCTAAACTTCCCTTGCTGCAACTTGAGAGTTTCTTGTTCTGTTATTTGCCATCACTGAAAACAGTCTAGCTCCATCCTCTTTGGAACTATTTTCCAGGTAGTTGAAGGCTGCTATTAAATGCCCTTTCTGTCTTCTTTTTTTCAGATTAAATGATGAGAATGAACAATTTGGTCAAAGCAAACCTGATATTTTAATTATTTTGCTTATTTTTATAGTTCTGTAGGTGCATGTGGTATTTTACAAACAATAGGCAAGTTGCTGCTCAAAGAGAAAAAACTTTATCAAAAGACATCAAGTGATCACAAGAAAAGAGAAGTCTCAAAGAAGTGTCCTTAAAATTCTCCTTTGGCTATTATGTCCACAAGAAACCTGGTGACTGACAGGCTACTGCTGTCAATACTATCATTGACAGATGTGTGCATTGTGACACTTTCATTTTATGATCCCTCTGTCCGACAAAGCTATTTACTCTCTCTCGTAATATAAACTATTTAAGATAAATACTATTTTAATGTTTTTGTTATGTACTTGTTAACATCCTACTTCAAAAGGGCCCTTAACCATTACTGGAGCCATTATTTGGTGCCATAATGCATATAATAATTGTATTGGATCATATCCCTTGATAATTCATGTCACAGATTAAAGTATCATCTTTATTCTCAGTTAACTCTTCTCTGTGATGAATGGCAACATTTCAGCACTGTCACATCACATAATCTTAAAATAGCACTGAAATGCCTGATGTTGGGAAGTTTTTCTTTGCAATCATAACTTCTTGTCAGTTAAATTCTTAAAATGAAAGTTGGCCGTACTTTAAAATTTTGAAAAATGATCCAAAGGAACCTCTTTTTTCTTTCTTTTTTTTAAAGCACTTATTCATTGAAGACTATCTAAAGATATTTCGATTATAATCAGTAAAGAGGGCTGCAATATCAGTATGGCTATTTGAGAATCTGTTTATGAATTCCAATTTGATTTGTATAAACTGTCAGTATCCCTCTACTATTTATTTTTTCAGAATCCCCATATTAATAAAGGCATAGATTAGTACCAGTTTCTCTATCTATGGTGATACTGTTATGGTCTATTAGCAACTGATCACAAATAAGTGCATCCTAGGTGAACTTTGTGTAGGACTGTGGTTTGGAACAGTGATAAATTCCAACAGAAAAAAAAATGCAGATGATGGTAGTGAGACATATTAACATTATTCACAAATAGGGCATAAAGCTTTGTTAAGAGAGAGGATCATGGGGGAACTATCCTGTTTAACTGTGATATCAGTTAAGTTCAGGGAACTCTGATTTAGAGCAGGAAGAGAGAGAGGGACTTTGGTTCAAGGACAAGCTATATTCAGGAGACTTCACCCTGACCAGAATATTTTTAGCACTCTGATCACCCCCTCCATCCCTAGATGGACAACCCCCCCTACAGACCCACTAGCCACTGTTGCCCCTTCTCTCCCCCGCACCTTTTTCTCTGTACCCCAGCATGCATTCCTGGCATGGCTTCTAGCACCAGTGCACAAGAAAGGCATGTGATTGTAGATCAGGTCCCAGGAACACGTGCCCTAAGCCAGTGAAACCTACTTAGGACAACGGGAAGCTTAATAGCATATAAATCCCAAAAGCCAGCATCATAGGAATCTTAATAGGGGTGAGTGTGTGTGCATGAGTGAGTGAGAGAGAGAGAGACAAGTGGAACAACTACTGAGTTCTGTTTTGGGGGGGGAGTTTGGGGGGGGGAAGGTTACATATTTTTAGTGAGCCAGAAATTCTCTGAAGAATGTTCAGCTTTATTTGGAAACTTATCTTGAAAATAAGACACAGAACTAATTTTATCTTGTCTGAAATTGGAAATGTAAATCTTTAGATATGGCTACATGATTCATGAAACATGAAATCCACTGTACTATCTGTAATCCGTACCAATGTGTATACTACATTTATAATTAAAATAATAAATGGAAAACAACATATTAAAGCTTTCCTTCTGTAAAATTGGTCCTACTATTTTTGTCTTCTTCAAATGTTTTCATGTAGTATCATGTATGCTGTATGTTAATCAGTAGATTACTACAATATATTCTTTCACTTGTAGCAGATACAGCTGGAGAACTGCAAATCTATTCTCTACTCTGTGTGTGTGCATGAACACATGGACACATGCGCATTATTACAGTTATATATATATTATTGATATTTTCCACTATTTGATCTAAAGCACATCATTGACGTTATACTAGTTCAGACAGAGGCCTAATTATTGACCATAAAAATTTCTTTGGGTTTTGAGTGTGAATACTGCATTTTTTTTCCTTACTTCTGATCCAAATGGACTATGAGCAGCAAAGCTTCTATGAATACTTGAAGGAAAGACTGCAAAGGAGAAAAGCTCTCCTGTGTCCTTCCAACCCAAACATAGGCCCCTTGCCATTAAAGAACCCCAAGTGAAAATAAGGTCTTCCAATACAACTGTTCACTTTTCCTCTTTGAGTCTTGGCACATCAGAGCATCTCACCAACCCTTGTGATCTCAAAATGTGAAGCTTATTTTACAGTGTGATAAATAGGGATTAGATTCTTTAGTTACCTGATTTTGGTTACCAATCATTTTGTTTTTTAATGCAAGTCAAGTGCCTTGCTCAGTGATAAGTTCTAGCAATGTACGTATGTTCCCTGAGGCCTGATTCTACCTTTGGTTACATTGGTATAGATCAGTTGAAACCAGTGGCACTACACTGGTAGAAAAACCAATCAAACTAAATTCATTCAAAACCACATGCATACAAATTTAGAAATATAAGAATTGAACAAAATTGTGCTTTCATCCTCAGTACTTGCAGCCTTGAGGTAATTTCAAGGGTGCTGCAGGGGACTGCACAATGTTAACACTCTTAGGTATGCAAACGTGATTCATAAGAAAAACCCAGAATTTCAAATAGGAATCCATAGTGTCAAAAACCTGAAACTCTGACCTGTTTTGATCTTCCTGAGTTCTTTGTAACAGAAAAATTCCTCTATTGTTTTTCTATAGGCAAAAACGAAGTAAAAATGAAGAGTTGGCATTTTCCAAGGGGTGCCTTGAGTCTATCAAGGGGTGTCAAGAGTCTAAAAAGGTTGAGAACCACTGTTTTATTGTATTGTCGCTTTCCCTAATATATTGTAATGATCATCTTATATAACAGTTTCTTCTGAGAATGTGGCCCATTGCATAAAAACCTTTTCTGTTTCTGAACATTTAAAAATCTCCAGTGACTGGGCAAAGTTTAGGTTTTTTTCCACATTCTGCTGTTAGCTCCAAATCCTTTCTTCATATGAATGCACAATTTTGAATGAAAAGTCAAAAGTCACACTCTGGAGACTTCATATGCCAGTATAACAAAAAAATAAAATCAATATCTATTCCCAAAAGAAAAAAAAGCATTACTGTTATAGTGTGTCACTCTATGTATACAACTACTTTTGTTGGCAAAAGTTCCTATACCCACAGAGTTGAAAACCCAGATTTTGTACTTTAGCAATTTCCTTAAAAACTGGAGGAACCATTATAAGTAAGTGGGGGGTTTTGTCTCTGGGGGTTTGTTTGTTTTTTTATGTAGCTAGAGATCCAAAGTATGGTAATGCAAGGAATTTTGAAAGATGAAATTTTTAATTATTTCTGAGCTGGGCTTGGGGAGAGTGAGACTTTCATAGTAGCAAAAATTAAAGGTTTGAATCACCTGAATGACCCATTGGGTCATGTTTCTGTTAAGTCATGTTTCTGTAGTCAGTGGCACACAAAGGAGCATGTGTAGCCACTTTTGACTCCTCAGTCTGAAACACTAGGTAGCCATAAGATTGAGAGGAGCCTTCACCCTAAATTTGTGCAGGGTTCAAATTGTGTCTTGAGTGACAGCAGGATGTTTTAACTTCTCTGGCACCATGGCCTGTGTTCACAGTATAGGCCATAATAAACCTAAATGATCAAGAACTAGTTCCTTTATCTTATTGTAACCTGGGTGGTACCCAATGTCGTACTCCTCTCTCCAAATGAAGGGAATGTTAGCAGGGCAGGTGCACTGTGGGGTGAAACTGCCTGTGGCATGCAGTTTCCCTCCTTCCCCCTACAGAGCAAGGCCAGAATATGTGTCAAGGCTTAACTATAAACAAATTTAATAAGATATAAAAGTTATAGCGTTAGTATATTTACACATAAGATATAAGAGCTAAACAGCTTATATAGGGCAATCCAAATGCTCTATTTACAGGCGAGAAATCAAAAGATGTCAAAGCAAAGAGTCTCATTAAAAAGTCATTCAACCTTATACTCTAATGAGGCATGAAGTTTACAAAGCATGGGGCACAGGGTTCACAAGATATGAGGCACAGAAACATCAGGTGAAACAGCTAGATCTCTAAAAGGAGCAAAAGAACAGCCCTTGTTATCCTGGGGGAGTGGCAATGCCCCAAAGATAAGGAGAGGGGGAAGATCCCCAGGGCCCCTCAGGCTCCCTACTACTCAGCTTGACTAGCCCATGGAAGGAAACCCTCAAGACCCCCAGGAGCCCCTCCTTTTGGGGCTTTCCCTCCAGCTGCTAGCCCCAACTGACGGTGGGAGGAAACCTATTCCCCTGTGGAAATCCCCCTTCCTAGGGCAACTCAACTCTCCAGACCTGGGAGTTTCCTCTCTCAGCAGAGGAGTCCCCAGCTGCTCATGGCTCTCTCTCCAGCCTGGGTCCTGTTTAGGCCCTGTGCATGGTCCTGTGCACCGATGGCCCTTCTATGCCTCTGTCCGGCCTTGGGCCAGGGGTTGGAGACCCAAGCCACCTTGTGCAGCTCCCAGGGTCTCAGTCCCTCCATGCATCGACCCGTGCCACACTCCCTTGCAGCAGGGCTGGGGGATACAGCCGCTTCACCACTCCCTTCCTGACAAGGAGGCTTTGGGCTCTTACAAGGCAACAGTTCCACCCCACTGACCAGCTCTTCACGGCCCTCTTCTCCATCTCGTGTTGCAGCAGCCCATGCGCTGGGCATGCTACCTTTTTATTCTCTTCTGGGGCTCTGCCCCAGATTAAAAACAGACCAATCAAAAGGGAGGGGGGGGTTAGTCCCCTCTCAGGTCCAGCTTTTCACCTCATCCCTGGGTAGGGGCAGGGCAAGGCTCTCCCGTGCCATCGCCTGATTGGTGGGAATGCCTTTCCAAGCTGGCATGGCAGGCTGCTGCCAACAAGCCACTACATTGTGTTAAGAACTGGGATTTTTGAGAAGTGATTTAGGATTCTTGCTTTCTCTGAAAATTATTACCTACAGTAAATGAGACCACTAAGTTCATGTTACATTTGGATTGAGCTGCCAGTTATTCACCTTAACTTGAATATGTAAACCTTCTAAAAGAGCCAAGAATAGACCTTAAGGAAAGCATCTTACTCATGCTTCATCTTCTGAATGTCCACTAGTCCCATACCATAGTACCTCTTGGATAGCCCTGTTGCAGTATTTTTGTGCAACAGTTGTGTACCAAATTCTGCCACATTGTATAAATGCTACCTCAATAGGAAACACCTCAAAAAGTATCCATAGAATATTACAGGTTGGATTTCCAAAATAAATAAGTTGAGGGGTCCAACTCAATTGAAAATGTTGATAGGTATTTCATGAATATAATTCATTTGGGAAAACTGTAGGAAATATTGCCGAATTTGAAAGATGCCTACTCTTTGTTTCATGGCAAATAAAATAATAATAATAAAAAAAGACAGCAGCATACTAGTCCTTTGGTCCATATGAACTTGATAAATGTTAAACAAAACCCATTCTCAAAGATATACGAGTACAGCAAAAAAGATTGGTGTAACCTGTTTGCTCTCTTCTAACCCATTAATCTGCTTTACTTTGTTTTAGGGATCAGTGCTTTTTTAATTTCTCTTCTTATGCTTGGAAAACTTTATTGGCCCTGAAAGCACTTATGCTTGTCCATCAGACTACATAGGTCCTGTGATAATGAATCCTAAAAATAGTCTCATTCCAATTACCATCTTCCATTTTTTGCTTCCTGCTTCAATTCCAACATAATTTCAGCAGTCAAAAGCTTACAAACCATAGCAAGGGAGATTAATGCTTCATGATGTTTGAAAAGTGGGTTTCACATTTCCAGATAGATACAATTTCATAGCTGCATATTATCTCTAGCAGTTTGAGAGATAGTAGCTACTATCATGTCAAATTTTAAGTTGGGGTGGAGTGGTTGGGAGCAAGCTAGTAATTGTAGTGATGTAGATTCACTCTGTCACAACTTCTCGAGGCTTAAAGTAAATTCTATGCACCATTGCAGAGCCCAGTCACAGCTTTGCAATGATGGATAGCATTGTTACTATCCCTGCCTCTTTGTGAGATATCAGACTGTAATACCATCACAGTCTAGCAATGTTTCTTTGGCAGTGGTCCAACATTAAATATGGTAAGTCCCAGAACTCACACCCATGTAATTTCTATTCCATGACTATAAAGTAATTTGTAGAAGTAGTGCCTCCAGGAAATGTTACATGGAAAGATATTGTGTTACGGTAAGTAGATTCTTGAGTCACAAACATCTCATGCCGAAGGTGAGTGCATGTACCCTCCCTTCACTGGAAGGATATTTGTAGCTATGAAATGTGATCGTTTTTGTAGTCCATGTCCAAATTAGCTTCATATATTTAAAACAGATTTAGCTAAAGAAGTGGATATGAAAAATAGCACAAAGCAAAGAACCTATATCACATGATTCCCAAAAGTATGCACATAGACTTAAATCCAACTCACTGGGGAGCTAGGAAGTGAAAGACAAAAAGAAAGATATATTCAGCAAGGTATTGAGAGGACTGGCATACCTGGTAGAGGTAAAAGGGATGATAATGAAATTGCATACTGAACAGCTTTTAAAGATAAGAGTTCTGAAAGGGTAAAAGGAATAAAATTGAAGCTGGCAACCATGTAATTACTGGGGAAAGAAAATGATTGTGCTTTTCTATTGGCCTGAAGATTACGGCAGTAAAAATATTGCTGTACAAAGTGAATCCTAAGGTGTGCAAAAGGAAGTAAAAAAGTATCATATGACAAATACAGGGTGGGGTTTTTTGGGGGGGGGGTTTGTTTTTGTTTTTGTTTTTTTTAGGTACCTCAGGCTGCTAAAACCCCCACAAACCTCCCTTACAAATCATATCTTTTTTAAAACAGTTATGGAGGAGGAATGCAATATTGATAGCAATGAAAATATTATGGATTTTGCCTTCTTAATTGTGCCCTTTAATCATAACTTTTCTTAAGATCAGAATTCAGCAGCTGTTTTATATGTTATCTGTATTTGTATCTATATCTTGTTACACTTGGGTATCCACTGTATTCTCTCAAGAAGACCTTACATTTGCTGATTCTTGTTGTTTTCCTTAATCCAAAGCAGGTCATTTTGACTAAGAAGTTCATATCTAGCTTTTTATGTCTACAACGACAACAAGATGTAATGGATCTTTCTGACGTAAAGTTGTATTTGCTGGTTCTAATAACAGTACGTCCACCTTCAATTAACCTCCTCTTTTATATTTTAACTTTTCAATGAGAGATGAGTTTGAATTGCCATAGAGGAGTGCCAGCCATGGTAATGTATCAATAATAGTGACTGAAGCCATTTCTATTTCGATTTAGCCCATACTAAAACGTATAGAGGGTCTAAATCAATTTTGCTCTGAACTGTGTTGAGTCTTACTGGCTGTAAATAAATGGTGTGTTTATTATACAAAAATAAAACTTGTTTACAGGTACCTTGGAATACCCGTGACATAATTTGGCTCACAGCATTTTCAGGCATGTTGGAAAGTTGATTTTCTTAGCTGCTGCATTGTAAAAGCAGCAGCAACACATTCTTATTCTTACATGAACTGGGATTTGCACAAAAATGGAAGACATTTTTAAATTAAACTGTTAGACATTACTAGCAATAATACACTTGAAATTCTACAAGGCTCTACTTTATCAATAATAAGTTGAGGAGTTTCAGCAAGGCAAAGATACTAGATGGTGATGTTAGATAACCACATGAAAGATAACACTTTCTTCCTCCCTTTTATTAGTAAATGAAAGAAGAGAATTTTTTTTCTTTTAATCATTTTTTCTATGAATGTTTCCAAGTCCCCAAAGATTAGAAAGGAGGCATTTGCTTATAATTAAGGAATACAGAAACCAGCTGACCAGGGAGACGTGATTATCTGGGAGACGGGATGAGAATCCAAGATCTTTTAAGAAACTGGTTCAAATCATACCATATGTTAGGTCCAAGAATCTCTGAGAAGCTTCTGAGATTTCACTTAAAAAAAATATTGATACCAATAGCTGTATTAGCACATAGTTGTTATTTGAATTGGTCCTTTGTTTTTGGTCTGTTCTTTATTCAGTGTATTGTAATGATAGTTTCCCTGGTTGAAAGGTTTACACAGTATACCCCAAAAGTATTGTATATTATATAACCTAAGTGTGAAAGAACCAGGGTTTAGTCTGAAAAAAGAGAATCCTGGGTGGGAGGCAGAAGTGTGCAGGCCTGGGGGACGGTGGGGGGTGGGAGTCAATAACAGTCTTCAAATACCTGATGGCAACTATGGAGGATGAAGATGGGATTTTTCTCTGTGGGGGACAGGGCTAGGAGAAAACAGCTTCAAGCAAAAATTTAAATTGGAGATTAGGGGGAACTTTCTGACTCTGAAGGTGATCAAACGTTGGAAGAGATGACCTAGAGAAATTATGGAATCTCCACCCCTGGAAGTTTTCAAGGGCAGGTTAGACACACTTGCCTGGCATGGTTTAGTCAAGGATGATCCTGCCTTAAGCAGGTGACTAGACTAGATGACCTTGTGAGGTCCCTTCCAGTCCTACTTGCCTATGATCTAGAAATCTTTAGGTAGACTCTGATCTTCTGTGAATATAGTTCTGGTCATGAACAAATGTACATTTAACTATTTGAAAATATGTGGGGAAATAGCTGCTTAGGAGTGTCCACAGCTGCTACAGTAACTGTTGTTTCTGCATGCTTCTTAGTGACACAGGTTAGCTAAATTTCCCTAATTTTAGCAGTGAATGAAGTAGGGTTAAAGCCGGAGCAATTTTCTATATTTGTATAAATACAGAATCTTGCAGATGTAACAGTTGCATTATAACAGTTTATATGGGTATCCTTTAATACTGCTACAAGTGTTATACCTTTCTATACCCTCTATTTATTCACTTAGAAGCTACTAGTCTAAGATTATTTAGAATTATACAGGTGAGATTATAAACTGGTTCTGTGTATCATATTTTATCTTACCCAAAGGAAAATATTAAACCCAAGGGTTAAATAAAACCCAACCATTCTCATACTAAAGTACTATTTTTGTATTTTGATGCATGCTGTGCTGCATACCAGTAGCATAACTTGGGGTGGGAATCTCATTTTTAAAATGAGAAAATAAGGCATAAAAGAGAAACTGATTTTGTAGGAAAAAGGAATTTTCACAGGAATTTCTAAAAACTTAAATTGGTCAAACAAGGAAGTAATAAGAGAAATTAATTAAGTGGAAATTAACCAATTTTTATATAGTATGAAATCTTTGGCATTCATACAGGATACTCTGCATTGTTAGTGATACAGACTTTCCATGGTGATGTGGCTGAATTTAGCCATTGCCAGTGGAAATTTTAATCATGTAAAAGAAAGCAAATACATAAAAAATATAAAGTCCAGAAACAAATAAAGGGCAGATACACAGACATCATGAGTAGGAGCACATTTTTCATAAAACTCCCGCTTCTTTTCCAATTTCCCTATCCTTGTACTCAAGGGAACTCTGCCAAACACCTTTAAAAGGTGAGTTTGGGAACAAAAATTCATAAAACTGACTGGACACTGTAATCTAATCTGTAAGAACCAAAACCTGACCACTGATATTCTCTTACTGGCACACTGTAATCTTCCTGTGCCCTGAAATGTTTCTTTCACACTATTGGTAATAATGACTCTTCCTTTTTATACATCTTGAACTGCCATTAATCCAGCTTTTCTTCTGCTAATTATTTGTCTGTTAGCCCTGGTAATTTCTCCCTTGTCCTACACACTGTGTGAATCATTGGCTTGTTTCTTTCTTCAGCCCTGATGACAAATGTGTTTCATTCAAAAGGTTTTCTAGCTATCCCAGTCATGTGGTTGGTCCAATTTAAGGTATCAGCCCCTAAACATCCTTTAGAGTTGTTGGTTGTAGCCATGTTGGTCTAAGGACATAGGTAGGCAAGGTTCTTTGGATAGATGTGATATCTTTTATTAAACCAACTAAATAGTTGGAAAATATGCCTGAAGAAGGGTATTTGTTAGGGGTGTGCAAAATGGGCTGTATTCAGTTCAGATTCAGATTCAGCCCGAATCAGGGACAGTGATTCTACCTGTTGATTCAGATCACTGGCGCCAATTCAATACGGCCAAATCTGAATCTGAAGAGAATCAGCAATTCAGCCATAGATACAGCTTTAAAATGTTTTTTTCTACATATCTTGAGGTACCAAGCATGGCTTGTGAATGCTGCGATGCTGGGGTGGATGGAGCGTCCCACAGGAGCACAGGAGGGCCCTCCGCATGCTTGGTGATGAACCTGGAAGTGGACTGGAAGTATTTCCAGTCCACTTCTGGGTCCACTGGGGAGTGTGCTGGGCCAAGCCTCGGGGGCATGGGGGGATCCTCACAGTGCTCCCTGGCAGACCCAGAAGTGGACTGAAAGTGCTTCTGGGTCTGCTGTCAAGTGCACTGCGGAGGCCCCCGAGTTCCTGTGGGATGCTCCATCCACCCCAGCATCACAATATTCGTGAGCTGCCTGGTACCTGGAGGTATATAGAAAAAATATTTAAAGCTGTGTCTATGTCTGAAATCTTTCTGAATCAATTCAGAGGGTTCAAATTCGATTCAGAGAGATTAAAAGGTATCTGATTTGATTCAGATTTGGAGATTCAGCCACCTAATCAGGCTAAATCTCTGCTGAATCAAATCAGGGACTGAAGCTTTGCACAGCCCTAATGTTTGTGCCTGAAAGCTTGCAAAGAACATTTTTTGAACTAATAAAAGATATCACATGTACCCAAAGAACCTTGTCCACTTCTTTAACTTCTTTTCATTTAGAAGTAGATCAGTGATAAAGATCTTATTATAAAAGGTGTAAATAGGTCCATTACCTGATAGAGTCTCAATTTCCCTTCCAGATAGACCTCAGTCTCATAATAAGGTCAAGATCTTATTCATAAAGAAATAGCTTACAAATGCCCATGCAAAAAGAAGGGGGGAAGTCAATTTCATTGCAATATGGGCTGGCTGCACATTTGAGTATCAATTTAAAAAAGAAACTTGTGAGTTAGAGAGAGAGTTTGAAATGGCCTTGGCTCATAATGCAGGTGGTTATGAAGAATATGATTTTGCCTTCCATTATTGTGCATCACAAAGTGATCTGGCCACACCCATGCAGGAGCTTATAACCGCTACATTTGTCAGTTTTTAAAAGTAGCCTTAAAATTACAAAAAGAAAAAGCAAATTATCCCAGCCAGTTTTTTTCTGCAGCCAGACTACCAGTCCCAGAGGCAATTCCAAAAGCAGTCATCATTATCTAATGATTTTGCCAAGGGGACAGATGCTATTTCTGGAAACATAGTCTTTCGCGATGTGAAGTCTGGTTCTTCCATTCTTCCAAAAAGATAGGAGGCTCATGTTGAAAGAGGTTTTGTTGGCTTTTTCTTAAAAAAGAAAAAGAAATGGCTTATATAGCCACTATCACTTGTGAACCAGTCAAATACACTCATTAGCTGTAAAAATGAGTACGACTTATTTTGAAAAAAAAAAAGCCCTTAAAACATTGCTACTTCCAAATAAAATAGTCTGTTCCCATTTATTTGTATAAAGCAGGTAAACTATTGTTAAAACTACTGATCATCCCATTGAAGTCCAATATTAGCTATTCAGGTTTTTTATTAGAGATAAATGTGGTCATGAAATGCACTTGAATTTAGAGCAACAGATTCTAAAGTACATTTTTAATTGAAAGTTTATTTTTGAATACAGTTTGCTGCCTATATCTATGAAGCACATGTTTAGCTATTCTTCGTTCCACAACAAGCATATGCTTTAAGTATTGCATTAAAATCACTCCCTGCTCCTGTCACCAAACTTATTATGGAATGGGATGAAGTCAGCCAAAAAATATTTCAAGATGGTCCTACCGGCATTTTTTTGATGTAAGCATTTTCATAAAAAACATTTACTAAAGAATCTGTGAGACCTTTCATGCTCTGTAAGTTTAGAAGTGGCAGGAGCAAGGCTGAGAAGATGAGGTCAGTACAATAAGGAGAAGCTGAAAGGCCTTTTTAGATGATATAACCACTGGTAATCAGAACAGCTGGTGCTGGGATCATTAGGTCAGCAGCTCAAAAGGAGATGCTGAATGTTTGAGCAGTAGGTGTAGAAGGAGGTGTGTAACACATTGTGTACTTGTTTTGAGGGTTTTGAAAATTTCTGAGAGAGAGGAAGAAATCTAAAAGAAAAAATAGATTTGTTGACAAAAAATAAGTTTCTATACTATTTGCTGGACATTATAGGATGAATGCGAGGACCTTAGAATGAAAAATCCAGCCATAAAGGAAAAATAGGATTGTGCACCTCATATATATTGTAAGAGCAGGTATAGTTGGACACAGAATATGTCATCCCACAACAAAACATTTTTATTCTTGCTAGTAGTTGGGGGATGAGCAAATTTTAATTGGCCAAAAATGACAGTTTGCATCCTGAAAAGGACAAAAATTCCCAACCAGGCCTAATTTTTGCATCCTTTTCCACATGTTAGCAGTCTCAAAAATTAAAGCCTGAATATAATAAACAGGTGCTACTTATGGTATTCTGAGTGGCCAAATCACCAAGTGGTCTAGAAGCTCAGCAGAGCCATTTTGACTCGTCTCTTAAGAAATTGGCTCTGCTTCACTATGGCAGTGAGGGTGCTTAAGACTGTTACTCCACCCAGAAAGATCATCCAGGACTTTTTGCAAGCAGTGCTCCTGATTTGCTTTCTATGAGACTATTAGGTATCTGGACAGAATATACCTTGAGATTATGCTTTAGACTTTTCTCTTAGCTCATCCCATGTAGCCAGGTGTTCTCCTAGCATAGTCCAGTGCATCTTTTTCTCTTATCACACTACTTTATGAGCCTTTTGGGGCACTTTTACACATGCTCCAGGGACATGGGGGCAGTGCTTTAATTAGAGCATCTGCAAGAGCCACTCCAATTAAAGTGCCGCAGCATCTTGTGTATCAGTCTCCCTGTACTTTCAAATGGCATTGGGGTCACTTGAACTAAAGCTTGTTCGACAAGCTTTAGTTTAACCTCCCCACTGCCATTTTGAACTACAGGGATGCTGATACACGAGATGTAGGAGGCTGCTGGAGCATGGTAACTACTGGATGAAATGAGTTTGCTCTGATGCACTGTAATTGCAATGCATCAGAACAGCCTACTCAATCATGTACAGGCACTCTTGGTGTATTGCCTTCCATGTACATTTCTGAGATGTATACATTTTTCCAGTCCTTGTCCTTGGAAAGGCTTCTTTTATTAAAAGTAATAATAATTACAATGCTCTAATGTCTCCCTATAGTGATGTTATAATAAATTGCATGATTTGAATAACAGACAGTGATGATTTATATATTCATGCCCAGTGATCTGCTACATTTAGGCAATTACATCTCATCACCCGCTTGCATTTAGATTTGTAAATAAGACCTATCCCATGTTGATACTTTAGGGCAGCTGCATTTTCATTAGGTCACTTCTAAACAGAAACAAAGAATTTCAAAATACTAAATATAAAAATTTACAATACTGAATAGAGAAATGCACATACACAAACTGTATTAATCAAGACTTAAGCTAGTGACACTGAGAAAAGCAAAGCAATGCACAGTTAAGCAGGAAATGTACCATATGTTATCCTGTACCTGGGCACAATAGGGACACTACCTTAATGGCTTCCTTAATGTCTCCATTGTGCTAGATATTGATGGACATATGGTATACTGCCTGTTTAACTGTGCATTTCCATGATTTTGCAGTCGACTTTGATGGCACTTTCTATTTATCTGTTGCCAGGCCAGGGGCTTTCAAAATGTTTTGCTTTTCTATTCAGAGCTGAGCAACAATACATTTTATCTTTGTCCTTTCATTTGTACCAAGTTGTTTTTGTTTGTTTGTTTGTTTTTCTTACATTCGCATTATTCCAGTTACTGCCAAGCCTTTCACATTGTTTTAGTCTGTGGAACGTGATGAGTGATCTGTGGAGAATGCCACTGTGTAATCCTATGAGTAATGAAGGGTTTTTGATTGAATCTCTAGTCTAACAGTAGCCAAACAACCTGGTTTTCCTAATGGTCTAGGGCAGGAGTATCAAACACACCTTCTGCCTAGAGCTCCATATGGACTGGATCCAATCCAGGGCATGAAGTGGTGGCCACTGTGGTGACAGCCGCCATAGCAGCACTGATGGCAGTGAGGCAAACAGCCACTAGCCAGATGGCTGCAGACCGTGTGCAAGCAGTGGGTCAAGCAACTGTGGGACAAGTGAGTAGTATATGGAGACAGCCCTTGCTCGCACCCTTGCTGCTAATGATTATGTCTATGCACACTGTCTCAGCACACCTTTGGGTGCTTGCCACTTCAAGAGCTGGAGCAGGCAGCACCCAGGTGCTTGATTACAGCAGCCATTTTGAGACCCAGGATATATATCGGGTGAAGCAGCAGTTTGCTGCTAGCAGCCATGAGAGAGACATCAGCCAGCTGAGCTGAGGCTCAGAAACATCATAGAGGTAAGGGAAGGAGCTAAGGGGATGGTTTGGAGGCTCCTGGTCCTGGCCCTGACCTAAAACTGCATCCTGCTAGGATAGGCAGGCCTGGTGGGACTGCTGGTGGTGTGGCAGCCCCACCCAAATACCAGGATCGCACACCTCCCCAGTGAAAGGCAGGTTAGGGTGCCTTAATAACCTTTAGCCCCCACAACACTGTGGTTATAAGGGAGCCAGGTATAGCTATGGCCACCTGAGCCCCGGGGGTGTAAGATCCCAGGTAGGGCCAGGCACAGCTGCAGCCACCTGAGTCCCCACAGGGGAATGAGACTCCAGAGGCCTTAGGGAAGAGATAGATGTGTAGCCCCAGAGAGGGGGCAGTAGTAAGGGCCCTGATGAGGGTTGAGTAGGGCTGAGGATCAGCCTGAAGGGCATTCCAAGGAGGTATGTTGAGTAGGGCTGTGGGACAGCCTGAAGGGCAGCACATGGGCCAATGCCCTGAGGAACAAGTGTTGGTACAAGAAGCCCAGTGAGGAGCTAGCCCTCCATGTGGTGACCCAACAGACTGCATCTCGCCACTCAAGGTACAAGTCAGATAAAGCCCCAGGGTCTACAGGAGCCACTTAAAGAGGGAGCAGGCTGGAATAAGTTGTTGATGCAAGAAGGGGACCCTCTGGGTAAGGGTGGAGTGCAAGAGGCCCTAGTGAGGAGGGTGATTCGAATGCGCATGTGAAAGAGGCCTGACAGCAAGGGCTAAGTTTGGTCTAGTTTTAGGCCAGGGGTATAACAAGAACTTATGATGCCATCTACAAGGCATGGGCCACTCTGTAGGGAAGGTTTGGAGCCGTGGATAGCACCCCCTAGCATTGCGGCATGTAGTAGTCTCCCACACTTTCCACCAGTTTTGGGAACAGCAAAGTCATGGCAGGAAAGACTGGGCCAACTGCCCCGTAGAGACAGGTGGGCAGACCTACTCAAGACTTGGCCCTGGGCCTGCCCCGAGTTGCACACACCACTCTCCATTACCCAAACTCCCTGGCCCTCTGGTAATCATATGGCCTGGATAAAGCATTACTCCAACATTAGAGACCAAATATCCATATGATCAATGCATCAGTCAATGAAAGCCAAGCTACTTGCCCCAATCTCAAGGTTGCACTCTTCCTACTTGCCCCCTGGCACGTTACACCTCCCCCCAACACCATGAACCAGACATTCCCCACCAACACCCTTCCTGCAAGCCACTCCAGGTGGTGCCAGATTTATCAGTGTTTGCTGCTGCCAGAGCTGAGGACATAAGCATTGGTGGAGGGAGGGAAGTAACCCTCCACAGATCCCATTTGCCCCCTGTTCCCCACATGAATGCCCAATCTTCACCTCAAGCCTGCTTGTCCCCCCAAACCTCCTAACCCTCTTCCACTAGCTCCCCTATCCTGAGTTAAATCAGGTGGCCGTTTTAAATGTGTTATAACAACCCCCTAACCTCCCCAAATGTCTGCACTTAGCCATAAAATCCAATCAGCTCTCAGTTCCAATCCATTTATCTTATAGGTGGAATGCTTCTCCCTACAATAAACAACACAAACAACAGTATAAGCCACAAACAAGTTACAAACAAAAGTAAAACCTCTGGTCCTTCTCCAGACCTTGGGAGAGAGAAAACTCAGCCTTGGTTCTTTTCCCACAGCATCTTATCTCCCTCAACTACCCTCCCTGGGAGCTTTTAACTTGCCCTAGGGCCAGTGAATCATCCCTGTCAGCTGACCCAGGGCTCCTAGCCAGGCTGGCTCTTTTCTCTAACCTCTTACAGCTAGGCCTCAGCTCCTGAGCCACACCCCTTGTTACAGTCATCAAGAGGAAATTATTTTGGAAATACTTCATGTCCTAAAGCCTTTTGTGATCACTACTAATAAGGATGGGGTTGGGGAAATTCTTAAAGGAACTGCAAGTAATTTGATCTAATGACAAGGAATATTTGGTAGCGCTGAGGTGATGCTGTCACCTGGATGGTCTAGGAAAAATATACAAGAGGTAAGAATATATGAGAGGCAAGAATTCTTGTAGGTGATATCTTTTATTGGACCACCCATGTAGTTGGGATAGACATAGTCAAACTTTCAGGCATCACATTATCCTTCCCATTCCTTTCTAAAGGCCTACTTTTTCCCATTCATTAGCTGATCAGTCTGATTTCTTTACCAAAATCCTTAGAGTTTCACACACATACTGCCTTTTATCTGTTTTCCTGATCTTAATCTGTACATTATAGTCAGTCAACTACTGGCCTTCCAGCAAAACCTAAATACAGAAACATTCCTTTCTCTTTTTAGTTTTCTCCAAGCTTTAAGGTCCATATAATATCCTTCTGTGACAGGATAAGTGGATTTTTAGATAATGACAGTATACTGCATCTGGTTATCTGTGATCAAAAAAGATGGATTTAAACTAGAATGGATGCAGTACAGGTCTTTTAGGATGGTTATGGTAATAAAGAATATTTTATAAGAGGAAGAGTAAAAGAGCTTGGTTTATTCATCTTAGGGAACAAGTCTGAGAGGCCTCTTGAATATTTATTATGCTTACAATATATATTGCAGTATACTGTAATGAATTACTCCTAGGCTTTAGGGTCTATGCTAGTCACCTGCTGGGACCAGAAAGAATATATTTTTCTCTGAAAATGTATTACATGGCTTTTTTCCTCCTCTCTTTGTTTTCCCTCTTCTCTTTCCACTTAAACAATGCATTAGCATGGAGAACCAAGTTTAGGGACTGGCAGAACTGGTTGCTAATACAGATAATTATTCCTTAGCCATTTCTGGGATAGTTTAATGCTCATTCTGCAAACCAGAGCATCTGGTCCATTTTCTTTCACTCCTCTGCAGACATGCCTTTTTCCTCCAAATTTTATCAGTTCAGTTATTTGCACCTAGTTCACTTAAATTCAACTATTTATGAGATGTATCCAGGCCCAAGTTGACCACCATATGAAATGGTCACTTCTCTTTTCTGTGGCCACATCTACATGACATGATGACTGTGAAATAGCTTGTTACTACTGCACAACAGCGCTGCATGGCACAAAGCATGATGCAATGCTACTGTGCAGTAGTAAGGAGCTACTGTGCAGTCAGCATCACCAAAAGGCCATCCAGGGATACTACTGAGCAGTAATGCTGGTTAATGCATGGTATTTAGTACTTGTGAATGCAAGTACTAAGTGACTGCACAGTAACAACTGTGAAGTCTGTGTCTCATGTAGATGTGGCTAATATGTGCAAGCAGGTGATTTGTATTCTAAGCAGTTTACAGTCTTAAAACAGAAAAAAAATAAAGTTCTTTTCTTTTAAAGAATTGCTTAAAAAGTAGATATGCATTGACTTCCAATGGTTTTTTTATTCCTAAATCACATAGGTGCTTTTGAAAATACCATCTTTCAAGCCTAGTTGTATAATTTGACTTTTATTGCTGTTTGCGTTTTGTTCAAGTATCAGAAGACGACAATTCAGTATTTTCTTCATTAATTGATTTTTGGAGATTTCAGCTTTTTCTTTGATAGCACATAGGGAGATTTAAAATGTGATTTAATTGTGAAGAGTGACTACATAAAATGGTATCATGATGATCTGGGTTTAGAAAATATATTGTGGAATCAATAAGATTAATTGGAATAGAATAATACAATTTTTTTAAACTTCCATCCTGCTAGATTGTACCAAGGCTCTGAGAGTCAAACTACTGTGTGCTTTTTCTTCCTCGCACTTTATAAATAGTAAAAGTAATTCTGCAAGGCAAACAATTAAATCTGAGACTTGGGGTTCCTAATTGTTTTCATGCTATACCTGGATGTTATTTTTTTTATATATTGTCTAAATATTAACTTGCAGTATCAGATGTATAGAGCCAAAATTATTTGCAATGACTTGCAAAACACAGTAGGAGAGAGGAAAGGCATAACAATGCAGGTAGACACCTAGGGCAGCTGCCATTCTTCTGGTTCCTGCTACTGCTGTAATCTGAGCAGTAGTTTGTTTCTGCTCCCTCCCCCGCTCCACATCTGCCCCGGTCTCCTTGCCCTAGTGACACCACTGGCAGAGATTAACTCTTCCTCATGAGGATGTGTACAAACATTCAGGGAGGTTAGTGGGCAGTTAAGTAATGTTAAAAATGTCTGTCCAATCTAACTTAGTTCACCCAGGTGCAGACTTTGCACTAGTTAGATGGCGCTACATGCAAACTGTACAGAAGTTCAGCACAGTTAGATCGGTTTAATAGTGGCTGACCCAATCTAAATTAAGTGAACCTCCAAGACAGTGAAGGTTCTTTGGATAAATCTGGGGCTTTATTTTTTCTACCCGCTCCCTTGCACAAGGCTATTTTTAGCCCTTCAGCCCCTCTTCCTCATCCCCAAATGGACAACCCCCTCCATGGACCAGTTAGCCCCTCCCAGTCCACTAAATCCCCATCCCACAAGCTGCTCCCAGTGATGAGTTTATCAGTGTTTGCTGATGCTGGGAGCTGAGGAAGTAAGTCATGGTGAGGGGGAGGGTTGGATGGGATCAGGGGTGTTGGTTTGCTGGGGAGAGTTATTTTTCTTGGGGTGGAGGGGTTGTGGGCTAAAAATACCCCTTCATCCCAGGAGATGGGGAGAGAGGCCTTCCATGCCCACAAGCCCCTGATCCTGCCAAACCCTCCTGGACCCCATCAAACCTCTCACAGATCTCACCTTCCCCTCCCCACCCAAACTCCCTGGATCTCCCAATTTCCCCTTCCCCTCTGGAGCCTGTTGGCCCCTCAAATCCCCCCTTCAATAACCACCTGTGAATTAGTTGTTGGCTTATCCATATCTTTGGGTCCAAAGTACAGCCCACCTCCTCACATTCAGCCACACCTTGATGGTGTGAATCATTCTTTCTTAGGGACCATCCCAATAAACAGTCTTACCCTGAAGTAAAGTCCAAATCTTAGTGCCAAGGAACACCATCCTCTATACTAGTTTCCTTTTATTGGCTTAGTGGAGTCTCCTCACCCCATGTCCTTCAACCCATCATGGTTCTCTAATAGTTTTCCATCCTCAGACACTCAGCTCAGTAGTTGAAACTGCCTCACTGCTATGACTATTCCCGTGCCTCTGCACAGGTCTGCACCACTCCTGTCTAGGAGATGCTGCTTCTACTCCCCACTCCAGGAAAGAGCAAGTCCTTGCTCACCTGCCCTTAGAGAGATTGGCTTTTGGTGTTGCCCAATCACCTTCAGTTCCCTCCATCATGTACCACTGCAGCCAGGAGATCCCCAATCTCAGCCCTCCAGCTGCTTCTGGGTTTATTCCCAGTTATCCATCATGATCCCTGGGAGCAGCCATGAGTCTCTCCCCACAAAAAAAAAAAAAGAGAGGTTCCTTGCCACCCTCAAGGTCCTCCACCAGCACTGACAGGAAGGACTACACCACAGCTTGCTCACAGTAAGCCCTCAAGCCATCATCGGGCGATCATATAGGCAGTCAAAATTCCATTTGTTATGCAATCTAACCTCCTTCCCAATTCCCCAGATGTCTGTACCCAGCCTAAGTGTGAGACTCAACATTCCACTTCAGAGTCAAAGGAATGGGATTCCAGTTGTGCTCAACCTGTCCAACCTTTCAGGCCACATGAGTGGCACAGAGTTGGTCCACAAGCTGCTTCCTACATATTGGCTTGCAGCTCTGCAACATGTAGCAATAAGCACTGCCATTCCTGACCTCACTGACAATTTCTGTTCTTCCGGGAGCCTTCTGGACCAAATGAACATGGGTCCATGGGCTGGATCTGGCCCAAGAGACACATAGGTTGAGCACTACTAAATGAGACAAATTCCTCAGAATCCTAATACTAATGATGTGAAAGTTAAAGACATGAAGCAATTAACTTATTATCCCATCCTACAATTTAATATACCTAATTTATAATCTATTTCAGTCCCTTGGACAGATTGTACCTGACCTTAATGCAGGAATTAAAATAGGGAAGACTCCATAGGTGCTTCCTGCTCTTTAACCAGCTGCAACCTTATATTTAATATTAAGTTAAGAAAGTTTATTTATTCCCCAGTCACTGCATTATTTTTCATCTTGTGGTACAAAAAGCTGATAATATCTGCTTTGCTCAGATATGTTTTATTACTCATTTAAGGTTTTGAATATAGTATACTGGCAGTAACATTAATGTGAAGCTGAGTTTGTGCTGTGATACTGAGATGCTGTTTTTGGAAAAATACTATCTTGGCCTCATCTCAGAATTTCTCCATTAGCAATAGACCATTTCTGGAGCACACTCACTCACATTCTGTAAATGTTCTCACTTAAACAGGGCATTACAACTGTAATATATAATACTGGCATAGAAGCTATAAAAGTACAGAACTTCAGTGCTGTTACAAGTATATGTTGTAAATAGGAAGGAAAAACTGAGCCAAAACCATTTGACATCTGTTCAATGTATTCCAGATATACCTTGATAAAGATTAGCTTAAGTAGAATAAAAATTCCAGTAGTTTCCAACCAATGGGAGCTGTTTCTGATTTGCAGTTTTGCAGATGGTTGTAAACTAGCATAGCTGTGGAGGGAGTTCCTGTACATTAATAGCTTAGGAGACATTTTGCATATTGTAGTTCATTATGAATTTATGGTAGCCTTGAAAAAGTCAGTGGAGTTCTGCAGAGGTTCACAAACATTTTTCTATAATGTTTTCATAAAAAAGAGTATATCATTCTAAATATTTTAAAAAGGTATTGGGATACTGTTTTTACTTTAAGTTTATAATATATGGCATACCTGGTGCATCCAAAAATGGATGTAATGTAACTGCCGTAGCATGGTGCTGGGTTCTTGTCAATAAAACCTCTCTTTGATGATATAAACTTGGTGTTTGTGTTGAAATAGAATCATACCTCATTCCTTGAATGTTTCTGTCAAAACTCAGACAGTTTTTTGGGCCCATGATTTACATGATAGTCCTGCTTAAGGCCAAATGAATACAGATACATTAAATCACTTAGTAAATAACCACCTAAAATGAAATTCTCTCAATGTATTAAAAGTATTAGAAAAGCCACCAGCCATTTTTAAATGCAAGTATCAGAACTATAAACTAA
>NW_017728886.1:172459372-172460831 GCF_001723895.1 Crocodylus porosus | reverse complement strand
TAAACTAAATTATAAACAGAAAATATAGAGCTGTTATTAAAGGAGCTAACTCTGTTCCTACTAGGAAAAAACACTAAAGCGTAGCATGTATATTTCTGAAGGAACTGGGTGTATCTTGGAAGTTCTCACATCTGTGACTCCCATTCAGCATTCTTCAGTTCTAAAGTCTCAAGATTGTCTAGATTTTTGGGGTAAAAGAAAAGTGTAGAAAAAAATGCAAGTTGAACTGTTCAGTGATTTCTTGAAAATGAACAATTTAATATACCATTTTAGTGCTGATGTCATTGGATAAATATTTGTAATAGTGTCTCTAGCTTGATCCAATGAGAGCAGATAATAGTTGAAAAGCAAATTACAATAATAATAGGATATTGTTAGGTAGAAATTACCAGGATTTTTCCAATAGAACAGGTTCTTACTGGAAATTGATGATAACCATCTCTGCTCCATGAACAGACTGAGCTAAGGAGCACTTCACTGAGACATGAAATGCCTGCTATATGTGTGCTGCATCCAAAAATGGATGTAATGTAATGGCCTTAGTGTCATGTTGGGCTTTTACCAATAAGTGCTCCCTCTGATGGTATTAACTTGTTGTTTGTGTCAAAATCAAGATGTTTGATTGAAACATCTCTCTTTGTAATGCATGTTTCTGTCAAAATGCAGCCTGAACTTGTAGGGCTGCCTGGCAACCACAGTCCCTATCTGTGGACTTCCCTAGATCCAGATATTTGCCAGGTTTCCAGGCTCACATCTACAGCGTAGCCCAGGGAGCCCCAACTCTAACTAGGGCTTGACTCCCAGTTGAGCAGCTGGAAGTCTCACAGCCCTGAGCATCCCAGCACCACCCAGGACTCTCTCAGGTCTTTCAGATTCCCTACTCCAGAAAGGTTCACTAAGCTCATTGTCAAAAGAACAGGAAGCAATGTGAATCCTAACTCTATCTGTAGGGAACCCAAGCTTCTGCTGGTAAACCATAACCCAAGACTCTTATCAGCCAGAAGAAGTGGACAGGATTTGTAGATTCCCTATCCATAGTCATAAACCTGAGCAAAGGGGATTATTAGGTTGCTGGATTTCCAGATCCATTCAAGTTAGAAATGTTTTAACATTAAATAGTGACCATTCCTAAAGAGAGTGTGCATGTGCCCTTCTGCAAGAAATTTGAAAATCTATTTTTCCTTTCTATGGAACAAGAAAAATAATGATGGTCAATTAACTGTTACTGTGTCTATCTCATTCTTCTAAAGGATCCATTAAGGCCTAAGCAGTGGCTCAGAGTCATTGCAAAGCAAAAAAGCATGCTGACCTTGTGTGAGCTTGATGCCGAATTATATAAGGACTGAATTAAGCACAGGCTCAGACTTGTTCAATTTAAAACTTTTATTGTTTCACAAAGTCATAAACTAAAGGAGGTCTGTTGGTTCACGAGGTTCCCAAATCAAGCCCTTGCTCTCTA
>NW_017728886.1:172437811-172459272 GCF_001723895.1 Crocodylus porosus | reverse complement strand
GCCGCCATAGTCTCAGCGCCATTGGGCCGGAGCTATCGCCGCCCTAGTCTCGGCGCCATTGGGTGGCTCGCTATCCCTGGCTATTCTGCCCCTCTCTGGGGCCTCGCCCCTCTGGGGCCTCTACCGCGCTCTCTGCGCTTCGCCCCCTTTGGGGCCTCACCACTCTGGGGCCAACACGCCGCGTGCCTCGCGCTCTGTCTCTGCTCCCCTCCGGGGCCTTGCCCTCTCTAGGGCCGACACCGCGCGCCTCGCGCCCGGGCACAGGCGCTCGCCGCCGTGCTTGTCCCCTTGACCCTGCTCTGGGTCAGGTTGCCCCACCGGGCAACATCCCGCCCTTATGGGCCGGGGTCTACAACCTTGCACGCCGCGCCTCCCTGGCGCAATACGGTGCCTCCCTGGCACCGACAATAGTGCCCCTGGCACTGTGCCCCTACTGGGCACTGGGAACCCCCAAGCTGTGGGGGAGCTCCCGTGAGGCCTCCTCGCTCCCCTACAGCCTCACCCGGTCCTCCGGAGTAAACTGTAACTCAAACTCAAGCCATCTGGCTGCAACATAAACGCAGAGGCTCCATATGCCTATCCATAATTCCAAGCCCTGCCAGGGCTCTCAATCCTACCTCCCGTCAGGGTGCTCCTGTTCCCCGCATCATCGCAGCCTGTTAGTGGGGTAAGGCTACGATCACCAACTCAGGCCACTCAGCTTGAGCCGCAGAGCTCCTGCTCCTGCGGCAGCCAGAAGGGAACTGTGAGTCAGGCTCCGGCCTAAGCTGTTTATAAAGGCCGGGCCCTGCCCCCTTCTGGCCATGTGACCCACCTGGTCGCCCTGGTAACCCGGCACCTGAGCTGCCTGGGTGATTGCCAGCTCTGCCAATCACCCTCGCAATCACGGGGCACCTCCGTGGCTCCGTGACAACTGTGATTCCCTTAAATGCATTAAGGAATCAATTGTTGCAAAAGTAGCCAATCTGCATCCTAAAGTTAACTGTGCCAAAAGTTTCTTCTCTGCTGCTCTGTACTTCGGTGATAACACAACTTTTGTTTTGTTTTCTGGAAGATGTTTTGAGCTGCCATCATTTAAAATTTAAATTGCATTTTTTCAGCTTCATTTTCTAGTAATACTTTTTATGTTTCCTTTCAGATTAAAGAGTCAGCAAAAAGTGAGCTCAGGATTTGGGATCAAACAAAGTTCCTTATATGTTGCCAGGGACTCCACTGAGACAATGAGTGAAGATGAGGGGGACCAGCGTGCTTCATAGAACAGCCCTGCAGTGACAAATGTAACTCTAATGAAGAACAGAAGAAAGCTAGTAGTGTTAGAGGAAGAGGACAGCTCTGAAAAATGTGTCATTTTTGTACAAAGAAGTCCTATATATATTATTCTACATATTCAAATTGTTACTAAGGCTTGATGGAAAAGTGCTTGTTTCAGTATGTACCCAATCTGAATTTGAGTTTTCAGTTGTGGATTTTCCTTCTCAAGGGTCTTTAGCGCTGTCACTTGAAGTAAAAATGTTGCTTGCTTGTGACAGCTCCCTAGTTTATCATCCAGAGCAGTTGACTTCAGAACCACATAAAGTGGAAGCCAGCTTGTTCCAGTTAGCTGTGATCCAAGGGACAGAGCAATGGACTGAGATTCAAGAGACTCAGGGGCTCTTGTCTGCTGTGCTGCCAAAATTGCATATAACCTTGGACAAATCATTTTACCTCAACTTGTCCCACAATAAAACAGAGACACACTATGCCTTTGGAAAGGATTTTGAGGGATATACAAGAAATACCTTATAAAAGTTAAAAATTATTATTTAAAACACTGCACTTTCCTCTGTTTATTTTGCTCTTTCCTCTACCCCATGCTCACTGTCACAGTGCGGGGTCTTAGGGGTGGCCATGATCTCCCCTAGCACCCCCTACCATGCCAAGTTAGTCTCAAAGCACCCTCATTCTCACCCACCACATCTTGATCTTATATATAAATAAAATGGAGGCTGCCTCTCATCTTCCTGGACACAGTTCTACTGCTGTGTATTAGCCCTGTTGCACTAATGGGTGTGTTCCTGTGCTCCAGCCTTATGGGCTATGCATGTTTTCAACCGCCCCTTTACTACACCCCAAGCCCGCTGATATCCCAGACATTGTTCAGTCTGTCTGGCTGTCTGTAGCCCTCATCTCACAACTGTGCTCCACAGGCACTCTAGCTTTCCGCAGCCTTGTCTGGCTGCCCCCTTTGCTCTGGGGTTACCACAGCCTTGGGGCCCAGGTGGCCATAGCCATGCCTGGCCTTAACTCTCCTCCTCGGGGTCTCAACCCTCCCGCTGGGCTCAGGCAGCCTCAGCCTTACCTGGCCTCCAATTCTCCACTCCCCTTCTCAGGGTTGGGGTCAGTACACCCCCAAATGCTGCACCCTCTCTGGCACCAGGGCCCCCATGCTACCATGGAGCCCCTATGAGGCCTCCTCCAACCCCTAATAGCCTCACCCAAACCACTGGTAGTAAACAGTAAACTATCAACACAAACTCAAGCCCCTTGGCTATAGCATTAGTCCAGACACATCAAGGGTGCTCTATCCTTTCCTCAGTCTTGAAGCTGTACCTGCAGTCTAGCCTCTCATCTTTGTCCAGTCCAACAGAGCTCCTTCGTCTATGGCTGCTGGCAAGGAACTGCCTCTCTGGCCTCAGCCTGGGTTTAAATGGGAGCCATCCCCTGCCCCTTCCGGTCAGCTGACTCACCGGTTTCCCTGGCAACCTGCAGCTGTGCTTCTTTATTACTACTGTGGCAGCCCTGGTAACCAGCAGCTGGGCTTATTACTTGCTGCTCTACAAGTAGCAGGTACCTCAGTGGCCTACTACACTCACAAACAGCATGTCTCAGCTTTATAAGGTCTGCCCCCTGCTTTTCTTTCAATCTCTGTTTTCTTAACTGCAAATGTAAAAATATTTACATTAAGTTTCAGTAGCACCTGATGTAACTCCATACCTGTTAGTACTATCTCAAAATGGCAGGTTTTTTCTGAAGTCTGAAATACTATTTTCATTTAAAATTAATAATGTAAGACAAGCAGCTGTCTAGGGGTCATTAACAAGGAAAATATAGTTTCTCTAGCATAGAGCATCTATGATGTAATCCAGCAGTTTGGCAACTCAGCATTAGGATGTGATATATATTGTCCATATGAGCTGCAAACTCCCAAGAGGAATTCCTAATTTCCTAGTGAACGCCGCAATTTTTGCTACCCCTTTCAAGTTACAAGCATACTGGATGGTCTACCCACCCCATGAGTAATCTCTTGGGCCACTTCTTATTTCCTTTGCAGTGACTTATAGTGATCCTCCTTGGTTGTAGGGACACATGCACCACCCCCCAACTGCTGCCTTTAGTGCAATGGTCAGATAGCCTACTTCCCTTTCCTAGGTATACATCACTTCTATACACATCCTTCTCCTTTGGGGTACAGAAGCACTGTGAGACATAATTTTAAATACCATTTTATTTTAGAATTTATGGGAATTAGCACTCCTAGGATGCTTGGGATAGTAATTTTGCATTTCTGTCCACTCTTTTTCCCTCCTCCTCATTTTGTTCCTATCCTTGCAAAGCTGACCATAGTCAGAATTCAGTTTCTTAGAACTTTCTGAATGTTGATCCTCAACAGAATATCCAGAATATCCTGTTCCTCCTTTTTCTTTAGTTTGCAAGCCACAGGAGGAAGGAAGGGAACCATGTCAGGTAAAATTATTATTTCCTTATTATGCACACAGATATATTGTATTAGATAATGATTGTGTTATAAATAAAACTGTTTTATAATATTAAATATTTTGTCAGTGTGAATTAACTTCAAAGCTATTCCACACAGTTCAATTTTTTCTATACTTAATGGTCTCCCTAGTGCAGTTTTGAGGCAGTGTAGATATTTCAGGTCTCCTTAAAAAGCCAGCAGCTGCTCACTCAGCATTTTCATATCTGCCTAAGTGAATTCATCACTCCCCAATGTATAATTTAGTCATATTGAAAATGTCAGTGTTCATGGTATAAATGAAGTGTATGATTATTGATTTTCAAACACTTTAAAAGTGCATCTCTACAATTGCACTGAAGTACTTAGAAATACAGTATAGTCATACAGTATGCTTAGTGATAACGTGGTATTCCTTACACTTTTAAAAGTATATTTTCCCTGAACAGGCATAAAATAAAGAGTTCTTTTTACAGCTAGAGTCCTTGAGACCTGAGAGCTGGGCAAAATTCTTAGTTTTAGAATCAAAGTTAATTAAGTTACTGTAGCATCCCTTATTCAAATATGGAACCAAAGCAACTGACAGTGTTCCTGAAGAGCCAATGCTCTGTTTTCTCCAATAGGTAAGAGGTACAGCACAAAGAAACAACAGTTAATTAGTCTTCTCAGTCTTGAAAAGCACTTGATTTTGTGATAATAACTAGCATAGTATTAATGGGCACGTATAACAAAGTCAACATTCCTTCTAAAACTCAGTCTACCAATTTACTTAGTTTTAATCTATGCTTCTGATGTTTGCCACCTACCACATATGTTACAGGTAGTATTCAAAGTGATGTGTCACAGTGGGATAATCTAGTTGTAGAAAGTACAATTCTTAAATAATCCCCAATTAGAATAGGTAAATACCTCACAGTGCAAGCGCACATAAGTAGCATCTTTCCCTGCACATGGGATATTCATGAGAAAATTATAATTACTTCAGATGTAGCCACTGTTTGTATTTTTTCAATGCTTTTTAAAGTGATATAGTGGAAGTTGTATTCAACTTCCAAATGCCAAATAATATTGGCTTGAAAATTATGTGGCTTGATTGGAATGGGCTGGGTAGATCACATGTTGGGGTTTTTTTTATTCTGCCTCAGTAATTACTACTTAGTTACTTCCATGAGGTACAATCATACACACAAATATAAAATCGTATTTCAGCAATTTTGTATATACGTAAAATAAGTTTGAAATCTTTGGTTGTAAAAGATCATTCCAATAAGTCAGTTGCCCAAGTGTGGGCCACAAGAGAACAGAATCATGTTAACTGATTTTGAATTTTCAGAAAATAGCTTTATACATATGGTCTTCGTAATCATGTGAAGGTGTGACATTCTTTACTTATGCAGCCACAATAATGCTTCCACTGATGATCCACAAGTACATGTGTAGCAGCAAGGAATGTTTGAAGCCATCACTGCCATACATGATAACTCTGTGGTCTATACATGCCCTGAGTCTAAGTTTAGTGCCTTAATAACTTAACTTAAATTCCTCTATCTCATTAAAGTATTGACAGTACATGCTTTGCTTTACTAAATGCAACATTTTGGAATGTGAGTCTTCCATGAAACCATTATAGCAAAAGACCTATAAATGATTGTTTCTGCAGCAGCTTTTCTACATTGAACAGGTGAAAAGCAGCGCTTTTTGTAATTGAATCAGTCATATAAATTGATTTTTATACACAATAACTGGAAATCTTACAAGTCATTTCCACAACTGATTCTGTTCTTATAGACTCAATCTTAAGGATCTACTCTGGTGTTATGGATATTATTACATGAATGTACAGAGCTCTAAAATGTCAGAAAAGTAAATAACATGACATTTTGGATTAGTTATTAAAAGAGTTTGAATGAAACTTTGCTGTCCCTCCAGTCCCAAATAAAAAGCAAGAATAGAGGTAAATATCTTCTGATTAAATTTGCCCTGGTTTATATATGTTTTACTTTCTTTGAAATATCCTTCTAGCTTTACCTGCATTGATTAAAAAAACAATGCTCTGAAATAAATACCAAAATGATTGAACAAAATAAGATTATCCCATTTTGCACCCGATGGAAAAATGGAGTTTATGGATGGAATTGGTTATCCAAGAGCAGCACAAAATTTGCAGCCCCAAAATAAGCAATGAATATTGTGTCTTTAAACAAACTTTGTGCCCTTCCCATCTTAAAACCACATTCTCTTTGAGAGGTCTTTTAACCTAGGGACAGACTTTCAAAAAGCCTGAGCCTAAATTGATTTGTCCTTTTCAGGTTAGTCTGACCTGGCCAGGTTGAAGTGGTTTGTAACCAGACATTCTCTCTAGACTGAGGAAATTCAAGCACATGCCTTCAATGGCTCAGGCTAGAAGCCGGGGTACACTAGAGCAACCCGCGCTTTCCATACATAGTGCTGAGGTGAGGAGTGGCGTGGCCAGGCCCCAGCAGGATGTTCTGATTAGGGAGGTCTGCCTGCACCATCCAAGGCTTTTCCCCGCTCGCTGCTAAAGTGGCAAGAGCATTGCCAGACCCCGGCTCCCAGCTAACACTCTGAGATGGGTACGGGGGGTGTGCAGTGCATGCATTTGCTGATGATAGGAAGCTTTTCAATCTCCCTTCCTGCTTCTTTATACTGTCTACAGTACACTGACAGCCAAGCGAGCCAGCATGAGGGCTGAAAATAGTGTTTACCACCCCATCAACAAAACAATGGCCTCTCTCCATTAGTTCAAACTCTTCTTAACCAGCTTACAAGCTGACCTGTTGATTAGATCCAAAAAGCCGTAAGCTATCCCAGTGAAATTGGAGATGCACATATACAGACACCTGTCAGCATTACCTAGCATACCACATGCCTAGCATCTATAGGGCTGGGGTCTCTGCTATGGGAGATGGGAGGGAGAAGAAGATTCCTGCATAAGCAATGAGCAGCAGAGGGATGGATGGGGTAAGGCGGGGGAAACCAGGCAGACCCTGCTGTGCCTGCAGTTTCTGCCAGAGCTCCAGCCAGGGAGCGGGGGTGGGGGGGGTGGCAGCTCAGCTCTGTTGTGGAGCAGAGAGCCCTGCCCAGCCCAGAAAGCATGTTGGGATGCTGGGGAAGCCTGGTTTATCTTAAACAAGCAAGGAGAATGGGAAAGACATTGCATAAACCTGTTTGACCTAAATCAGTTAAGTCTCATGCTACATTAAACGAGGTTTATCTTAAACCAGCTTCAGACATTTTTAAACTGGTTTATGTGCACTGAACATCTATTCTATTACAGGTTTAAACCAGTTTCTGATCACTTCAACTATTTTATGTGTAATGTCTTTCCCTAGCCCTAAAAACTGTCTTGTAGCTATTCTTCCCACTTCCTGGAAAAAGGAAAATGCCTGTCTATACTGGATCAGAAAATGCATCAATGGGTGCTGCTACACCTATGTTTTAAGGCCCCTTTACAATGTTCCAATCCTTTTATCTAGTATAAAGCTACTGGGGTACAAGATCAGAATTTTTAATCAATGCCTGAAGCAGGAAAGGAACCATTGGCACAATCAAAAGTAAAAATCTAAGATTCAAATGCTGTTTCTTTTCATTAACATTCTTAGTTATGTTGAGCAAACACAAGCATGTTAGAACACAAATGTAATTATGCTGGCTGTTTTAATCACAAACAGAATATTTTCAAAGTGATGCCATTTCAGGGCTAATTAGTCATAATCATAATCATTCAAGGACTCTGAGAATATTAGTTTTGACACCATTGCATATCATGGTTCTTAGGTTATTTTCATGGGCAGATCTGGAATTTTGAAAAGGGGGAGGTGCATATGGTGTGGCATATCATCTCATATAACACAACACATACTCTTAAAGAGAAACTATATGCTTATTATTATGCTAGGGGGACTATCATTATGTTATTTAGTTTATATCAAAGCAAAAATAAATATAATCATTGGAATGTGTACTAATTTGCTAGAATATATATAAAGTTTTAAAAACACAATGAATTAGGCAAAAAAATAGTCAAAGGATATGGTATTATTAGTCCTATAGTCATTATGGTTAAATGCAAATTCAGATTCATAAAACAAAATCTAGCCTTCTGGGTATCTTGATAGTGGCTCCAATACTTCACTGTCAGCTATTTTTATACCTGAGTTAATATTACCACACCTGAGTTAAGATTTTTAGCTGAAGTTAATGTAGTCTACAGGGCTGTAAAATAAAAAATAAACATTACTAGGAATGGCTAAGAGACAGGAAAATTACAGAAGAAAGGACAGCTTGAACAGTGGAATATAAAAACCATTAAAAGAGAATGGGGGTCATGAACACCTGTGGAGTGGAAAGAGATTAGTAAGAATCTGGGGGGTGGTAATGAGTCATGAAGTCAATGGACTTGGTGCTTTCTGAATAGAAATGCCACTGCTCCTCCCAGGAAGTTGGTTTTAAAGTTTGGGTAGAACAGGTATTAAACTGGGGGGAAGGCGGGTCAACTACACCACTACATCCCTGTAGATCCATCTCTTCAAGGCAGGAAATACCTATAGGAAAAGGACAAAATAACCTGTGCCATTTTAAATAGATTTTGGTTTCTATGTAAGACTACAGAAGAGGGAAGTATTGTATATACTGAATCTGTGATTATATCAGAAGACATCATTGGTTTTGCTGAACTCATTAGACTAGCACATTGCCTATGGTACACGTATAGTGCAGTCTATTTCTGTTAATGAAAGTGCAACACTTTTCCAGTCAGAGAATCAATATGAAAATAAATGGTTTCAACATCCAGCTTTCTATATAGTGTCACATTATACATGCCTATACTTCATTGGTAACTAATTGGTAGAACTTTTAGTTAAAGGTATGATTTTAGAGCAGTTTGGAACCACATATTTTATGCCTTCAGACTATAGCAGCTGAGGTCATTTACTGTGGGCACAGGCTAGAGCCCACAGAAGCCAATCAAAAGACTCTAAAACAAACAGTATGAAGTACTACAAGCCATTTATGCTTTATAAGAATGTATATAAAAAAGTTGGAATTAAAGACTATCTAGAATAAGTGCTTTGCCAAGTCTTCACTTTAAAAGAGAAAATCCCAAATGTATTTTATAGGCAGACAGGAGAGTGATAGGAATAATCACATTACATCATATCTAGTCTACTGCATTGATGTAAACCAGGCTTTTCTGTCTGCTAATCCTCTGCTGCATTTTGTTCTCTACCATGTTGTCTACTACGTTATTCAAAATTGTATTGAATGAAGCATGAGGTTCATATAGGGAGTAGCTTTTGCTTCGTCAGTGTAACTAATTTGTTTTTCAGTTGCAGCTCCTTATGAATATTTTCATGTAATATGAAAATATTGACAAACTTTCTTCTTTGCAGTGTATTCTTGCCAGCAGTAAATCATTCATTAATGGGCTTTATAAGCTGGGAAAAACAAAAGCAATACGTTACCGCCTTGTATTCATATTTTAATAAATACTATTTGTGAACTCGTTAAATATTACACCTTGTTCTTTCCTGGGGTGTGGCATTAAGCCCTCAGGGTCTCAAGGAATCCATTTCTAAGCACATCAAGGAGAACAATGTGATTAGGAACAGTCAGCATGGATTCACCAAGGGCAAGTCATGTCTGACCAACCTGATTGCCTTCTATGATTAGATGACCAGCTCTGTGGATGTGGTATACCTCAATTTTAGCAAGACTTCATGCAGTCTCCCACAACATTCTTGCAGGCAAACTAAGCAAGTATGGGCTGGATGACTGGACTGTAAGTTGGATAAAAAACTGAACCATCGGGCTCAAAGGGTAGTAGTGACTCAGTATCTAGTTGTGAGCTGGTATCAAGTGGAGTACCCCAGGCGTCGGTCATGAGGTCAGTTTTGTTCGATATTTTCATCAACTACCTGGAAGATGGCATAGAGTGCACCCTCAGAAAGTCTGCAGATAATACCAAGCAAGGGAAGTTTAGGTTAGATATTAGAAAGAATTTTCTTACTAGGAAGGTAGTAAAACACTGGAACAGGTTAATCAGAGAGGTTGTGGACAAGGGGTGGGCAAAATGCGGCCCAAGGGGCAGATGCGGTCCTCCAGGCCATTCTATATGGCCCACAGATTTAGAAAATTAATATTAATCTGCCCTGGGCTGCCTGTCATGCGGCCCTCAATGGCTTGCCAAAACTCAGTAAGTGGCCCTCTGCCCAAAATAATTGCCCACCCCTGTTGTGGACTCTTCATCCTTAGAGATTTTTATGACACAGCTAGACAAGGCCTTAGCTGTGATGATCTAGTTGGGAACGGTTCTGCTTTGAGCAGAGAGATGAACTAGATGACCTCCTGAAGTCCCTTCCACCCTAATAATCTATGATTCTAAGTCTCTCCAAACTGAATGATTCTCTATGGCTGAATGTGACTCTGGCTGTATTGTATAAGAAATTGCTCCAAAACAGTCAAAACTACTAGAGTATCAATTCACTTTTCCATCAGTGATTCTAGCTGCAGCCATTACCAAGACCCAGTATTCCAAATAGCACTGGAAAGTCAGCATATAATGATGTAATCTAACCATAAGTGACTAAACAAAAATATATTAGCATTAGTCCCTTACAATTAAATTACTATCATTTTCAAAGAAGGTACCTTACAGTTACTTCTTTGTGAACAGAGCTATGGAAAATGTATATAATTAGTTGCCTATTGTCCACAGGTTGAAGCATAGCCTATAGCTTGTGACAAATTTACTTTTCAAGAGTTTGTTTGTAAGAGCTTTTCATTTCTTAGATCTTCTTTCGAACTCTACCGCATTCATATTAACTGAATAAAATGTGATATTTTTCTTTAGAGCTCAGAGGAAGTTCTTTGGCCAAAAAAAATGTTTGTTTTATCAAGGGATAGGGAAAATGATTTTTTAATCAAACTCTTTTCATCAAGCTTTTATGAAAACATATAAAAAAGAAGCCCTTCTTTTCATTTTTTCATCCACATCTACAGGAAAGTATGTCCAGTTCTCAGAAAGCAAGAGTTGGTCATCAGCAACCTAATAATTAGAACTTCCTTTTTAGAGATGCAAAATATCACTTGAAGACTTCCAGTAGTGACAGATACAATGGCAACTTCTGTGCACCCCTGCACTGCACCAGCCAAGGCAGAGGTTGGTGATTATTGTAAATATTAATTTAGTTGTGCCTCATTATTTAGAAACCTGTATTTCATAGGCATATTACCAGAAACTTGGACAATTTAATTACCAATGCTATTTAAGCTAGTCTGTAAGCACACATTCAAATTATCCAGGGCACTCCTACCAGATTTGTTTTCCTGAGAGAAAAATTAACCTGTACAGAAGTTCAAACAGAGAAGCAAAGTATCTGCAGTGCAGCTGGTAGGCTGACAAGAGTCCCTAGAGCACACAGCCCAGGGAGGTTTCTCAGCTTTTTTTAATCTTATTTGTTTTTAATGCATGTAGGCAGGGATCATCAGTGTCAGGGAAAGTGGGGGAGAGGTCTGTGCTGTATGGAGTCCACCAGCCCATGCTGGGTTGGAGTCTAACTAATGCTGGGCAGGGTATGCTTGAATACCTCCTGGCACCCAAGTGCTGAGGTGTGATTCAGGCAAGGAACTCGCCGGGAGCAGAACAGGCCCCCAAAGTGCATCAGTACTGGGCCTTTCCAGCCCCAAGCACTCAGGGCTATGTTCTGCTCCCTGCTTGGCTGAACACACCTGCCCCTGTAGGAGGGGAGGAAGCAGCAGTAAAGCACAGTGGGTGCCTGTATAGAAGTTATTTCACCTGAGAGAGATTCTCCAGGGACCCACCTCACTTAGGTTGTTCCCAAGTTATTTTTCTCCCAGAGTAGCCACTTTTACTCCAAGAAAAAAAAATCTGACTTCTTTACACTCATGGCTTCTCCTGAGAGATCAGGGACTCTCCCTGGAGAAAATGCATGTCTGAATGACTGGACTTCATCTCAACTAGTTTGTAGGTATATTACCTATCTGACTTCCAGTTTCTCATACATTTACTTTAAAAAAAAAAAAACCAGAAAGCTCCCTGGGCTGCATGCTCTTGTCAGCCCAGCATCTGCACTGCAGGCTCTTTGCTTCTCTGTTTGAACTTCTGTACAGGGCAATATTTCTCCCAGGAAAACGAACCTAGGAGAGTTTTCCTAAATGATTTGAATGTGTGTTGGCAGACTAGCTTAAGTAGTACTGGTAATTAAAGTATCTGAGTTACTATGGAGATACTCTAAGCCTGCAGAAAGCTATAAATCATTTCAAACTTAATTGAAAATTTCTAGGGACAAATTCAAAAAGCTTGGTCGTTATGGCCAGAATGTGTTTTTGTTCTCCCTGCAAGTGCCCAAGGAAAAGAGAAAAAAAGTTTTAAAATTGAACTGAAAGTGCAACTTAGTGAATTGATGTGTGTTACTGCTTGTTAGTATTGTAATAGATGTTAGGACTGCTTTTTGCTTTGCTTATGCTTTTGAGAGACACTTCCATGCATGTTACTTGGATGTATAAAACAATGGTAAAAGAGGAGAAAAAGAGGAGAAAAAAGCAAGCAGTTTTTTTTTAATATATGCAGTGCTATTCCTCATGAGGATGGGTTCTAGACCTTTAACATAACACGGTCAAGGAAATTGGAAGGCAGTGATTGCAAAGTCCTGAAAATTAAATAAAGATAATGGGCACGAACTGCTAGTGTAAAAGTAAACAAATTGATTGCTCTTATTTTATAGTGGCTGAGGAGTTAGCCCTGTATTACACTAAATGAAAAGATTTTGTCTTGACTTTGATTTGAGTGGATTAATATCTCTGAATGGATTGGAGACAAATGAATATAAAGATCCAGTCTATTAAGCTTAGTTTTTATCCAGCTATGCAATTTAGAAGCTTTTTGGTATAAAATACTAATGGCGGTCAAACACGCCAGGCAGGCAGCCATGAAGACCAAATGCCAGTATTTATTCACTTGTATCAGTAGGGCAAACTTCCTTAGGCCACCTTGTCTATTTTGTCTATTTACCTTTACATTGTTGTATTCCTTAGTATAATTTCACAGAATACATGTAGGTTTGGATCTATAAACATAAAGAAGTTAACTCAGAAATTAAAGTAAAATGAAATGTGTGGGATTGTCCCTTTGTTTACTTTCTTACTTATAATAACATTAACTTTTGTTTTCTTTTATCCTTTAATCTCTTCTTGCCCATAGATTTCTGTTCTTTATATTGCTGGAATGAACTGCTTTTTGATGGATTAAAAATCTAAGGAGTGTGAAGTACAGGTTTGTCACTCATGGGCTACTACTTGTAAGAGTCCCCAAATATGCTACGTTTAAAAATAAGCTAATTCTTGAGAGTTAAAAAAACCAATTAAAGTGTCATTCCTGCCTATTGGATCTGGGTTTTGCAAGCCCTAACCTAGTGGTAGATGTTGCTGAACCTGAATTATGCAATAGGAAAAGTGTAATTTATTTTTCCATTCTAATCTAGCCTGCTACTCCATGTTGAAATACTGTGCTTTGTGCACTGGGTCTTTCACTGTGAATATTTTCTGGTTCCCTAGGACTTGCCAACCTTGTTAGATAACACTGTGAATGTCATGAAGGATGAGGAACTGCTACACTGAGGGAAATGAAGGAAAATTAGGGCCAGCTGGGATTCAGAACTGGTTTGGGGAGATTCTAGGATCCAGGTACTGCCTTTCCAATGTAGCTATGGAGAAATTCATGCTGACAGGAAGCAAGCAGCCAAAGAAGAAACCTTTGTACACTGAGTTTTTTACAGTTCTGATTGGACTTCCTCTGTCCTATGCTGATTTGTTGTTTGCTACACACACTTTCCCAAATCTTTGCTAAAATCTCTTTACCTCTGCTTGAGTCTGCATCTTCCCATCCATTGTCCTCTTCTCCCCTCATTCCTTCAAATGCCCTTTTCCTTTGTTTTTCTTTCCATTTAGCTTATTTCCTAGAGACCCATATACCTTTTCCTATACACAGAAAAGCTAACAAGACATTTTCTGCTGATCCCGTTGTTCAGTCTGCTTGTGCATTATGCCCCTTTACTCCCTAGCTTCTAAGTGTGGTACCCATTTGCATTGCAAACTGTTTTGGGCAGTGGCTTTCTGCTACTCTGTATGTGCAGTGCCTTGCTCACAGGATCCGCATTCGTGGTTGTCCTTACACAGCAGCAATAAATCCAGATACTAATAATGATAAAAACTCAAATGAGAAGACCAAGTTGTGGATAGGATTTTAAATATGTTTTCTATTCCTGTAAAGTTTAACTTCCTTTAGAGGCATCTGCCATTTAAAATTATAGTCCAATAGACTGACTTTTCTATGGTTCTTCACCTTACACTGACAAAGTTACGTGAGTCTTGCCTGAAAACACAATCATATCTCAGCTTCACTTTCCCACAGGGCTGCAGTTGATGCTGTATGTATGACTTGTTTACCTTTCCATATGAATCTGCCTTCCTCGAGGTACAGTAGCTACTCCTCTCCCTCATCTCTCTGTCTTTTCTTTCTCTCCACTTTGCCCTTTGGGTCTCTACTTCTGTTAACATGCTCATTACCAAGAGCACGCTTATCCTGGAAAAACTGTCTTTTGCATGTGCATACATAATTTGGAGTGTGCCAAGGGCTAATATTTGACCATGATATAATACAACTGGGTTATTAATGTTAAAGTTGATGAAGAATATTGTACATATGGCAGTTAGCATATATATTTTTAAAGAATAGCTTGGTATAGACCACAAGTTTTGTTTTGGTTTGGTTTGGGGTTCGATTTTTTTGGGGTAGGGAGGTTTGCATCTCTCAGCTCTAGAAAACTGGAAATAAGAATTTGTTTGAATGTCTGCCACTCTGAGCTGAAAATTATAGCACTGGAGAAGAACCATGCATAAATAGGCAGCTAATCACATTTTCCCACAGGAACCTTATTTCTGTCCCATATATAGAAGAGCGAAGGTCAAGGAAAGTAGTTTGCCTTAGAAATTCATAAGTAAATTCTTGCATGAAACCAGTGCAACTCACATGTGAGTTATTGTCACTTTGAGACTACATTTGTAAATGCTTTCAGATATTTGCCCTGTCTGTGCTTGAGGTGCTTCTTTTTTTAGTTCATTGCTATGAAGTATTCATCCCATTAAAGAATGTAAAGAAACACTGGTAAGGAAGATATAAATGTTGCAATGAATTCCAAGACTGTGCATCCCATATAAAATAATATATATTTGTTCTACCTAAAGATGTTGTTAACAAAACCACAATGATATTTACGCACTAAAATAATTGCTCTGTTTCTGTATACAAAAAGTCATATGTTTAACAAATTATAACATGACTACAGCTATAAAATCCTATGACTCTAAGCATATTCCTAATATGGAGATGTATTAGTTTGTGTAATAAATTTCTAGGCCAGCAGAAAAAGCTGTTACCTCAGACCTTTACAGTTACAGTTACAGTGGACAAAATACTAGAAATTAGGGCTGTGCGTACCTTCAGGTGCTGATTCAATTCAGAGGAGATTTGGCCTGCTTCAGTGACCAAATCTCCAAATCTGAATCGAATCAGGGGACCAATTAAAAGGTCTGAACTGATTCAAAGCTCTCTAAATCAATTTGGAAAAGATTTGGAGAGCTTTGGCAATTTGGACAGTCCCCACTGGTTGCATCAGGGAGCTGGACCCAGACTCCATGTCAGTAAGTAAGGGTCAGGGGAGGGCGGCTGAAGGAGGGGAGGGGACCATGGGGGGACCCCTGTCAGGCCCTAGCCCCTGCCTGCTCCCCCAAGCATCCCCTGACCCCCAACCACTCTCCCAGCTCCCCATAGCTGCCCTGACCCCCAGCTTCCAGTTTTTAAAATAAACCCCTACTCACCAGGTGCTGCTGGGTCAGGGGGGTGATCCTTACTGTCCTCCCATTGCCCCATGCTGCACTGAGGGCTCTTTCAAGAGCCATCTGACCCCTTCCCACTGTCCTGGCCCCCCTCCCAATGGGTGCCTCATCCATGCCAGCTCCCAGCCCTTAAAAAATAAAAAAAAACCCCTCTGGACTCACCAGCTGCTTCATTGGTCTTGGGGCTTCTGGGGGGCTCCTAGAAGAGCCCCCCATGCAGTGCATGGCAGTTGGAGGCAGCGGGGATCACTTCACCTGCCCTCTCCCCCACCATACAGTAGCTGGTCAGTCCCGGTTTTGTTTTTTTTTAAAGGGCTGTGAGCTGGGATGGGTGGGGCAGCCATGGCAGGGGGCTGGGAGAGTAGGCAGGGGTTGCGGGATTTGTGGCAGAGCCCTACATTTGGCATGGGGCAGTGGGGATCACCTCCCGCTGGGCAGGAGCCAGTAAGTGGGGTCTTTTTTTTTTTCAGAGCCAGCAGCCATTGAAAGTGGGCAAGGGATGAGGCCTGCATGATTTGGAGATTTGGCTGATTTGGCAGCAGCTAAATCTCTGAATCTGATTCAGCCAAATCCAAATCCAAAGCGAATACTAGCCACTTTGCACACGCCTGCTACAAATGATATGGGTGGAAAATTCTGCCCTGGCAAGGAGATGAATACACTGATATATTCTAGTCTTATCTATGCACAAGTTTTACTGCTTGACTCTATGACATTGTTAAATATCACAATCCCCTATCATGAACCTAGTTATATTGTTATAAACTACAAGGTTTATAATGACATAGTTATTCTCATATGAACAGGGTAACAAGCCATATCAGAATAAAAATGTATATACTGATGTAAGTGCATCCACACTCACAAATCATGCCTCTAACCATCATAGTTGTTTTGCCAGTGTAACTGTGTGTTTCTGACTTCATGATTTTAACTAGAAATGAGAGTGCTGCTCTGATCCATAAAATCTAAAAATGTCTTACTGTAGGATTTAAGGAAGCAAAAACATGCTATACTCAGCCTTTTTTCAATTATAGTGATTTTATATACACACACATATATATTATATTTATTATTTATATATTTATATATATATTAAATATACATATTAAAAAGCAAATAGTGGTTGCACATAAAAACATGCCATTTTCCTTTGATACTTGTGTAATATTACCTCAGTATTATCAGTATTACCTTATCATTCCCATCTCTAAATATCAGAAATACTGAAAATCCCGTGATAATGATATCAAGTTACCTAAGGCATTATTAGAATATTTCTCCAGTTCAAATACTGCATAAGGAAGAAAAAAAAAGTGCACTCTGGAACTCATATGAGTCATTTTTGATTTTCTGGTTTTAGACTTTCTTTGATGCCTGAACAGTCTCAGCGATGCTTCTTGGAGGTTGTTAGGTTTATAAATAGCCATGAGAAGCCTATAAAAGGATGATTCTTTCTCTAAGGGTGCTGACAGACATGCAACTCCCCCAGTCTATCTCATGGTGCTTCACAGAAAGCACCATGAGTTAGACTGACCCTCCCAACCCAACAGACATTTGCTGGAGGGTAGGGAATCAAGCTCTATTTTAGAACCAATCCAACCGAGGAGCTGACTTTTCATGGTAACATGCTGATAAGCTTGTAGGAGAAAAGATGGTTGATTGATGAATATTTGATACTTCTCCATATACTATAGACAGTGGGGTGACAGACCAAAGTCTGTATTGCTTTGCTTGTATCCTATTGTCAAGCATTATAAGAATAGTAATTGCTACAACTAATACTTATTTTATGTTAAGTACTTCTATTTTTACAGCAGACCAGTGGAAAATAGTGAATGGAGGGCAGTAACAAGGGAGTGTGTTTGGGATTTGTAAGGATAATTTGTTGTGTTTTCCTGTTCCTGCTTTAGAAGAGAGAGAGGCAGCTGCGGAGGAACTCCAAAGAATGACAGCAAAATGAAGATGACCAAAATGCAGAAGTTGCAGGCATACATTTTTGTTGTGTGGGCACTTAAAAGAAACTATATGTGCATGAAATGTAACTTTTTACCAACCAGAGAAAATGCAATGTGAGGGCCTTCAATGGGGAGTATACTGAAGTTTAGAAGAGAAGTTGAGATCGTGATAGAAGGCTGGAGAGAATTGGATGCACATACAATTGAACAATTGGAGATACTTACAAAACAAAAAGAAATGAAGGGCAGCCACTAGAAAAGGATGGTGATTGTTTTCATGGGGGAGGACTTTAGTTAAGCATTTGATAATGTGCCATGTGAGAAATTATTACTGAAGCTGCAGAAGATGAAGATTGGTGGAGAAACTGGTAAAGAAAGGAACTAGCTAAAGGTGAAAATGTTAAGTGAAAGCATTGAAAGTGTTAGATTGGAGGGAGGTTTCTAATGTGAAGTTTTTCAAGGATCAGCTTTGGGACTGATCTAGCTTTATATTTTCAGTAATAACCTTAGGTGCAGAGACAGGAGGGTGCTAATAAAATTTGCTGAAGGCAAAAAGTTGAGAGCATGGCCAATCCAGAGGATGATCAGGATATCTTACAGAAAAAACTTGATCTTGAGTATAGAGTAATACAAGTATATTAAAATCAATAATGCAAAGTTTTGTATTTGGCGACTAATAACAAAAAACTTTACATCATAATTTGTACAAAACTGAACGCAAGGATGACTTTGGTGTAATGACTGATGCCAGGATAACTGCGAGTCACAAATGTGATGAAACCATGAAGGGAAAACAGGATTTATCAGAAGAGGTATTTCTCTTAGAGATAGGGAAGACATTGTGAGATACCATCTAGAATCCTGTGTACAGGTTTAATCACTTGCATTTGGCTAAGGAACTTAGTAAGAGAGACACTGGGGACCTTGGAGTCCAGGATGGGTGGTTGTTCCTTAAGGAGAGGATCCTCCGAGATCAGAGGGAGTCAGTCCCAATGTGAACCAAAGGGGGCAAGAGTGCTAAAAAGCCTCCTTGGCTCAGTAAAGGCATCCAGGAGGGCCTGAGGGCAAAAAAGGGGGCATACAATCAGTGGAAGCAAAGGACAATCACCAAAGAGAGTTACACCTCCGTTGCTCGTGATTGCAGGGAGGCAGTTAGGAAGGCCAAGGCAGAGACTGAACTAGGGCTGGTGACCAAAATTCAGGATAACAAAAAATCCTTTTTAAAATACATAGGAAGTAAGAAGAAGGTACCAGGTAATGTGGGACCCCTTCAGGATGGGCATGGCAATCTTGTGATTGCAGCAAAGGACAAAGCTGATCTCTTCAACAAGTTCTTTGCCTCCATATTTCTGAGCAGGGACCAAGACAACTCTCTCACTAGGATTATGAACAGGCTCAGGGGACACAATGCCAGGCCTAGGGTCATGGATGATCTAGCTAGGGAACTCATGGAGAGGCTAGACATGTATAAATCAGCAGGTCCGGATGCTCTTCATCCAAGGGTACTGAAGGAATTGGCAGAGGTTATAGCAGCTGTATGAGCACTCATGGTCCTCTGGCCACGTCCCAGAGGACTGGAAAAGAGCCAGTGTGGTCCCCATTTACAAGAAGGGGAGAAAGGTGGACCCAGGTAACTATAGGCCAGTTAGTCTCACCTCAGTCCTTGGGCAGACCTTTGAGAAAATTATCAGTGAACACATTTGCGGGGGCCCAGCATGAGAAGTAAAGCTCAGGGGCAACCAACACAGGTTCACTGCAGACAGATCCTACCTGACTAACCTTGTTGCCTTTTATGACCAGGTTACAAAGTCCTTGGATGTGGGCGTTGAGGTGGATGTCATCTACCTGGACTTCAAGAAGGCCTTTGACACTGTTTCTCACCCCAATCTCATAAAAAGCTAGGCAACTGTGGCATTGATGCCTACACAGTCAGATGGGTGACAAATTGGCTCTATGGTCGCACCCAGAGAGTGGTGGTGAACAGGTCATTTTCAACCTGGAGGGATGTGGGCAGTGGAGTTCTCCAGGGCTCAGTCCTTGGGCTTGTGCTATTCAACATCTTTATCAGTGACTTGGAGGTGGGCATGGAAAGCACGCCATTTAAATTCATGGATGACACAAAGATGTGGAGAGAAAAGGACACACCAGAGGGGAGGGACAGAATCCAACTAGATCTAGGTAAGTTACAGAGGTGGGCAGATGAGAATAGAATGGAATTCAATGCAGATAAGTGCAAGATGCTGCATCCAGAGAGAAGGAACCTGCAACATACCCATAGGGTGGGGAACTCCCTTCTCAACAACACAGTGGCTGAAAGGGATCTTGGAGTCATTGTTGACTCCAGGATGGATGTGAGCCACCAGTGTGAGGAAGCAGTCAGTAGAGCTAACTGCATCTTGTCGTTGCTCTACAGATGCATCACCAGCAGGTCCAGGGAGGTGATCCTCCCCCTCTATGTGGCGCTGGTCAGGCCATAGTTGGAGTACTGCATCCAGTTCTGGGCGTCGCACTTCAAGAGGGATGTGGCTAACCTTGAAAGGGTCCAGAGGAGGGCCACTTGAATGATCGGGCGCAGCAGGACAGGCCCAATGAAGGTAGACTAAAGGGCCTGAATCTATTCAGTCTCAACAAGAGAAGACTGAGAGGGGATCTGGTGGCTGTCTATAAACTCACTGAGGGGACCAGAGGAAAATAGGTGAGGCTCTGTTGCCCCGGGCACCACCTGGGATAACAAGGAATAATGGTGGTAAATTGATTGAGAGTAGGTTCAGGCTTGATGTCAGGAGACATCACTTTATGGTTAGGGCTGCCAGGTTCTGGAATCATCTCCCAAGGGAGGTGGTGCTCTCCCCTACCTTGGGGGTCTTCAAGAGGAGGTTGGATAGATATCTAGCTGGGGTATTATGATACCAGCACTCATTCCTGCCCCGGGCAGGGGGTTGGATTTGATGATCTATTCAGGTCCCTTCCAACCCTAGAAACTATGAAACTAAGAAAGAGGAGTGCAAAATGGAGCAGTGGAGAGAAGAACTAGGAGAGTGACTGGGGAAAGAAACAACCATAAAGAGGAGATTTAAAAAAAGTTTGTTTAGTCTGGCAAAATGGAAGCATGTATATGCTAGAAATGGGAAGATTGCTAAATCTTCGAGCAATGAAACTTTGAACAGTAATGGAGCAAAATAACTGACTACTTTTAAGAGAGCTTGTAAAGAAGCTTGTGTGTAGTGGCTAGTATTCTCTTTGGACTTGGCCGATTCAGGGGACAGTGATTCAATTCGGTGATTCACATCACTGTCCCAAATTGATTCAGCTGAATCTCCAAATCAACCAGGCCCATCCCCCTCAGCCCACTCTCCCAGCCCGGCAATGGCTGCCCTGCCCACTCCAGCTCCTGGCACTTTGAAAAAAAAAGCTTCAGCTCACCAGGTGTTGCTGGGAGAGGGGACGATCCCCACTGCCCCACACTGTGTGAGGGTTCTGCATGAGCCTCCAGCCTCCCCACAGGTGCCCTGCCTGGACCAGCTCTGGCCCTTTAAGAAAAAAATGAGAAAAGCCCCAGACTCACCATTTCTGCTGGCGGGGGTGATCCCTGCTGCCCCCCACTGCCCCACACTGCATGGAAGGGCTCTTCCACAGCCCCCTGAGGCCCCAAGGCTGCTGCAGGAGTGGTGAGTCCTGGGACTTTTCTTGGGTTTTTTTTCTTAAATGGCCAGAGCTGGCCCAGGCAGGGCACCCATGGGGGGGCTGGGGGAGCAAGGGGGGTTGTGGGGCTCATGGCAGAGCCCCCACTTGCAGTGTGGGGCAGTGCAGAGCAGCAGGGATTGCCCCCCGCC
>NW_017728886.1:172421456-172437711 GCF_001723895.1 Crocodylus porosus | reverse complement strand
TGTGGGGGCTGGCAGGGGTTCCCCCATGGTCTCCTCCCCCCTTCTCCCACCCCTAGTACTTATCAGCTTGGAGTCTGGCTGCAGCTCCCTGCTGCAGGCATTGGGGACTGTCTGAATCATCAAAGCTCTCCAAATCTTTTCCGAAGATTCAGAGAGCTTTGAATTAATTCAAACCTTTTAATTGGCCCCCGATTCAATTCAGATTTGGAGATTTGACCACCAAATTGGGCCGAATCTCCTCCAGATCAAATCACCACCCAAAGCTTCGCACAGCCCTACTTGTAAATTTATAAAAGGGGTTATAGTACATGGTGTCTGCAATAGCAAGGGGCTGGACTCAGTGACCCTTCATGTCCAGTTGTATGTTCTTATACATGCTGTGCACTGAAATATGGAATGATTTGTTTGAGTATAAACAAATCTTTCTGTATAAATTAAACCTGTAGTAATATAAAATAAAAAACAAACAAGCAAGCCAGCATTTAGCTTTGTTTCCAGTTAACCTTTAATCCAATCAACCCTTTTACAACTCCTAAATTGTCAATTTAAACTTATATTCCACTGACATCTATTGATTCTTAGGCTATAGGAAGCATGTTCAGCATCCAGTCTTCTGGCTCTTCCCATGAATTTAGCAGCATTTAGTCAGAAAAAATCTTGTTCTCTTAATGGGGAAATATTGTTATTGTGATCCAAAGCAACTCAGCATATATTTTCTGCATACAACTAAAAACAAAATGCCATGCTTGTTATGCCCAGGAGAGTCCACATTTATTGTTGTAAAGATAAGTATATTGGATGGCAGCTATTTTGCTGAGTGGGGGTATCAAGGTGACAGATACATTGCTTACCTTGCTTAAGTTGGGCAGTGTCCCCTATTGTGTTTCTATTGCCATAGTTGTTAAGCACGTCTATGGAACTTAGGTCTCCACAGTCCTGAGACAATGGGCAAGAATATTATACATATGTGTGCACACTTCAGCCACTGTCCAAAGGCTGAAGTGTGCTTATTTGAACTTTGTTTATTTTGGTTTAGTGATTTCACCCAGACTCTCTCTTTATTTTTTTTAAAAATAAATGTTAGTAAATGCAGAGGAAAAAATTGTTGGTCTGATTTTAAGAATAAGTAGTCGATACTCAGTTGTGGGTAGAGTGCAACATCTCTAAAATGACCAATCACAACATAGCCCATTGATAACTTGGAGACCTTTATTGATGCACAGTGAGTGTGTCTACACATCAATTTGATCTGGGAGCAGTTTACTCTTGAGTAAATGCTCCTGAGCAGGCATCTACACATGCAGGGAAGTAGGAGCACATTTGCTGCTCCTAGTAGCTAAATGCTCCCCACTTCTGGGGCCCTGTAATGGACCCCTGCCACCACCAGGAGGAACTGGAGGCTCCGGCTGCAGCTGCCTCCAGGCAGAGGGCATCTTTAAAAGGCAGCCCCATGCCCTGCTCCCTAACCAGCCGCTTCCCTGTCTGGAAGCAGTGTGCACTGCTCCATTCAGGTTCTGCCCTTGGCAATGATGCCCAGTGACCTGGGTTCCTGCTGGCTACTTTGCTGGACCTGCTGACCCACCAAAGTTCTTGAAGTTGCATTTCAGAGAGACTTCGTGTGCAATGTTATTAATAAAACTCAGTCCCTCAGACACAGGAAAACAAAATATTTTTTAAAAGTGCAGCATATATGTGAAAATTAAAAGCACTGATGAAGAAAACACAAACCAGTATGCTGATATTATTCTTGCTGTGATAATATACTGATAACATTTTATCTGTGTAAAGAAGAATTTCAAATAGGGTTATTTGTATTACTTACATTTGAGAAAGGAGATTAGTATGATTTGTTTTATTTTGTGTTCCCTGTAAGTCATGGATTTGAATGACAGAGCAAAATGTAAATAAAAGGTCTGGGGGGTGGGTGTTGGAGAATGAGCATTAATGATCAAGGGACAAGAAGTAATAAGGAATAGAAAATGAGGCTGAAACAGGAAATAAAATATGCAAGAATGAACAGACAACAACAAATTATAGCCCCTGAGCACATTCTTTTTGTCTGATCAAGGTTTCTAACAAGTAATACAAAGAATAAATTATAAGAGAAATATAGAGCAAACTATGGCAACATAACCAATTATACCGTGAAAATGGATCATAAAAATGATCAAAGTGAAAATACAGTGACTTTTTAAAATTCATTTTTACATAGTATCATTTGGTAAGCCTTCTCTCAAGATTTATCAGAATAAGTTTCTGATTCAGTCAACATAAGTGTACATATTCAGGCAACTTACAGTGAATCTAGAAAGTTGGTAAATCCTTTTTTCAAGTACCTTATGTAGCTTCCGTGTTATATAACTGTTTCTTAAAGTACAATTGAGCTTTCAAATCTGACTGTGCAAAATAGTATCCATTTACTGTGTGCTTGTAGTCAGCTATGGTTACCCCAATTGATTTTGTTATTTTTGTTATCCTCCAGAGCTAGTTCAGCTAAAGAAGAAAGAATCAATACTGCTTAGAATCCCCTCTTCGTAATGCCATTAGTTCATCTGGTTGGATGGTGTGTTTTAAAGAATTTCCAACATCAGATGCCCAGCAAGTGGATCTGTCACTTTTTAAATTAAATTTCACAAAATTTTCATAGGAAATAACAATTAGGGGAACTTGTATTTGTTATTCTTTTAAGTCTTAGTTTTATGTTGCACTCATAATAATGGGGTAGGTAAGGTGAGGTGATGCTGCTTGTAAGTTGCATGCCTGGACACCATCGCTAGAGTCAGCCTCCATTAAACACATAGATTTCTGTAGTTTGTAGTTGCAAAGAAAAGCATTAAAAAAGAAACAAAACAAATGTGATCTGTCTGAGTTTACAAGCAACCTAAATGAGTATCTCTGAAAGGTTTCATTCTCCCGCATATATATTAATGGGATTTAACTGCACAATACACTGTAGTGATTGGATCTGCTAACACTACCTCATTTAAGAATTTTGTAAATAGCATAACAAGCATACAACATGCCTAGACTGCCTATAAACACATATACAGTCCAGGTCCTAAAGTAAGTATTGAGGGGGTCTCTTAAGAAAGGGGACCTCTGGTACCTCTCTTGGTGAGTGAAGGAAGGCAGTTTGAACTTGCACTCATCTGTCTTGGGGGGAAGAAAGATGCTTTCCATCACCCCTACTTCTCAAGGCAATAATATGGAACCAGAGAAGGCTTGTTTCATGGTACGTTTTCAGTTGGCCTTAATTCAATCCTGGCCCAAATCTGAGATGCCAGAAACCTCAGGTGCTGGAGCTGGCTGCCTTCCCCTCAGGGGCTGTGCTGCAGGGGAGGGAAGCCCCAGGCATGGAAGGGAGCTAGCTCCGGGCCTGAAGTTTCTTTCTGGTGCTGTGCAGCCCTGGCAGGGAAGACAGCTGGCTGCAGCATGTGGGGCTTCCCTCCCTGTTGTGTGAGTGACAGGGACCACTAGCAATACAGGCAGCCATGTGGAGGCTGCGCCCACACTGTGATGTGCAGTGCTGGACACAGCCACATCCTGCTGGGGACCTGTGCCCTGAGCACCCCACCAGCTGCTCCTGCCACTGTCTGTGATGGCTGCACACCATGGAGGGCATGTGAGGGGTCTCCACAATCCCCACTCTCCCTCACACCCACATTCTGCCTACCCCAGCTCCACGGTGCCACCATCCCCAACCCCATGCTCCATGCTCCCTCCCAACTGCAGTCTCACCCCTGCTACTTCCCTACCTGCTGCCCAGAGCTAGTAGGAGACCAGGGAGGTGAGCAAGTCCTGGGGGCTGCAGCAGCAGCAGCTCCACACAGAAGCTGCGGGCTGCCTAGCTGGGCTCTTTCACCCACGAGGGTGGAATCTAGGCAATAGGGTATGTTTTGGGGGCAGCCAAACTTTCAGAGACTTTCTTTCCTCTCCTTAAGGAGTTTTGTCTCCAGCAGCTGCCACAGTACTCTCCCTGCCAGCCCCAGCCCTGGGGCTTAGATGTGCCCAGGGCCCTGCATCCTTCCAGTCAGCTGACTGAGGACAGGTGCTAGGGGTGTTAGTCTAAGCAGATGGCACTGGCAGACAAGGTTCTTTGTGTCAATCTAATTTGGTATCTTTTAGCAGACAAACTGAATAGTTATAGAAATATATCTTAGCAAGGTTTCAGTCCCTGGTGCTCATATAGACATTGGAATTCTGATACACTGCAACCTGTCAGACATCTGACTCCCCTGGTACCTCTCCACTTTTACTAGCTACATCTCCCTCTCCCCCCCACACCCCAGCCTGTTCCTCACCCCTGACGCCTCCATTTCTGTTTTCATTGACTGGCTTTCTTGCCTGCATTGTATGCCAGCCTGTGGCTTCTTTACTATTCCTTCCATCCAAGAACAGCACACACACCAACTGCAGGTGCTTTCTCAGCCTGACAAAGGGTTTTTCAACCTGAAAGCTGGCATTCCAGGCAGCTAAGCTGAGCTCAACTGGAGCTTCACAACTCCACTGCAACCAACAATCCTCAGGCCTGTCAAAGACATGACTGGTCTGGGCTTTCCCCAGTCAGGACTGTGTGCATGCATCTTGTATCTAGAGGTTATGGCATCTCCTACCTGGCTTTCACCAGAGGGATCCTTGGTCTTGGCATTTCCTGGGGCTGCCACACAACCAGCAGTTCCACCAGGCCTCCTGACCCTGCCAGAGTGCAGTTTTAGTGGTCATGCCCGGGACGTGGGGCCTTTTCCTTCCCCATAGCCCCAACTCATACCTCCAAGTTCATCCTGGCATGGAAGATCAGCAGGGACCTGTTCTTTCCCTGCTGGCTGGTGATGCAGTGAGTGCCCCCTCCAGCTCCGAGAGCAGGGCATTAAATGGTTTTTAAAAAACGAAAAAAAGGAAATAGGTACGGATGGAGTGAGGAGAGGGGCACTCACTCCGTCAGCACCTGAAGCTTGGGGAACCCCAACATCAGGAGGTTCACTTTCAAGAACACCAGCTGCTCCACCAAACCAAGACACAAGCAAGTGCCGTGGGGTGTCATTACATTCCCAGCAATGCTAAACACCCTCTCACTCTGGGTATGGAGGGCTGCACCCAGAGAGTGGTGGTGGATGGGTCATTTTTGACTTGGAGGGATGTGGGCAGTGGGGTTCCACAGGGCTTGGTCCTCGGTCCTGCACTGTTCAACGTCTTCATCAGTGACTTGGACAAGGGGGTAAATAGCACCCTGTTCAAATTTGTTGATGACACTAAGATGTGGGGGGATGTGGGCACGCTAGAAGGGAGGAATACGCTGCAAACAGACCTAGACAGGTCACAGGGGTGGGTGGATGAGAATAGGATGGGATTCAACACGGACAAGTGCAAAGTGATGCACCTGGGGAGGAACAACCGGCACCATACCTACAGGAGTTGGGGAACTCCTTTCTTGTCAGTGCAGAGGCAGAAAAGGATCTTGGAGTCATCATTGATTCCAAGATGAACATGGGCTGGCAGTGTGGGGAGGCTGTCAGGAAGGCCAACCGCACCTTGTCATGCATCCACAGATGCATCTTGAGCAGGTCCAAAGAGGTGATACTCCCCCTCTATGCAGCACTGGTCAGGTTGCAGCTGGAGTACTGCGTCCAGTTCTGGGCGCCACACTTCAAGAGGGATGTGGACAGCATGGGTCCAGAGGAGGGCCACTCGCATGATCAGGGGGCAGCAGGGCAGACCCTAAGAGGGCAGGTTACAGGACCTGAACCTGTTCAGCCTCCACAAGAGAAGGCTGAAGGGGGATCTAGTGGCCTGTTACAAACTAGTCAGCGGGGACCAGCAGGCATTGGGGAAGTCCCTGTTCCCCCGTGCACAACCAGGAGTGACCAGGAATAATGGTCACAAGCTGGCAGAGGGTAGATTTAGGCTAAATATAAGGAGGTGCTACTTCACGGTCAGGGCGGCTAGGATCTGGAACCAACTTTCAAGAGAAGTGGTGCTGGCTCCTACCCTGGGGGTCTTTAAGAGGAGGCTAGATGTACACCTTGCCGGGGTCATTTGACCCCAGTACTCTTTCCTGCCATGGCAGGGGGTCAGACTCAATGATCTGCTCAGGTCCCTTCTGACCCTAGAAACTATGAAACTATGAAACTTGCAGCACTGGCTGGTGGACAGGACGTGTTCCCAGGCAGCCATTGGCAAATCCAGCCACATCTGGCTGCAGCTTGCCCAGTAGGCCAAGGGGTCACACAGCAGCTGCTCCACATCCTCAGTGAGATAGGCAGCCTCCAAGGCCTAAGTGCTACTTGCCTGATGGTGGGGTCTAGTACCTCTAGGCCCCACCGTGGAAGCTATGCCCATTGCCCAGATTGGCAGCGCCTGTGGTGGAGGAGAAGACTGGCTGGTGGATGGCGTGCTAGCATGGGACAGTGGATCCCCCTCTCTTCGACACCCCGCCGCTTCTGCCGTTCTGCCACCAGCAGCTCCAACCACTGATTCAGGCTTTGGCTGTTGCATATGCTGCCCATTCACCCTCAGGTAACACATGGTGGTCAGTACATGGACCATACTGGACCGCAAAGGATCAAGCCATTTCCTGATGCCCTCCTTCAGCTGCCTTACCAGTGCCTGCGCATCTGTTGACAGTGGCTTGCCCCAGCCAGGAACATTGATCCCCTGGAAGCTCTCCATTTGGCTCTGAAGTTCCCTGGCTACAGGGATCACTTGGCTAAGGACGGCAGTGCCAGCAGTGAGGGTCTCAGTAGCCTCAAAGAAGGGCTTGAGGGCCACCAATATCTGGGAGATGTTATCCCACTCATTTCTGTTAAGGGGGCCACTGATCCCAATCTCCCCAGCCAAGGCCATTTCACTTCTGTTGCTCCACCAACCTCTTGAATGTCACATATGTGGAGTTCCACCAAGTCCCCACATCCTGCATTATTTCGTGTTGCGGGATGTTCAGCTCTGCTTCTTTGTCCTGAAGCATCTTGTCCCCCTTGATGCTCTGGTGGAAGTAGTCTGCCACCTTCCTGCATTTGGAAATGAGCTTGCTGATGGTGCTGGTGCCATCACTGGCAGCCCTGTCCCCCTCCAAGTCATCCCTGACAATGAGGTGGAACTTGTGTGCCACACAGCAGATGCCAACAAAGTTGGCATCATGGACCGCCTTGACCATATTGGCCCCATTGTCCGTGGCCATGAACCTGTGGGTGAGCTCGCCCTGCCCAATGAGCCACTGCTGCACTAAAAGGTTCCTGGCCCCTATGATCTCTGTTGCTGTGTGGGACTCATCCATCAGCTCAGCTTGAAGTAGAGCCCACCAACAGCCTGACTAATCACACCACTGCCCTGTGAGGGAGAGGTAGGCATGATCTCCACCCTGGCTGCTTCAGATGTCCGAGGTGAAGTATAAGGCTACCTTCAGTCCTGCCTCACACAATTCCTCCCTCAAGTACTCCCTGCATGCCTCATACAGGGAGGGCACCATTGTTCTGCTGAAGGTGGTGCATGCAGGCACTTGATATGAATGAGCCTCCAGAACCCTGGCCGCTTAACTAAGGAGAAGGGCTGACTATCCAAAGGAAGTATCTTCCCAATGTTCTGCACACCCCACCATACACACATACGCCCCCGCACTGCCATACATACAGACCCTCATGTCCACACCCCATCACATACCCCAGCCACCCTCCCCTGACACAGACCCCCACAAAGCCCAACCCATCTACACCCCACATAGCCACACCTGCATGCTCCCTCACCCCCCACACCTATCCAGCTCCCACAGGCAGACCCACACCTCCTCCATACCCCACACACCCACACATGCACAGCCCCCCACAAACCTATACCCACCCCTACAATATATAAGAATGAACTTCCCCCCCAAACACACACACACTGGGGCATTGGCTCAGGGCCCTGTGCCCCCGCAAGCTGGTGATGCAGCTGGGAGCCATGTGGTGGTGGAGTGGTGTGGAGGCAGGAAGGCAGGGAAATGGCTGGGTGTGGGGCAGGGCTCCTGTGTCCTGTTGCTGGCTCCCTCTGGGTGCTACTGCTCTTGGCTCCTGTCATCTTTGACAGGCAGCTAGGAGCAGATAAATATTAATTTTCGAAATTTTGCGGGGGACCCGGTGGGCCAGACTGAATGACCTGGCATGCCAGATTCAGCCCACGGGTCATATTTTGCCCACCCCTGGTTTAGTTGCTGTTGATTGTCAAAGTGTGCATTCCAGTAAGGCATAGAGACACAACATTAAGTGTCCCAGGGTCATTAAATCAAAAATAAGAAAGATACATACAGAATTTAAGTACATCCATGGATGGGCAGCAGCTGAGCACAGGCTTTCAGAATCCTGGTGAGGAGCCTAATTCCTTCTTGAGTTTCACTTTCAGCCACCAAATCATTTTTCAGGTCTTGCCCTAAGTGCCTTGCTCAACTACAGATTCCATTTATTTCCTGTTGTAGCTTGATTTTATCATATGTATTTGTTGTCAGAAATCATTTGTTAATTAATCATTTTTGGAAATGAGTACCTCCCCATTTTCAGCAGGAAGTTCGGTCAGACCAGCAGAGTGATGTCCAGCTCCTGGCAAATGAAAAAATGTGTATGTCATACACTTGGATTTTAGGAAGGCCTTCAATATGGTATCTCATCCCATTCCCATAAATAAATTAAGAGGCTGTGACTTAGGTGATCACACAGCCCAGTGGGTGGCAAATTGACTTAGGGGTTACACTCAGAGAATGGTAGTGGACAGGTTGGTATTGACCTGGAAGTCCTTGGACCTGTACTTTTCAATGATTTCATCAGTGACTTGGATGTTGGCATGAAGTGTACTCTGTCCAAGTTTGTGGATGATACTGAATTGTGGGATGAAATGAACACACTGGAGGGTAGGGAACAATTGCAGGCAGACCTGGACAGGTTGAAAAAGTGGTGAGAACACAATAGGATGCAGTTCAACAAGGACAAATGTAGAGTGCTGCACGTAGGGCGTAAAAATATCCAGCACACCTATGGGCTGGGAAATGACTCTCTCAGCAGCACAGAAGCAGAAAGGGATCTCAGAGTCATAGTGGACTCTAAGATCAACATGAGTCATAAGTGTGACAAAATCATCAGCAAAGCCAACCACACTTTATCATGCATCAGCAAATGCATGACTAATAGAACCAAGGAAGTGATATTTCCCCTCTATGCACTCTATGCAGTCTATGCGGACATTGGTCAGACTGCAGTTGGAGTACCGTGTCCAATTTTGGGCACTGTACTTTAAGAAGGATGTGGATAACCTCGAGTGGGTCCAGAGGAGGGCCACTCATGTGGTTAAGGGTTTCCAGGCCAAGCTCTATGAGGAGAGACTAAGTAACCTGGATCTCTTCAGCCTCTGCAAGAGAAGGCTAAGAGGGGATCTTGTGGCTGCCTACAAATTCATTAGGGGGGCCCAGCAAGGAACCAGAGGTGATTTGTTCACCAGGATGCCTCTTGGGGTAACAAGGAACAATGGTCACAAACTGACAGAGAGCAGATTTAGGTTAGATATCAGGAAGAACTTCTTCATGGTGAAGGTGGCCAACATTTGCAATGGGCTTCCAGGGGAGGTGGTGCTCTCCCCTACCTTGGGTCTTTAAGAGAAGGCAGGATAGGCATCAAATGACCCCAGCACTCTTTCCTGCCCAGGCAGGGGGTTGGTCTCGATGATCTGTCGAGGTCCCTTCCGACCCTAGCATCTATGAATCTATGTGGCTAGACATAGAAGGCCCTTGCCCCTTCTCATGTCTCATAGTTGTGTAAAGGAGTGTGCTTGAAAAAAAGAAAAGAAGGGTGTCTGTCTCTTATCAATCTTCAACCAGGGGGAGTTTAGGGAGCCAGTTGGCTTTAGCTTTCCTATTCCTCTAAATTAAAGAGTTGCTGGGTGTCCATCTGGTTGCCTTGGCTTAATTTCCTGAGCTTGACAGATTTGTCTGGTTTGGGAATTAGGAATGGATATTTCCCTTTGAACCAAACTAACAGGGGGCTGGAGACTTTCTCATCTTCTGCCTAGAGTGATTCATTGAGATACACTTAAGGTTAAAATGCATAAGATTAGCAATTTTAATGTTGGTAGATAATATAGGAAAGTTCAGTTTCTTACAATTTGACTAGGACAGAGAAAAACCAAAAGGGTCCAAACATTTAATCTGAAAAGAAAAGGTGAAATCTTAAGTCTTTCTAGACTTGGGCCCCCAAACCCTTCAAACTTCCTACAGAATAATCAAAATCTTTGTTTTTCTATAGTATTGATCCTTATTGAGACTTTCTATTGAGACAATATAAATAATAGTAACAAGCGGCACCAATTTAGGAAAATGCTTTGTTTAACACATCTGCAATGAGAAGAAAACTGAGGAAATACAGGTCTCTACATAATAAAAAATAAGGTAAGAAAGTCCATAATTTAGTCCACCAGCAAAATCTGAACACAGGTCATGGATTCTCACTATGGGGGCAGTGGAAGAACGTTACAGAAAATTTACTGACAGAAATCTGAGGATTGAGCTGTATATGTATTTGTGTTTTCTGCATGCAGCTATTACTGTATGCTTCTACTATTTTGTAGATGAAATGTGTTTTAAAGTATAGCAAATCATAGCCCTTACTATTTCTCTCCATGATTAGAAAACTAACAGTGCGAAGCCAGGCTCTGAAGACTCCACTAGAGCTTTTAGCCGCAGCTTTTAAATATAGTTTAAGCTCTCAGCTACTTGTTGAGTCTGTGGGAGTTCAGAGGCAATGCTTGCTATATTCCAATTGTAAAGTTAACCTTTGTATCCCTGTACCACTGGTCCACCATTATACAGTATTTTTGGTTTGGATATTTTAAGTATCCAAGCAATGATTATCCACTGGTCGATCACTTGTACGCTTATATATCCTCTCATAGACTCAGTTTATATTGGATGTAAAATAGTATATAATCTATGTACTCATGTTGCACCATTGTAAATGTCTACATGACACAAAAATCATTGGAGAATCACACCATCATTACGCATCTAGAAAGAAGTCTTCACATTGTGTTAGAACTCCGTAAACCATCATCTTCTCTCTCAGATGTCCTAAAGTAGGATGTATTGTTGCTATTTCTGTGACCTCAGTGCAAGAAATGATCGATAGCAACTACGATCATTGGTACTCAGAAAAGACAAAATGGCCCAAACAGCTGAGGATGCAAATTACATTTCGGCTTTTGGGGCAAATTTTCTTTAGCAAAAGTTCTTATAAAAAAAATCTCTTCTATTCAATCAGCACTTGTTTGAAGATCCCTGCTCTCAGGGAATAAATTACAGAGACTCCAGTCACCTCATGGTTGCAAACATATCTTAAGCTTCACAGCTGGCTGCAGAAGTTGCTATTGTGATGAGTGACCCCCAGCTCCCAAAGTCACATCCCTTTCTCTAACTATTTTCTAGTTTTACTTCTCTTGCTCCTTTTCCTACCAGCCAGTGTCTCCACATCTTTCTCCCCCTTTGCTTTTCTTATCTCTCCCACCCCTTCTTTTTATTTTTCCCCTCCTCATATATAAATCTAAGACTTCACTCTAACCGTCTTCTCCAACCTGCTTTTATTAAGCAATGCTGGATGCTTCTCAGCAAGACTTTAGTACAGTTCAGAGAGATAACACACATTGCTCTGGTGGATAACATTTCTGTACACGGAAAAAAGACACAACTGTAGTTATTTTGCTGAGTCTCTCTGGCATTCCAGAGCACTAGCCACCAAAGACTCTTTACCCATCTCCAAGGGTGCCTATACACATGTTCCAACACATTCTAATTAGAATGCATTGGAGCAGACTCAATTAATCAACTCAAATAATTGAGTCTGCTATGTGGTCTAATTAGAAGATTGTAGCATTGCCACAGCATCATGTGTATAAGCCTCTGCAGATTTAAAAATGGCCACTGGAGCCATTTTTACTCATTGAATGAGCTTTACTTAAAGCATCCCCTGGCCATTTTTAAATGCACAGTGACTTAATACGTGTGAAGCTGCAGCATTCTAATTAGAGCAGCTCTCTGGGAACTGCTCTAATTCAAATACTCTCCCCCAACTCCCAAGTACATGTAATGGCACTCCAAATGTCTGCAGATAGAAACACTGTAAAATTGCATATCGCCTTTCTTTCAGAATGAAACAAGTGCACTGAAATCAACAGTTTCTCTCTATCCAGAAGGCATTATCTGCAGAATCTTTTAAGATTCAATTTGAAGCCTGTGGGAAATGGCTGAAGTGCCAAAAATACATAGAAAGCACATTTTTTTCCTTAGGTCAGGTACAGACATTACACTTTTACAGGTATAAGTGATAAGAAACCAGTCTATACCCATAACAGAACCAAAGTTTGGCACACAAAGACTGGTTTAAAAGTGGTGGAACCCAGTCTAAGATTTTCTCCCTCCCCCAATCCCCAAGGGTGAATGTGTCTTCTGTTTGCTACTGATATAACAATGCTGCGTACAGAACACCACAAAACTTAGATCCATTCTGTCTTGGGCTTTTTGAAAGTTTGTACTTAGCCTCAATGTCAGATTCAGCGAGGGTCTTTCCCAAGCTTTCTCAATGCCTCATCTGAAGCAGCAGAAGCTGAAGATCAAATCAGGCAAGATTTAAGTGGTTCTGGTGAGAAGATAGAGGGAAACATTACAAAAATCTTGCCATTTTAGTTACATCCTTCACCTTCCAAAACTTCTGTTCTCAGACTGTTTTAATTATGCAGCTATTTTTTGTCAGATTTCTGTCATTTGATCAATGACAAGATCTTGCAAGATCTTTAGTCCTGTGGAATCTAACACTGAGCCTTAACTCTTATCATACCTCTCACCCAAATCCAGACCTGGACACAGCCTCCTTGGCCTACTGTCACATTTCTACATAAAAGCAAAATGAAAAGCTGGACCTAACATTTCTAAGAAATCTAGATCCTGAATTACTGAATCATAGTGTCCTCCCAGAATTTCAATTCCTAAAACTGCTTTGCTCTTTCTCTTCTGTCCTTGTGCTCCCATAGTCCACTGAGGCTGCAATGTTCCACTGAACATTACAGTATCATTAACTGCATAAAGTAAGACCTACACCTGATGTGTCTTGCACAAAAGGTAGCACCGAAGTACTTACTTAACAAATGACATCATTAGTTTGCTTTATTCCAAAACACTAGTTCTCAACCTTTTTAGACATAAGGCACCCCTCCATAATTTTTGTGAATTGTGCCACACCCATTTAAAAAACAAACTTATTACAGTTCTTAACACCCTGGCAATGAGAAAATGGGATGGGCCAGGCAGAGAAGAGCTTGATCTTCCACTTATCTGCTTATTTCCTTACATTTTACATCACCTTTCAAAGACTTATAGCACCCCAGGGTGCTGCAGCATGCTGGTTGGGAATCACTGTTCTAGAACCAGTTCTGACATCCAAAATTCAGATTAAGATTTGGATTTTTTCAAATTGTAAAGTTTATACACAGAGCTCAGGTTTGGGCAAATACGTATCCTTACTCATTATGCCTTCTCTTTGCCCCTCACTTTGGCCAATTTGGGTGACCCCTCTATCTCCTGGTTTTCTTCTTGCTACAGGCTGTTCAGTCAGGTGACCTCACCAAATAAATTCCTGGAGGGTGGGGGAAGCGCCTTCTTTTTCCAGTGGGCATTTTGAAACCATCAAGCAAAGACCTCAGGCTGCTGCCTGAAGATTTTCTCTAAGTAAAAACCTGGAAATTAGTCTGGAGTTAGGAATGTTGTGTAGACCAGTCGTGTCTTAAAAGGATTTTTGCATCCAATTTCTGTAAAGACTCACGTGCTTATGTTTACTCAAAGTATATTCTGACTTCCTCATACTACCCCCACCCCTTCCTCTGATCACTAAGGTGCTGGGTTACAGCATGCCTTCCTGTGGTGGAAGAGGGAGAAGAGTCTTTCTGCCCCTTTGATTGGCCAGAGAAGTTTGGCTTTTCTTATTTTCCCTCAGTTATCTGATACTATCTTTGGATGCCTTGGGATGAAAGAAGCACCCAGAAATATTACTGTGTGCAAAGCACCCTCAAGGTTTGCAGGGTCTGTGCACCCCAGGCTGCACAGAGTCCTACCAGAGACCAGTGCCTGGGTGGCGGCTGTGATACCTCAGGCTTGCAGGTGTTCTCCAGGAAGCGGGACAGCCAGCTGTAGGCTCCCTTAGGGAGACTCTCAAACAGTGGTTTTGGGCCTGGCACAGTGAGGTGGGTGGCTCTGCATAGTAGTGCCCCCCTCCTGTGCCACCACAATATGTATAAAAAGTATACGGTTATATGGAAATCAGCTCATTATTTCACCGTTATTTAGGGAAATGTGTTTGAAAATATATTGTTTGATGCAGACCTGTGTAATTTAAACTTTAAAATGAGTCATATGTGAAAGTCCATTCTGTAGCTAATACTTCCTCAGGCAGCTGCAGTTATTTCTTCATATTATAATTGCATTCAGAAAGATGTCTTCAGCTTGGAATTATTGTATTCTCACTCTGTATGGTGCAGATTGTTCTTGAAATTGATTATACTATTTGTACTATGTAGGTAAATCCTATATGCAAATACATGTTGGTAACCTTTGCTGAAATGTCTGTCTTCCATTGTTTCTGCTTAGAGAAAGAAATATTCTGTTAGTTACTAGATGAACCTGCGCTTTACTGTGGAAGATTAATTTTATTATTTTATTTTTTTATAACTTTTTGTCACAATCATCATCACCTTCACCTTATGGTTTATGCATCATTGCTTGCTCCAACTTCAAATCTTTCAGACTATTGTTTCCATCTGGTTTCTTCCCTTGTAGACTGTAATTGAAATTTTTGATATGGGTGAGCTACCAACCCCTTGCACTACCCCCAAACTGGAGGACCAGTACAGAGCCCCTTTGGCCAGCATTTTCACAGTTCTCTGGAGACTTTTATAGCACTTTAATAGCATAGCAAGCATCATTAGATGCACTGTAACTGGTATCTAGGCAACACTGAATCTTGAGCAAAGCTGTTACTGAATGGCCCATCATCATTCTATCACTATGAATTGCACATAGGCCAGGGGTGGGCAAAATATGGCCCGTGGGATGGATCTGGCCTGCCAAGCATTTATGGGCTGGTGAGGGCTGTACAAGGCCCCCCAACAAATTGTGTCCTGCTCAGCCCTTCTGCCCATGAGCATGGGAGCAAGACACCCATCTATACACACAGCATGCTGCTTGTGTGTAGGGCTGCTGCAGCCCCTAGGATCTGCTCAATTCCCTGGTCTCCTGCTGGCTCAAGGCAACAGGTAGGGAAGCACAGGGGTGAGGCTGCAGTTGGGAGGGAGCCTGGAGCATGGGGCTGGGGCTGGTGGCAGCGTGGACCTGGGGTGGGTAGTGTGTGGGTGTGAGAGAGATGGAAGGTTTGGAGACCCCCCACATGCCCCCATGGTGTGCAGCCCTGGCAGGCAGTGGCAGCAACAGCAGGCAGGGGGCTCAAGATGTAGGCACCTGGCAGAGTGTGGCTCTGGCCAGCACTGCACATCGCAGTGAGGGCGCAGCCTCCACATGCCTGCCTGTATTGCCACTGGTCCCTGCCACTCGCACAACAGGGAGGGAAGCCCCATGTGCTGGAGCCAGGTGTCTTCCCTGCCAGGGCTGCACAGCACCAGAGAGAAGCCTCAGGGGCCGTGCTGCAGGGGAGGGAAGCCCCAAGCAGGGAAGGCAGCTAGCTCCGGAGACTGAAGTTGCCCCACCCCCTTATCACCATCTTGGGGCCAGAAGTCCCACCCCCTAACACCTGGCCTTTGCCAATGCAAGTCCTTCCCCTTGCCCTCTGGCAATACTCCTTTTTGGAAGTGGGGGTTGCCATCTTGGAATCAGGAAAAAAACAAATCATACAGTAAAAGTCAAACACCTACTAGAACATATTTTAATTTCATTACAAAAATTTTTTTCTCATGATTTGTGCTTCCATAGTGTATATAGAGGGGATTCCATAATAATTTAAAAATTTTTAGTTTTGTATATTGTGGCGGGAGGGTGTGTGCACATGGAGTGTGCATGGTGCGTGGCAGGGTGCGTGGTGTGTTCATGGTATGTGTGGTATGCATAGTATGTGTGCATGGTATGTGTGGTGTGTGGGGGGTATTTGTCTGTGTGGTATATGTGGTATGAGTGTGTGTGTGGTATGTGTGTATGGTGGATATGTATGGTGGGGTGTGTGGATGTGTGGTAGGATGGGACTACCCATGCAGCCCT
>NW_017728886.1:172416874-172421216 GCF_001723895.1 Crocodylus porosus | reverse complement strand
CAGTCTTTGGTTCACTGCGTGGATCCTCCTCTCCCTCCTCAGCCCATAGCCTGAGACTGGGAGGATTGATGAAAACCCCACCTGAGCTCCCAGACCCCTACGCCCCTCTCCCAAATCCCTGTAGTGCCTCATGACCTGGCTGGGGGTGCTCCGAGCCGTGTCATTGGTGCCCACATGAATAAGGAGCATGCGGTAGTGGTCTGTGGGCCGGAGGAGCTGTGGGATCCTCTCTGCAATGTCTCATATGCGGGCCCCCAGGAAGCAGCAGACTTCCCAGGCTAAGGGTTCGGGGCAGCCTTACTAACAAGGAATTGTTCCACCCACCCCTCTGCCCTACACAGACACCTCAGCATTAGCTAGCAGACCATGTGCTGGCTAGGGTCTGTGCTGTGGGAGATGACAAAGGCACACAGACTTTTTGGAGCTAATCAGCAGGTACCTTAATGTCCTTCCTTGGAAAGCTGTTTAAGAAGAGCTTGGAGAGAAGCTTTGTTTTCTTAATGGGTTGCTAAACACTGTTTTAAGGGTGATAAACATTCCCTGCTGGGAAGCTCAGGAGGAGTGAGAGGGGTGGGGACAATCAGAGCATCCTGCCGGGGCCTGACCACACTCCCCCCACCCCCTCAGCTCAGCACTTTGAAAGGGAAGGGAGGGCTGCTCTAATGCCTCCAGCTTCCAGCCTGAGCCACTGCAAGCATGTGCCTGCATCTCTAAAATAAAAAGGGAATGTCTATCCACCTACAAATTGGTTCAAGTTTTGCAGGTTAGGCTAACCTACAAAGATAGAATCAATTTAGGCTTAGCTTTTTGAATGTCTATCCCTAGCCTAAAAGTGTTTAGATATTGTGATGATGATTATGTTATCATTATCTGATATTATCTGATAATTAGACATATCTAATGAAAACTAATGCAATCATAGCAGGACATGCATCCTGGTCCTATACTTGATGACAAGGAACAAATATTTTAAAAGATTTTTCACTTGTAAATGATAAAGAGAGGGACTGAAAATAAAACTGGATTGATTCTTTTTCTAAAAAGTAAAAAAAACCCACCAGCAACAACAACAACAAACAGAATAGGAAGCCCATTTTAGTAGAGTTGAGGTCAAGGACAGTCAAGTAAAAATATTGTGGACAGGGTAGTTCCTAACTGTTTATTGTATCAAAATTAAAACAAAAAGAAAGCGTGGGGAGGAAGTTGTCCAGATTCACTGACACTCTTCATTATCCTTGCAGCAGCCTTGCAATATCAGAAGCTACTACTGAATCTGTTCTAAGGTCATATTAAAGTGAGTAGAGTATGGCATAGCTTGGAGAATGAAGCTAAGAATATTGTTCATGATAATGTAACTTGATCCATGATATTTATATAATTCTGTTATTCATGGTTTTAAAAACTTCTTTGGCAAAAGGCATTTTTTGGATTCATCTCAATACCAAGGGAAATGGGAAAAGTCCTTAGAGGTAGTTGTATGAAATTGTTTTATATAATTAGTTGTATGGAACTGGCAGGCCTTATTTTGACAGATCTTATATGTTTAAAATTAATTAATTGAAAGACAACTATTTACAGAAGGAGATAGACTGTCACACCAAGTACATCATCTTAGTGATGTTTCAGTGCTTAATCAGTCTACATTTTTCTGTGCAATAATATAAACATATTCCTGCTTTTAGTCTATATCTGTGAGTAACTCGCAACCATCATGCACAGCACCCTGGAGTGCCTTGAAATTCTTTCAAGGGTGCCATGGAGACCCATGCAATTTTATCACTGTTAGCTACCCAAACATGATTCACAAGGTAAGCCCAGAGATTTCAAATAAAAGTTCATATAAAAACGTTCTTCTCTGTTTTGGCCTTTTTGAGTCCTTTCCTGCAGAAGAATTACTCTAGTATTTTTCTGCAGTCAAAAGACAAGTAAAAGCTAAGGGCTGGCATTTTCCAGGGGGTGTCTTTAGCACAGTGAAGGGTGCCTTGAGTCTAAAAAGTTTGAGAACCACTGGTCTGTGTCATAAATACCTTTAAACAGGATAATATTATGCACCCTTAAATATGTGTTGTTCAAGCTCCTGTTTCTATCCTTTGTTCCTATATATGTTTTCATATATATGTAACACCTCCACCCACACTGGTTGTATATTGTGGCGGGGGGGGGGTGTTTTTCCATAGGACAAAATGGCCTCTATTGCTCTAGCCATGTGCTCAGAACATGGCAAGCTGCGGTCTGTATCTAGGGAAAATATGTAAAACCCTCTGGCTTCATTGGTCAGAGGAAGCAGAGGATGTTTCAGGCAGAGGATGCTTGGTTGGAAGAAACCAAGTGGAGGATATGTGTCCCTCCCTGATTGGACAGGGCTTGGGTAATGTCACACCAGGTATATAAGAACCACTCACTAAAGTTCTCTCATTTTCTCCTGGGGTTATTATTCGTCTGCCTGCTGAGAGCTGCATAGGTACACTGGGAGCCAGAAAACCTGCTCCCCATGGAGGGTTCTCCCCTCCACCCCCATCCCCCCTTTGATGGAGAGGCAAGCAAACACTATTTCAGATACAGGGAAAGAAAGTATGTTTTGGACTTTGAGACTCCTATTTCCTCCCTCTCCCCACCCCCTTCCTCTCCCCCCAGGTGAATGCCATGGGATATTAATTCCTTACCAAAGTACCCAGGAATGGGTCCTGGCAGTTACTGGCTACAGGGACCTGGTTTCCTCTATTTTGTAACTGTATCATCTCTGCATAGGGTATAACTGAGACCAGATGCCCAGGATGCAGCTATAGGCCTGGGCCTTTTTTTCTGTTGTTTCTATAGCTATGGTCTGTCAACCTAGCTGCATGCCTAAACCCCAGCTGTATGTTCAGACCTTCATACAGTATAGGCCTGACTGGTTTTGCTGCCCAGTGAGGTAGTCCAGACCTCTCCTTCAAAGTTTTCTTCTTGCAGTTTCTTCCCAGCAGATCTGAGATTGGGATTAGGAATTTAGGGGTGTGGCAGGCTGTCTAGAACCCGAGAACTGCTCAAGGCCTCCACATGGAAGTGGGAATTTCCGCAGGAAGCAAAGAGGTGCCTCTTGCAACACAGAAGGACTCATGCTCTCTAGCAGCTTCCCGTTGGGCCCAGTGATCCCAAGAAGGAGCTCAAAGGACTCTCCACTGAAGCCTCTCCCTCCAGCCCATTATTGAAGGGAAGGTGTAAGAGTGCAAGCCCCTGGAACTGCCTTTTAGGTGAGCCCCAAGTCCCAGACTGCCTGAGCTTGGGTGAATCCTCCCCTAGAGGGTGGAATCCATGAACTATGCCTTGTAGTTGGTAGTGTTTTAAACTGTGTTTAGTGTTTTTCTTTGTTTCTCTTTGTCTTTGTTTTCTGTAATAAATTTATCCTCTATTTACACTTCTTGTCAGGAGGGGGCTTTTATTCATGTGGGACACCCTAATAATTTATTAAGTGTTTCCCGGGTGATCTGAGTAGGGGCTTGAGCCAAGCTAAAATATTTTTAGACCCCAGAATATATGGGGGTGCCCAGAAGAAGGGTCATGTATGTTTTGTTTTCCTTTTAGGCAAGAAAACACTGTTGTTCTGTTTGCTTGATTTCTGAGGGCCAATTCCAATCGCATTGAGAAAGTGAGGTGACTGATGCGCATTGACATTGTGGCCAGAATAGAACGTAATAATATTAGATGTACCAGCAGTATCAAAGACCAATACACAACAGAAAGTATTTAGAGGCCAAAATATATGCAGTTGTCAGGCATATACATTTTCATTTGATTTAGGGCAGCAAGGAAAATGTTATTTTTGAGACCTAAAATACACTATTTGCTGGAGCCTAGTACTTCAATTACTTCCCTAATCCTTAAACATATATACATCTGATGGCACCAGTTTCAGCCCAGATATGTAGTACCATCCACTAGTGCAAGTACAGGCAGCTGAGCAGAGCACAAGCCTGTGGTGCTAATTTAGTGGTGGTACCAGCACGGAGGCTCCTTGAAGAGTTTCCTCCTTTCTTGGCACTGAACCTATCAATGACAAGGGACAGCAGTCAGGGTGGGAGCAAGTGTAGTGGGGCAGTAGCCATGGGGAACAGGGGCAGGAGTCAATATTTGCCAATTGTGCTTTCTGCTGTTACAGAAAAGAGTTTAGCATGGTCAACAGCTAAGGAGGTAATGCATCAGATGCCACCTCCACCTCTACTGAAGCGGCTGTTAAATTTACCATTGCCAATTGCTACCAGTAATAAGAATCAGTAGGAGGAGTGTAAAAGAGTCCCCCTGGGGTTATAGTTTCTTAGTTTCATAGTTGGTAGGGTCAGAACAGACCTGAGCAGATCATCAAGTC
>NW_017728886.1:172411541-172416774 GCF_001723895.1 Crocodylus porosus | reverse complement strand
GGGGAACAGGGACTCCCCCAATGCCTGCTGGTCCCCCATGACTAGTTTGTAAACGGCCACTAGATCCCCCCTCAGCCTTCTCTTCTGGAGGCTGAACAGGTTCATGTCCCATAGCCTCTTTTCGTAGGGCCTGCCCTGCTGCCCCCTGATCACATGAGTGGCACTCCTCTGGACCCTCTCCATGTTGTCCACATTCCTCCTGAAGTGCGGTACCCAGAACTGGGTGCAGTACTCCAACTACAGGCTGACCAGTGCCGCATAGAGGGTGAGGATCACCTCCTTGGACCTGCTCGAGATGCATCTGTGGATGCATGACAAGTTACAGTTGGTCTTCCTGACACTGTCAGGCCATGTTCATTTTGGCATCAGTAATGACTCCAAGATCCTTTTCTGCCTCTGCACTGATGAGAAGGGAGTTCCCCAGCCTGTAGGTATGCAGGGTTGCTGCACTAAGTCCCAGGTGCTGGCCACACCAGCACTTCTCTGCAGCAGCACCTATTCTCAAAAGCTGTTGTCAAATAGTGCGTTTCACCCCAGCTCCCTGCAGCCAGAATCTTGAACACTGCCTCTGGCCCCACCGTCAGTGTCACCAATTGTTATCAGATTTCCACATCAAACTTTAAAGGCAAATAGACCAGAGGTTCTGAAACACCAGGCTGTGGCATTGGCTGCCTGGTCATGGAACAATCTCTCTGCTTGGACCCCCATCTGTCCCCCAGGCAAGCAGCTTCTGCTGCTGGCATTTGCATGTAGTGTTAAAGCTGGGTGGCAGGGCAGCCTCAGGAGGGAATCAGCCAGCTCTGTGTGGCCTGTCCTGCTTCTGTGCCAGTCCACAGGTTGGGAACCACTAATATAGACAGTTCATGCTCACCAAAGTTTTATACCCGTGTTTATTGGTTCTCTGGATATCAGAGGACTGGCCAGTTGTCTTTAATATGAGTTCAAGTAGAGTTCATTGTTCAAACTTGTAGGCTAGGGACAGAAGTTATACATAAACTGGTTTAAGTCATCGGAAACTGTTTTAAACCTGTAACAGAACAAAAGGACAGTACACATAAACCAGTTTCAAAATGACTGAAACTGGTTTAACATAAACATGGTTGAAAATAGTATCAAGCTTAACTGATTTGGGACAAACTTTTTTTAAACTTCTGCTGCAGACCCCTTCCTGGTTCAAGTTAAGTCAGAGTAGCCCAGCATGGTTTCCAGCCCTGGGCTAGGCTGTGCTGTCTGCTCCAGCAGAGAAGGGTTGGCGAAGGCATAGACAGGGACTGCCCCCAGCAGGCATACCCCAACTGGGGTCTGGGGCCAGGGAGAGGGGTTAAACCCACCTTCCCCTGAGTACAGAGCTGCCCTGCTACTAAACTTACTACTGACTGTGACTATAGACTACAAATCCCAGAGGCACCTGGAAGCAGGAAGAAGAAGTGATGAGCAGCCCTGAAGAGTCCTGCTGCTGTGATTGTGGACTGCAAATCCCAAAAACCCCACAAGGTTGACCACAAGATGAACATGAGCCCCCAGTGTGACACTGCAACTGGCAAAGTGAACAAAACTCTGGCTTGCATCTACTGATGCATCTCGAGCAAGACCCAAGATGTCATCCTCCCGCTGTACTCAGCCTTTGTGAAGCTGCAGCTGGAGTACTGCATCCAATTCTGGGCTCCATAATTTAGGAAGGACATGGAAAAGCTTGAAAGAGTCCAGAGATCCATGCATGTGATCAGAGAGCAAGATAACAGGCTTTACAAAGATAGGCTGTGAGCTATGGGACTCTTCAGCCTGGACAAGCACATGCTCAAGGGTGACTTGGCAGCAGCCTATAAGTAGATAAGGGGTGTGAATAAGGATCTGGGGAAAAACCTGTTCACCAGAGTGCCCCAAGGTCTAATGGTCATGAACTCTTGCAAGACCATTTTAGGCTGGACGTAAGGAAAAAACGTCTTTACTATCCAAGCTTACAAGTCCTGGAATAGACTTCCCCCAGAGGTGGTGCAAGTACCTACTCAGGGCACTTTTAAGAAACATTTGGATGCTTTTCTTGCCGGGATTCTTTGACCCTAGCTGACTTCCTCCCCTTTGGGCAGGATGCTAGACTTGATGATCTTACGAGGTCCCTTCCAGCCCTAAAGTCTATGCAAACTATGAAGCATGGGGGGCAGCAGGAAAAGTAAGAAAACACACAGCCCATGCTGGCTATGTGCCAGATGGCCATGCTCTAGCCCCCCCAGCTTCTGGCCTGAGCCACTGCAGGCATGTGGCTGCATCCCCTGAATCAAAGGTAAATGTCTGTCTAATTGTTTTTCAGTTTGATCTCTGCAATCTAGACTAACCTGGAAAGCCTGAATTGATTCAACCTCAGGCTTTCTGACTGTCTATACTTAGCCATAAGGTATCTCAAATAACAACCTCAAAAGGCTTCTCTAGATCCAAATTGAGCAAATATATTCATCAACAGCTTCAATGGACTGTTCATAAACAGAGAAAAGTGTAAAAGTGTTGGTTCCCAAACATCAATCAAATTCAAGTAATTTTTGAATTGTTCTTCTGTTTGAGATCAATGTTTTATACAACCTTGAGAACAGATGGCTAGAAATGGACTATCATCTGGCAGGTTGATAATGGACAAGATGTATAAAGAGTTCCTTTTCTTTAATATAATTATTCTCTGTCCTTAATATAAAATGGTCTGTTCCTGACTTACTGAGGTTTTCTGCAAAGTGAAACCCAGACCTTCCGATATATTTAATTCCCTATGTACTAATTTCCAGGAGGACTCACTATTATTACCTTGCAGTAGCATTGTTTTTCTCTGGGTATCCTTCTTTTTAAAAATTCAATACTTTTTCTAACCTCCTACTAGTGTTGGCAGGTTTTTGTCGTTTTTTGCTCTCCAGGGAAATAAAGCATCTTAGAGGAGTACAGTCCAGTATACTAAATGCAAAAAAGCAGTTTAAATAACTTTATATACCTGACTGGAAGTGGCATGAATGCAGAAATTCAAGGTTCTGTATATCACTGTTAATTCACGCTTATCTCAAGCACATAGCATGTTAAAAATAGAATATCATTCAAATACAGTGGCATTTTAAAATGCCTTCACTGTGCAGGTTTCCTTCAACAAAACGCTTAGCATATTTGCTTAATTTTAAGCATATGTGCAGTTCCATTCAAGTCTATACAATCTTTCATTTACTGATAGCTCAGAGCAAGAGGAAAAAAGAATGGATTGTTGTTCACAGAGACAATATGAGTAACATAAATTAATAAATAAGCTGTAAGAATGACCAATCCATTTGTTTTGTAAACAAGGGGTGAAAAGATGAGTTTATTTGTCACAGCTTGAAGGGCTCTTAAGGATGAGAAGTGAAGATGATAAAAAAAATATTTGTATTAGTAGCTCAGTCAGAATGGCCAACAAGGAGAATAGAAGTGAGGGTCCTACTGCCTACACAAAATAACCTTCAGCAAGGAAACAAATCATGCAACACAAGTATGAAAGACTCTTGAGGCTAGTGAGGAAGGTAGGCATAATCTGGTTACTACTGCCCCACTATACACACACTTGTAGAAGTCACTTTGTGCCATCCCAAGCTATTGATCCAAAGGAATTCCCCTATCTCCTAATAAGCCCCATCACACATCTGAACTGGTTCACTTCAGCACCACCTTACTCCAATGAGCTGGTACTTAGGAACATAGATCTTGGAATGGAATTCATTAGTCATAAAGGGCATGCCTTTTTTACAGGAGCAGTGAGCCCCAGTCATGATACTACTGAGCATACCGTACCAGTTTATCCACCTGCTCCTGCACGACTGCTCCAAACACAGAAATCCAGCAATGAAGTTACTCCAAGGTGCTTTGAGGAATTCTGGAGATTCAGGTCTCAAAAGCATCCCAGGGGGATGCCCTCTAGCATCTTTAGTTTGAGAACCTACCTGTGGAAGCAGATGGGCAGGGTATGCCCTTCCAGGTACAGCCTAGTTAGGGGACCATACCACTATAGTATAGACAGGCTCCAAGTCATGTTCCTTATTATTAGGCACAACCTTATCATATACTCCCCATCATAAAATGATCAAGCCTCATCTTAAAACTAGATGTGAGTTTTGTATGGCTACTGAAATATTCTTCCATAAACCACATCTAGTTATGTACCTTCTCATTTCCAGATCTAATTTACTGCTGACTACTTTTCATGTACAAATATTATCCCTCAGCTGAAATATCTGTGTTACTCTTGCATTTTACCTCCGTGATAGCAACAGCATGCTCTCCAAGTCTTCATTTTGCAAGGCTAAATAAATAAAGCTCTTTTAGCATCTTCTAATATGACAGACTCTCCATTCCCCTGATAACCTTAGTAGCTATCACATGTTTGCTTGCATTCCATCTTAAATTCATAATCTTGACTATGGCAGACCAGAATTGTATATGATAGTCCAGATGGGATATTATCAATGCCTTGTATAGTAGCATAAATACTTCCAAATTTCATCCTGAAAGACCCTTCCCATTGGCATTTGCTTTCCATACACTGATCCCATTGGTAGCTTGTGGGCATCCTGTAGTCTGAGAACATGACCAGGTCTTTCTCATCATCTATCATCTTCAAGTGATAACTATCAGTGTATAGTAGTATTCTTGTTACTTGTTCCAAAGTGACCTTGCATTTTGCATTATTAAATTTTATCCCAGCTTTATTACCCTAGTCATCGTGGTCACCCACATCTTCCTGCATGGTTTTCTCATCCTTCTCTCCACTTGTGATGTCTCTAACTTAACCTTTTCATTTGCATGCTTCTACTTTTTGTGCCAAGGTCAGCAATGAAAATGTTATATGAGATAACCCTTGAGATTAGTTCTTGAAGAACAGTATTAGTAACCTCACTTCAACCTAATGCTTCCCCTTTCAACACAACTCATTGTCATGTCTCATTTAGCCAGTTCCTTATCTACCTTAAATTGTTATAATAGCCCCCATGTTCATCTTAACTAATAATTTTTGTATACAGAACTATGTCAAAAGGGTTTACTGAAATCCAGTTAAATTTGATCTAAAATATTTCCCTATGTCCAGCCTGAAACAGTCTTGCAGGAGTTTGTGACCATTCGACCTCGTCATCCCTTGGGGCATTAGGGCTGGAAGGGACCTTGGGAGATCATTGAGTCCAGCCCCCTGCCCAAAGGGCAGGAAGTCAGCTGGGGTCATAGGATCCCAGCAAGATAA
>NW_017728886.1:172370860-172411530 GCF_001723895.1 Crocodylus porosus | reverse complement strand
TAAATTGGATGCTTATCTTGCTGGGATCCTATGACCCCAGCTGACTTCCTGCCCTTTGGGCAGGGGACTGGACTCGATGATCTCCCGAGGTCCCTTCGACCCTAATGTCTATGTAATCTATGAAATATAGATTTTGGAAGTCCAGGGAAACAGGAGGATATTTATTTGTCCCCAGAATTGGCCCAGTACACATGGTCACTGTTTCAGAACCCTCTGTTAAGCTTCAATAAAGACATGGTCTACCACTGGAGCATGACCAATGGTAGGCCCTCAGATGTCTCAGACCTTTGATGACTAGGAGGTGAGGGCCACTGCTGTTCAGCTCTCAATAATATGCTGCTGCTCTTCTGGTATCCTGGATTCAGTCTAACTGTTTATGTACGTGTTGACACTCATGGTAGTTTTCCAATGATTGCATATCTGTTCCTTCTTTCTCTTCTTCTTATCAATGAATAAGAAAGCAAAATAACGTGTTGATAGAAAAATGCTCACTTGACAGCTTGTTAATGGTGAAGTATTCTGGTCATTGTTATTAACATTAGTACTGATCTGAATCAATGACTTTTTTATTAGCTTGTAATAACCTTCAGTGCCATGCCATAGGTGTGTTTTACTTCTTCTGACCCAGCTTCGTTAAGCTAATAGATACTTTGTCATTCTGAGTCTCAAAAATGGGATTCCATTTACAACCAAGTATATCAGCAAAACTATGCATATATAAAAGTCAGAATGTTCCTGTAGAGTGCAGCGTGGGATAACAATTGCAGCAAAAGAAGATTGATTGTGACATTTAATAGGTGCTAGAAGTGAAGTTCTGATTTACAATTTTGAATTGGGGGTTTGGGAGAAAGAAACAAAAAAAGGCTTGAATAAACTCTAACATTTAAGAAGATATAAAACTGTTCAGCAAATTCTGTTTTATTCCTTGAAATATAAATAGAATAGTCTTCTAGTGTCAAAAATGTAAGAATAATCTGTTAGCTTGTGGAAACAAAGAAAAATTGTTATTATATAGCTTTCTACTATAACAGAATCTATTTTCTGATAATGCCCCTTCTGGTGTTGGAGGACATGTTATGAACTAGTTATGTTTTATTGTTTGTTCTACTGTAGAAACATACATGATAGCTCAAGGAGAACACTTTCAAAGACAAGACTTCAGTTTCAATCCCCAGCACTTGATGACAGGCAATTTAGTGTTGAGTAACATAGACAAATGAATAATATTTTCAGTGTATTCACATGAAGCATGCCAAGTCTGCTATTATTCTGCATAAGTATCATGAAAGTCTAGTGTAGATGGAGTTTAAATATTTATTAATGTCTGAAGTCCCTTCATCATTCTCTCTCTCTCTTTCTCATACTCTAACAGGGAGCCTAAGGCTCCTGTTACTTTAAGGGAGAAACAGCAGGAAGGAGATCTCCAGGTGGGGAAGGCTTCCTATTATGGGCTGCAGGAGAACATGTCCCCAGGGATTTATCAAGGAGTCTTTATAGCAGAGCGAGACATACTGCAGCAGTACATTAAAGCCAAGCCTGCATGGGCAGCAGAGTGCCTATTGCAGTGCTAGTGGTTCAGTAATGGTACTGTGAGGTAGAACCCAACTTAGGAGACACGGCAATGCCACAGCAGCTAGGCTAGCAGCAGCAGGCTACCATTGAGATCAGTAAGCAAGCCTAATAAGGAACACCTGCAACCTATCTAGGATAGTCATTTAAATGGAAAGGGGCATGCCTGGGAGTTACATAAACCCAGGGCTTGAGTCAGGTCAGGCAGCCTAGCCCCAGAGGCCAAAGGAGAAGGAGCTTTCTTGTGAATTGGCTGGCTAGATAACTGAGACCCCACTAAGTCTGAGAATAGCAAGTAAGTAGCTAAGGGCTGGTAGAGGAGACTGAGACCTAGAAGCAAGAAAGAGTTCAAGACCAGGGACTGACATTCCACATAATCCAATTTAAGTGATCAGAAACTGGTTTAAGTGTGTAACAAAACAGATGTTCAGTGTATATTAACCAGTTTGAGATAAACCTGGTTGAATGTAGTATCAGACTTAACATCTGACTCCCTAGGTATCTCTCCACTATTCATCCCCCTTCTCTCTCTTGCCCGCCTGTCTCTCACCCATTGACTCCTCAATCTACATTTTCACTGACTACCTGTCTTATATGCATACCAAACCAGCCTCTGGCTTCTTTACTTTTCATTCTATCCAGGAAGAGCACGTACCAACTGCTGAAACTTCCTTAGCCTGATGAAGGGTTTTTGAACCCAAAAGCTTGTTTTCCAACTATTTAAGTTGGTCTAATAAAAGATATCAGTTTCATGCAAAGAACCTTGTCTGTATCAGACTTAACTGGATTTGTCTCAAACCAATTTATGCAATGTCTGTCCCAGACCCCTTGCTGGTTTAAGATAAACCAAACACCATCAGAATCCCAGCATGCTCTCTGGGCTGGGCAGGGCTCTCTGCTCCACAGCATGTCTAGTCCCACCCCTCTGTTCCCTGGCTGCAGTTCCAGAGTCTGTGGGCTGCTTCTCCCATCCCCACACCACTCCTTGCTAAGCAGGAATTCTGCCCTCCCCTCTGCCTTGCTGTGGAGGTATCTCCTTATTAGCCAGTAGACCATATGCTGGCTACTGTCCATGCTGAATCAACAGGTAGAATCAACAGGCAGAATCAACAAGTAGCTGGTAATGTCCCTCTGTTGTTTTCTTAACTGAGTGATAAACACTGTTATCAATTCCCTGTTGGGCTAATCATGGCATCCTGGTGGAGCCTGGCCAGGACCCCCTCAGCTCCATGCTGTGGAAGGAAGGGAAGGCTGCTCTAATGCCCCCCCACCCCCAGCTTCTAGCCTGAGCCACTGCAGGAATGTGCCTGCATTTCTGGGATGTCTGTCCGGTTACCAAATTGATTTGGCATAGCCAGGTTAGACTAACCTGCAAAGATTGAATCGATCCAGACTTAGGCTCTTTGAATGTCTGTCCCTAGCCCAAGAGTCAAACAGAAGGCTGAGACTTTGTGTTACAGCCAGAGTACCTGTGTTATTCTGTTTGAGTTTTAGCCAGTGGTTTGAGTTTGGGGCTGTGAAGGGGTCAAGGCCCCGGAGGGCCAGGGTCGGGCGAAGAATGAAGGAAGTGTGGTCAGAAGCTTGTCCTTTCCCAGAACTCGGACACGGCTGGGCTGGGATCGACCCAGAAGAATAAAAGGAGCCCACCTACCCCAAACAGGAGGAGGGAGAGGCTCCAGCTGGAGCCTACATGGGCGTCTGTGGAGCCAAGAGCCACGGAGCTGGGAGCCGCGCAGCCGGCGCAGGGAGCCACATGGCAGGGGGCAGCGGAGCCAGGAGCTGCGGAGCCGGAGGCGGTGGAGTCCAGAGATGCGGAGCTGGTAACAGCGGAACCGGTGGCAGCCGCTCCAGAGGGGCGCGGGGAGAGGGGCTTTGAAGGAAGGACCCTTCTCCGGTGGCTGCAGGCCGTTTGGCCGCTTAAGAGGACCTGCGGGAGGGGAGGGAAGCCCCCACACACCCCCGGGTCTCGAGAGACAGGCAATGGGGGTACGGAGACCCCAGACCAACCGGAGCTAGCGGCACCTGGCCAAGGCCAGGTACCGTGAGGATTCCTCTTGGGAACCCCACTGCAGGACTGGTGAACGGACAAAGGGGCCAGGAGTCCCTGCCCGACAGGGCCAGAGGTTATTGGGAGTGGGAAGAATCCCCTCCGCCCCCAGAGAAGTGGGCGCCGCCGTTGTACGGCCATTATACTACTTCGTTTGCTGTATATTTGTTACCTAGCAGGGGTTAACCCCCACTGCATGGGAGCCACCCTGACGGAGGCTACCCCGGAGGACCGGGTGAGGGTGTAGGGGAGGAGGAGCCCTCAGGACCCCTGGACTTTGGAGACGAGGGACCGCATCTGGACTGCCAGCTTCCCCGCACGGGTGAACCCCCTAAATTACATCTAGTCGTGGCAGGAGAGACCACCAGAAGTAGGAACAGATAGCTGAGTACCCCCTCCTCTCCAGGGGCGATCGAGGGGATACGTGGGCTCACATCAGGTGACACACCCCATCCCCTCACAGGGGCTATTGGGGATGCAGAGGTCCCAGCTGTGCCTGAGGGGCACATGACTTCCTTAAGCCTAGCCAGGGGTTGGGATCAAACAACAAAAGTAGTAGAGACAGGGCCAGGGGCCCAGTGCCTGAGCAGAGCAAAAACCAGGGTCAGGGACCCCTAGCCCAAGAAGGATGAAACAAGTGCCCCCTAGCCCAAGAAGGATGAAACAAGTGCCCAGAGTGATGAGAACCAAGGTCAGGGATTTGTAGCCTAGGAGGGGCAAGATCAGCCCAGAAGGGCAGAGACCAGCTGCTCAGTTGCTCAGCTGCCCATCTCCCCAGGTGGGCAAATTCTGGGACCGGGGGCCCAGAGTGAGGGAGACAAGCACCAAGGGCCCAGAGATGTTGTTACCTGGCAGGGGTGAAGCCAAGAGAGCCAGACCCAAATTCATGGGCCACAGGGCAGAGACTTGCAACCAGAAGAAAGGGAAGCTGAAGCCAGGAAAACTGAAGTGTCCACTGCAGCTGAAATGGTATAGTAACACCTATGAGGCATGGGCATGGCTACAGGGGAGGTCAGAGGCTGTGAATAGCCCACAAGACAACAGGTTCCCTGGGGAGGCATGTATGTGCCAGGACCAACTTAGAGTGAAGACGGGATTGGGGACCAGTAAGTTCTGAGAGGGATTTGCTGGTAGAAGGATAGAGTGGAGCTCACTCTAGGACCCTTGGGCTACTTCCCTTTCAAAAATCAATTAGGAACATCAAGGTATGGCAGGATAAAAAGGAGGATGCATTAGAGCTTGAGCTGAACCAGAGCCATGTAGCCACCAGGCAGCATCACAGCCACCCCTGAAGCAGCAGAACTGTTACATTCACACAAACAGTGTCACCTTATAGTGAATCCTGTATGATTTTTAGTAATAGTTACACAATACAATCTAAGATGATAAATTTATCTTTAAAATTAGAGTAAGGAATATTTGGGATAAATGTGTACTAAACATTGGTGAATATTGGCTTTATGACATCTTTTAAAATTCTCTAAACTGGAGATATATAAAGAATAACAAAAACCTATATGCACCCTGAACCATTTCATAATATTTATATGCATAATACTACATTAAAGTTAATCAGATATCTAGAACTGAACATCATTTAATTCTTATTACAGATATTTACCTTTAGACTGTCATGAAATCCTCATTCTTCTTAGATGAACATATAGGTAAAAGTCTAAAATAGAAATTTTCTTACCTTTCTGCAAAATGTATACACTTGAGAAAAATTCTGAGAAAAGTTGGTCTTTTTGAAACGTGTCCTATATATGGCATCTTGGACACCCCAAAGTAATGTTGTTGGTCTTTTTAATTAATATGCAAGGAATATCATTTAACTTTTACAGCTAATCAATTCTTTAATAACTAGAACAGTATATTTTATAGAATTTTTTTACCAAAAAATATATGACTCCAAGTTTATTCTCATCTTAATAGCAACTAAGTATGCTTTTCTAGTATGCATCAGCATTTTTTCTTTGATATAGGGGCCAAATCTGTGCAGTGAATCCTAATATTTTAGATCTGGGCAAAGTTTAGATTTGGATTAAGACACAAAGTCCAAACTTAGAATTTTAGGCTGAAGCCAAAGCCTTAGATCAGGGTCTGTCAATATTTTTACACATGCAGAACCTGAGGTGGCTGGCCTGATGTCCAGGTGAGATTTGGAAACAGCAGGACAATTCCCCTCATTAGAGATCTCAAAGCATATTACCAGACTAAAAATCCAAAGCACTTTTTGAGATGAATTAACATTAGACTCATTTTTCAAGGGGAAGTTGATGGAGATGAAGTAGCCACACTGCTGCCCTTTGCCAAATCTTGCCAGAGCCAAGAATAGAACTCAACCCAATAGAACAGCTGTGTTAATTTTTTTTAATGGAAATGCTTTAGCCAGTCTGAATTTGAGATTGCTGTTACACCTTTATGAAGATTTTCCTTTCAGTTCCATAGCTACACTTATTTCTTAGTCAGAGTTTCTTGAACGCTCATTTCCATAATAACAATACAGTTATATCTCAGTAACCTTAAAGCATGCAAATCTCCACACTCTGAATGGCAAAAAGCCATTATTAGCTAAACAGAGTACAGGGATTTACATTAATCAATGTATGGCTATTTCTCAGTAATGGTACTGCAATTATCTAAATCTCTCAACTTTGATTAGTTAGGATGAGAAAGGAAGGTATTAAAAAAACAGAGCTGAAGTGAATTGAGGTTTCAAAGTTGCTATGCTTATTTTGGACATGTGGATGGTGTGTTTCCTAGGTGGTGTCATTTTGAGAGTGCATTGAGGGAGTATAATACACAGTTTCAGCATAATTTGGAGGCTACTCTGTTAACTTTTTCAGAACCCTTCATAAAGCCAAATCACATTACTCATTTTCAGGCATCAAGGCAGATGTTGCCAGGCCCGGCTACCTCCCTGATGAGGCCTGATGCATCTCACACGGCCTGGCCCACATGATCCATTCACACCGCAGCATGAAGGGCAAGCCGTCCCACATCTCCATCTACTGCTCCTCACACACTAGCATGCTGCCCAGGGCAGCAACACCAGCAGAAACACAGACACCCATTATCTCTAAGATACGATGAATTAAGAAAACTGTTGAATCCTAATTCAGTGAAGTTCTCAATTTCAATTTTAGTTCAAATGTTCCAGAAGATGGTGTTTTCAAAGCTGCAAATCCAAGGTCTACTAAGAAGAAGGACCCTCTTTCTAGGAAGATGGCAACAAATATAGGAGCACCTCTGAGCCGATACAGAGTGGAAGCAGAACTGAAGTCAAAGAACCAAATGTTGGAAATGACCAAAGACCAGCTACATTCACAGCTAGAAGGAGCCCAGGATACTATAAAGGATCTGAAGGAAAAAAAATGAGGTCCTGGAAGAGGAAATTGAGAAGCTGAAAGAATTTAAAGAGAACTGCATGTTGATCTTAGAAAGCAGAAATATTGATCCAGTTACAGGTAAAAAATCTTGAAAGAGGACGAAAACATGAAGGTGTGTCAGAAGCAGACAATGTTGTTGACAGAGAATCTTAAGGAAGAATTGCAACAATTCAGTCAAACGGCTGCAAAACAGACGGAAGAATTTCAGATGGCAAAAGAGAACTGGAAACTGGATGGAGGGGAGAGGAGAGGAACTGGTTCCTGGAGAAGCAGCTCTCCTTTCAAACAGAAATGGAAGAGTTTGCTACTGTCCTTAGTCAGGTGGAAAACCTCATGAATATGTAAGAAGGAAAGTGTCGCCTCTGCCCTGGCTTCTCAGCTCTGGGACTTGGAGCTGGACTCTCTGGGGCTGCAGGACATGGGGCTTCCCCCTTGTTCACCAGACTGCACCTGCATTGTTGCCTTATGCAGCCCCTGCCTCCCCTACCAGTCCAGTCCAATAAACAGGTGGGCCAGGCTGCTGTCTGATACCTGCCCCCTACATTTAAAAAAAATTTTTTTTTTTTTACTCATTTGCAAAATATAGAACTAAGATGACTATAAGTAGCCCTAATCCATATGGTCTGTGCATTTTCCTTGATAACCAGACCCAGGGAGTATTACATATTTCTGTAGCTTGGTAAGGAGGCTGCTCCTCTAGGAGAGAGGGAACCTTGGGTTCTGGTGCCTGCACCCAGTGCTCTTTGTGCTTTGTTTTGGGGTTTGGGTTTTGTTTGTTTTTTTACATTAAGTAGTCATTGAATAAAATGCATGAAGAGCTGAATAGAGTTCCCTCTCTCCTTGGGAGTGCTCTGTTCACTAAGCTACAGAATCAAGCACTCCTTCTGGCCCCTTGACTCTTACTTTCTTTTCCTCTTGGTGGGCCAGCTTCAGCAGGAGCGGTGGAATGTGCCCCTCTTGCCTGCCAGCGTGCAGCCTTGCTTTCCAAGGAAGCAAGATATGTGGGTATGGACCTTAATGTGTAAGTTCACTGTTTTTTGAATAAGTGTTGTAACCACATGGCTATTGGATAGAAGGGACATAGGTTGCCCTCTTATGCTTCTTCACTTGCTATGCTTTGCACTGAAATCCACTGAGGCCATCTCTCAGTTAGATGCATCCATTTAAGTAGATATCTTCCTTCTCCATGCACTGCATCCTAGCATGGCAGAAGTACATGTATTGCAAAAACAGAAGTCTTATGTGCATAAGATCACCCTCTGGAGTCTCATGTGGGAAGGCAAAGCATCTCCACAGGGCGAAATGGGATTGTCTTTTTTGGCTGCCCATTGAGAAAATGGGGGAACTAGACTTCTCAAGTCAAATAGGATCACCATTCTGAGACAAGCTTCACTTTGGGGCTGTGTCTTAGAGGTGAAATAGGATATGAGTCCAAGTACTTAAGAATACAGGCTTCTCAGTCACTTAGGCCTAGCCTTTCATTTGCTCCAGAAGAGATTTAGGGATGTCAGAATTTATACATGTTCTTAGATTTCACCTCTCCCATTTCAGAGGCACTTAAGCTGGTATAATTGAGGGAGAAAATATGCTGCATGTAACAAGCACAATTTTTCATTTTTAGGAGACAAATTCTGCACTGGCAGCACAGCTTTTTCTGCTGTTACTGACGAGTAGGAAGAAAGAAGTATGGCCAAGCTCTCCAATTTGTTTTCCACAATCCCCATGGTTAATTTAGTGAATTCAGTGGAGTGACAGAAATGTTTATTACATAGGTGCTGAACAAGCTGAACATGAATCAAATAACTGACAAACCCGAGTATTCCCTAGTTTGTAGAGGACACTTACCCATCAGCTGCAGTTCCATCTGTCAGCTTTATTTCAGGTCACACACTGAGTGGTAGCAGGTATCTAGGAGAAAATATGAGTTTTCTCCTTTGCTTTTCATCACCTTCTCTGGGAAAGAAAAAAGTGACTGGAACCCAATTAAAGTCTGCCTGGACTTTGGCCCAAATCTCTAACCGGAAGTAGAATTCTTATGGAGTAAATGAAGGGGTCTTTCTGAAAACAGCTATGTTCACTGAACACCACCAGTTCTTTCTCACATCACCTTTGGTCTTGTGAACTGAATGAGGCAGCAGCACTGGAAAACACATTCTGTAATCAGACAGTTAAAGAGTACATTGCAATACATTTGGGGCAATGTGAGGGAGCACAGGCCATATTTTGGTGTTATATAGAATGACTTATCAATGTTCCCTTAGGCACATGCAAGAGGCAAAAAAAAAAAAGCTTTCTAAATATTGGGCTCAGCTCTGATCTGCACAAAGTTAACAATAAGAGCAAGCTTATCTGAATTATGGCTCAGAGGCTCCCGTAGCTGAGGCTCTTATATTGTGTGTTCTGCTCCACATTCCCTCCCATCCTGTCATACCCTCTCCTTCTCTCAGGAGATGCAAGTGTGGGAAGGATGGTGATGTCCAGCTGTGATAAGACAAAGCGTGTGTCTGCATGAGAGCCTTTACTGAAACAGTAGCATAGTTTACTGTGCAGTAAGCATGTGTCTACATGTGCATATACTTACTGTGCAGTAAATGCCACTATTCAAGAGTAAATTTGCTACCTGAAAATGCAAGTAGCAAATTTACTCATGAGTAGTAACTGCACAGTAACACATGTGTAGATGCCAACCTCTGGGGCTGAGGCTATGGCAGCCTCAGCCTCAGGCCTTTAAAAGACTGGAGATACTACGAGCCCTGGGGCACATACAGGCAGCCTGAAGCCACTCCAGGCCCCTATGTCCCCCTGGGCAAGCTGCAGGCCAGTTGTACTAGCCTGCCTGCACCCTGGTGCAGCTGCTTGGCCTGTACCTGACTCCTGCCAGGGCTGTTAGAAGCCAGGCCCAGCTGCAGGGAGCTCCTGGCTACTGGAGCTAGCTCGAGCTGCCCTCAGCCCATCCCCTGCAACCTGCCCAGAGCCTGCAGGTGGTGCAGGGCATTGCTTCACTGTGCAGCTGCCAGTCCCATGCCATGCCCATGTGCTAGGCAGAGTAGGCGGCTGCCCAGGCTTCACCCCAATGGCCTTATCATCACCTACACCAGTGCCCACCACCTGTGGCCCCAACTGGTCACAGGAGGAGACTGGTGATGTTGTGGCGCTGTGGGGCGAGGTGGAGGTGCAGCTTCTGTTTGCACAGGGTGGGCATTTCAATGCCCATTTGTATGAGAGGCTGTCAGGCTGGATGCGGGAGTGTGGGCACAACCAGTCAGAACAACAGTGCCACAGAAAGGTCAAAGCCTTTTTGGCACAGTGGGTCATCGTCACCAACCACCATCATTGGTCAGGATGTGACCTCAAATCCATGCCCTTTACAGCAACTAACAGAGATCCTCATGCCCTGGGACCCAGGCTGCAGCTATGCTGTGTACAGCAGCATGGGGGCCTGCCTGATCCCCTACCCTGGCCTAGCACCCACAGTAATGTGTCACTAGGGGAGGACCCTTTGGGGTACCAGCAACCCATACTGCCAAGCTCCCCATCTGCACCCTCTACCAGCAGCTCAGGGAACCCAAGCCAGCACCTGCCCTGACAGCTCCTCAGCTCCAACCATGAGGCATGGCCAGCTGTGTCACTACCAGACACCAGCAATGCCAGCTTCTCCCTGGGGGCCCCTGCCCAGGTGCCCACATGCTGTGCCCTGCCTTCTGAAGAGTCCACCCAGAGCCACATGCCATTGCTGCCAGCCGGCACCAAGTGGAACCATTGGCTCCTGCCCCACTTGAACCAGCTGCACTCCCCTGGCCCCCAGGTTCCCCCTCCATAGCATGCAGGGAGGTGGAAAGCTGAGAGACAATGCCAAACTTTATTGTGCAGCCCATGCCCTGCAGCTAGGTGGGCACAGGCATCTCCCACACCAAGGCATGCATCTGTGCTGGCACCAATATCCTGCAAGTAAACTGATCTCAGTTCAAAGGACCCTATGTTTTTAGTTTCATATAAAAGTCTCAGAATTAGGTGTCATTAATACTTATAATTGCTTGGAAGATTGCAACAATGAAAATAAAATAGTCACCAAGCCTGGTCTTCTAATCCAGTTACCATTATTAATCTTTTCTCCAAGGAATCTTCATTTTCTATTGATGAATGTCAAACCGCATTGATTTGTGTTCAAGAAAATGTGTATATAAAACTAAATATAAACTTGCCATGTATTTTTCTGTTTTCACTGTTGGCCAGTAGAAATAATATGAAAATTACTGGTTCTATATAAATAGTTGTAAAATAAGTAGTTATTTTATACCACAGCATTTAGGCCTTATGTTGGCAATGACTTATACAACTTCATATTTTTATTTTTAATGTGTTCAACCCCATTAAAGTAGCAAGAAAAGAAAAGGCACATATGTACCAATGAAAGACTGAGGTATAGATCTAGCAGGCCAAAAAGTCTGGCATGACTAGTAGGTTAATAATAATAATAATAATAACAATAATAACACCTAACTCTTATATAAGGATTTTCATTAATATATCTCAAAACACTGTGCAAAGTACTATCCCTATTTCATTCATGGGAAAATTGAAGTATGCAGTGGTTATTAGACTTTTTAGCATCACCCAGAAAGATATACAGGACAACAAAACATACTCTAGCACAGGGGTTTCAGTGAAGCTGGTGGCACACAGTGGCATGGGGAAGCAGTGCAGAATGGTGAATGGGGGAGGGGGGGTAAGAGGCACACAGAGCAGGACAGGAGTAGCCCTGTATTGAATTTCTCCCATCTGGAGCAAATTTGCTCCTGACAGGCACTAATGTAGATGTTGGAAAGCTTACTGCATCTTATTTTACTGTGCAGTGAACTTAAAGTACATAAATAACATATGTAGACACACCCAATACCTACTTTTTAGGCTTTCCATCTCTGGAGTGACTACAAAACTCCTTTAAGATGCTTAGCTTCTCTGTATAACATGGATAGTTAGGTTCCCCAAAATACAGTTCAAAGCAACCAGTCTGTTCATCCAGCGGGGGCCTACAGGTAGAAAATAAGAAACTTGGAGATCAGGAGTATGTCCTAAACCTCACTACACTCTGGAGCTTATGTACCTGAATCAGGATAGCAGTGCCACTTTCCAAAGCCAGGAACCCTCTCTTTACAACAGACTCCTACAACCTCTCTTTCAAAAGCCAAGCAGTGTCACACTTTTTGATGGTAGTTGTGTTATGCCCTTCTCCTATCCTATATGTCAGTGAGCTCATTCAAAGTTCAATTTTGTCCTCATGTATGAAGATTCATACCCAAATCCCAGAACCTCCAACTACCAGGCAGGGAGTGAGGGCTACAGCGCAGAAAGGGTATGAGTTTCATGGGGTCACAAAGAGGGAGAGATTAGGCTCAGAAAGGACCTTTCAGATGATGATTGTTGCTGCAGCCTGATACTGTAGGTGTATGTTAGACTTGGTCTAAGAAGGCATACCAGAAAAAATACCTGGTTTCTGGATCCTGCTCATTTCTATGAAGACTGAGGTGTGTCTGACCATGCACGGAAAAAACATTTTAGGCACCTTATGATATATAACATAAAAATGTGGTACCTGTGGAGGATAAGCACCTCCTGGATTAAGCAGCATAAAATCATATGGTTAGGAAGGCCTCCGGAGGCTCATCTAGTTCAACTGCCTGCTAAGGGCAGGAGCATCCCTGCCTAAACCATTCCAGACAAATGCTTCCCTTACCTGCACTTAAAAACTTACAACAACAGAGATTCCACAATCACTCCTGGTAACGTTACAGTATTTAAAAAACTCATATTCAGAAAGTTCTTCCTACAATCCCATCTAAATGTTGTTGAGATTTAAGCCCATTACTACTTGTCCTGCACCCTGTGCGCACAGAAAACAATTGAGCACTGTCCTTATTATAACAACCCCTTTTGTATGTTTGAATAGTGACTTTAAGGATAGAAATTTTGGACTTAGTAACTTCCTAACTTCCAACAAAGTCATGATTTTAAACACCTAGGACCTTTCTTTTGGATCTGTCCCTATCTCTTTTCAAGAGGCCACTACACCTCTCCTTTCTTTAATTGTTATATAAATCATCCTTGCCAATATTTAAATTAAGTTGTTCTGAGAAGAAAACAGTAACTCTATTTCCCTTGAAAATGGGAGGAGTTTGATTGAGTTTAGAGTCAAGGACCACTAGCTGTAATAGGGGAATCTAATAAATAATTCACTGAAAGAACTGTGAAATTCCTTACAGTTTGTCATGTGGCAATTGTAAAAAAAATCACAGATTTGCTTTCTTCTAAGACTGAACAAGGGACTTTATTAAAATAAAAATATTCTCTTCAGCCCCTGAACTACTGACAGATTTAGCAGTATGTCTCTCCTCTCATACACATTTTATATGTCAATAGAGAATGCAAAATGTTCACAACAAAATGAAATGAAGCAAACTTTTTTAGTTTTTATTTCCTTTCAAAATTAATGAATTACAGATTAAACAAAAGCTTAATTCACAAAATTATAGAATGAATCTGTTTTCAGTTATAAGAAAGCCAGATCTGTATTTATGAAGTCATGTAGAAATGCTATGAAATAAATATTTGCATGTGGTTTACACTAAAAAGAAAATGTTCTATGGCAAGCGTTGTCAACCAGGGGTACGCATACCCCTGGGGTACTTGGGATGGCCCCATGGGGTAGGCGCAGCAGTGCAGGGAAGCAGCACGTGGCAGAGGCACAGTGGTGAATGGTCGAGGCGGCTGCCATGTGTGAGCTCCCCACCCTCCACTACTGCCATTCACCAAGCCGCACCACCGCTGCTTTGTGTCTGGCTGGCCATCAGCCCCCTTCCCCTGCTAGCCGGCCATTAGTTCCCCCCCTCCCTCTGGAAGAGGGTATACTCCAGAAAGGGTACACACCAGAAGGGGTACACTGCTTAAAAAAGGTTGAAATCTCCTGTTCTGTGGAATTTTGACAGGCATTTAATTTGAGATTCAGAGTATATTTTAACCCCACTGTGGAAACTGAGGGCTACAAGTCCAAAACATCAAATATTAAAAAGCAAACTAATGAACAAGAGCAACAACAACAAGCATTTTCCAAGGGTGGAAAATATCCTGTTCCACAGAGTTTAAAATATGAGGGGAGCAAAGTATTAGGGCAAACAGGGTAGCAGCTACTGAGGACAGAGTGAATGCCCTACAGTGATGGTGAAATACTCTGTTTGCTAAGATAAATATGACATATGAAGTGACAAATTACTAAGGGGGCAAAAAATATAATTTTTGAGGACACTAAATGTGCTTCTCAAGGATTAAACTCACACCAATATTTTTCCTTAATTGGACTTTTACAGTCACAGTAGGAGCGTTAAATGGTTACTATATAACTCTTATACGCGTGGTGGGGTGAACATTCATTGAAAGGTCAAACTTGCATTTAATGAGTTCCTTTGAACTTTGATTCATCAAAGGATTAATACAGAGTAAATCTGAGGCTATAGACAGATAAATAATTATATTGGTTCGAGGGAGTAAAGTGGCACTCATGAATGTTCCTCAGCTGATCTATTGCTTCTGCTTCTATCCCACAATAACTGGAGGTGAGCCCTGGCAACACAACCTGGCTTCAGCCAGGAGTAAATACTCTGCTTTAGCTTTCACTTGCTAGGTGCATCTACATGTTCATTAATGTGCTGTAGTTACTGTGCATTAAGTTTAGTACTTGGATAACCAAGTACTAAATCTGTGCACAGTAACTCATGCTACTGTGCAGTAGCACTGGCTTATGGGTTTTTAGTGACATTTACTGTGCAGTAGCCTAATACTACTCTGCAGTAGTGTATTAGCATGGTTTTTGCCTGGCACGCTACTGCATAGTGTTATTAAGCTACTGTGCAGTTAGCATCTCATGTAATCACACCCACTGTGTGATAGGTAAAGGGAAGCAAAACAGCTGCAATGGATTTAGCTGAATCACAGTAGGTTGTCCCTTTGTTCTCCCTTAAAATATATACTTTTGTAATTTTGTGAGCTTTTCTGAAATTTAGAACAGGCTTCTTGGTTGTACATAGCTCTCATCATTAACCACTTGGAGATATTTACAGAATCACAAATTGATATAAAAATAATTTGGATGTGAGCAAAATGTCTCTCATAAATGATCTAACTTTAGCCTGATATCAACCAGGAGTTTATATATAGTTTCATATCTTGAATTTGAATAGCTTGGTTTAATCCTCCTTTAATTATCTCTCCCTGTTATTGAAAAATTTGCTTCAAAGGTCACAAGAACTGTGGAATCAAAATCCCTTCTGTTATTTATTTTTAATCAATAGATTTTTTTTAAGTGGTCCAAGCTGCAGGAAGTACCTATTTTTTAGTGTGTAGATTTGTCTAAATCTTCTCAAAGAGACAAAGGATATGTTAAAAGGCCTGCATCTTACCATCCATCACTTGAACCCATTTCCTTTTTAACTAAGAATCAGTATTCATCAGGGCAAAACGTTAGACAGGTCATCAATTTGCCAATGCAAAAATGTGCATTCCCCCACAACTCTATTTAAATATTAAATAGATTAGATGGTTATATTTATGATGAGCCAAATATTTATAAATAACTTGACATGGAGCAAATCCATCTTATGCATAGAACAGTAATAGCATTCTTACAAAAATTAAGCCCTAGCCCTAAGGGGATAATGGAAGCCTGTTGAGTCCAGGACCTGCTTGAAGCTGCTCTAAATTATATTAGGAGACAGAACCAAAAGACCTGGAAATAATGGTCAGTGGAGAGCAGTGGTAGCTTAAATTATCTTTTCCTTTCTCTTCAGCTGAAGTAGAGTTCTAATTTTTATCTTCAGATAGCCAGGACTACCATCTGTCCCAATGGCCCTCAACCTTTTTAGACTCAAGGCTTCCCTCTATAACTTCTGTGAATTGAGCAGCACCCCATTTCAAAAATTATCATGTTTATTGTGGCAGCTACCTCATTGTTGAGAGGCTGAATAGTGGAGGCAGGGGAATGGCCAGGCAGGGATTGAGCCTGACCCTGGGCTTATGTACTTATCTCCTCACACCAGGTTCATATCCTTACACACCTCCTGGCACCCTTAAAAGTATTTCACAGCAGCCCTACATACCCTGGCACCCTGGCTGAGATCTATCCATCTGCTGACATTCAAAGTAAAATAAATAAATTAAGGGATTGATGTCAAAGTACTATGCAAGGTTTCTTTGTTGGCTTCAATTTTGTTTCTTGTTCTTTATTATATGCCACCCTAGTTCTTATAAGTTTGAGTGTCTTTTTTGGGGGTGTGTTTCTATCTGCAGCTATAGTCATTCACGAGTTTTAGGCAAATGAGTTTTATAGCTGTCTCTTTTGAAATTTGTAAGATTTCTCTACAGTTTGGGAGTCTTGAACAAGTGCTCTTGTTTTGACTTATCTCCCTGATTGCTAACTGTGACATTTGGCAAAACCTGATCCTGGGGATCTGGGACAGAAGTTCAATAAACCAATTTAACCTAAATCAGTTAAGTCCGTTACTACATCCATCCAGGTTATCTTAAACTAGTTTCAGCCATTTTGAAAGAAGTTTATGTGCACTGAATTTCTGTTGTATTACAGATTTGAAACAGTGTCCAGTCACTTTTATTGGTTTATGTCTAAGTTCTGTCCCTAGCTTTGGATTTTTTCATGACCTGATCCAGATCCCATTAAATGTTTTTTCAGATGTGACTCAGGATCCATTAATGTCAAGGTTAAAATTCTCCTTCACTTCAGTGGAGCACGGTTTAGCTAACATGCTTCTCTACACAGTAAATCAGTTTACTGTGCAGTAAACAACCGCGTCTACATGTGCCAATGCTTACTGCACAGAAAACTGCTTTAATCATGAGTAAATGTGCTACCTGCAAAGGCAAGTAGCATATTTACTCACAAGTAGTTACTATGTAGTAGCATACATGTCGACACTGTCCAGGAGCTAATTTACTCCTGGTCAGCCCCAACACTCAGGGGCTAGCCCCAGGGCCATGGGGCTGGGAGTCTTTCCTGCCCCACGGCTAAGCCAGCTCTATGCCTGCCCCAGCCCCAGGCCCTTAAAAGCCTGTGGGGATGCTGGGGCCCAGGTGCATGTGCTGGCAACCTGTGGCCACAGCTTGCCACTGTATCCACCAGCACAGGCTGCAGAGCAACTGCAGCAACCTGCCCACAACCTGGCACTATTCCCTGGCACCACAGTGCTACACAGCTGCCAGGGCCATGCTATTCAGGGGGCTCCAGGCACCTGCCAGGCCTGGCAGTACCCAGGCCCAGCTGCAGACTGCAACAATTACCCATGGGATGTTGGCCTCAGTGAACTCAAGGCAGGTGGTGAGGGTGTGCCAGCATTCCTTCAGCTGACTGAAGGCACACTCCACGAGGGTGTGGGTCTGGCCCAGGCACCAGTTGAAGTGTGCCTAGTGGGGGTCCAGCTGGCTGGTGTAGGGCTAGAGGAGGAGTGGATAGGCAGGTTCCCCAACGAGGAGGCATGGGACCAGCACCATACCCAGCCAGAGGTCTGGCACCTCCAGCACAAAACACCTGCTCTTCACCAGAGCTGGCAGGGCAGAGTTCTGAAACACAAGGGCATCTTGGAAACTGCGCGCCCAGCTCGCACTCAAGTTTCTAAAGGCACTGTGGTGGTCAATAAGGGCCTGGATCATGACAGAGTGGAAGCCCCACTGGCTGAAGTAGGGGCAGTCACCTTGGAGCAGGCAGACAATGAAGATGTGTGTCCTGACCAGGTCCCTGATACACTGGGGGAAGCCCAGGGTTTGGAAACCACCCCTACTGCCAGGTGGTCATACACATAGAGCACCACGTGCCCCAGCACATCCTGGAAGCACCACCCACCTCCAGGATGACCCCCCCAGCAATGGCCTTGCTCATGCCAAAGAGGCAGCCAATGTTGCAGAGGTTCACAGGCATGGCCAGCTTCAGCAAGGCAATGGCCAGTCAGGTGTCTGTGGGGAGGCGCTGCCATATGGTGCTCTCCTGCTACTGCTGTTGTGGGTGGAGCTGCTCCAGGAGGTCTTGGAAGGTGGCCTGGATCATCTGGAACACCTCCAGTCACTACTTGTCTTCCCAGGTGATCTGGATGACATGAAGCCACCAGTTCTGGCTGGCTGTGTAGGCCTGGAGGTGATGGGGCTGGAGGCCCAGGATGGCATAGATGGGCCTGTTATTGGCATCCAGAGGTGCATCACTGGCATGCCTGCCAGGGTCAGGCCAGCAGGACAGGGTCCAGGTGGAAGCTGTGGGGTGAGACTGCTGTGCAGTGTGGCTGTTGAGGCAGCTGCTGCATGCAGAGGCCAGACTGCCCTGGGCCAGATGATGGTCACTGTGGTGGGCCAGCAGGGCCAGCAGTATGACCAGCGGGATCACAGAGTGCTGGATGTCATTGCCAGGGGCAGGGGTTGAAGCAGCCATGGCACAGGGAGGCAGAGGCTGCAGCAAGAACCATCATTGTGCATGCTGCTCCTGGCCAGAAAAGTGGCTAGCCAGGGAGTGGGGCTACTTTTAAAGATGACCTTTGCCCACAGGCACCTGTGGCTCAAGTGTCCGGTTCCCCCGGTGGTGGCAGGTGCCTATTGCAGGGCTGTAGGAAGAAGGAACAGTTCACTGCTAGGAGCAGCGGAATCTGCTTCCGCTTCCCCGTACATGTAGATGCATGGCCAGAAGCATTTACTTTCAAGTAGTTTACCCAAGAGTAAACTGCTCCCAACCATTTGCACATGTAGACACCTCCACTGAACACTTTTAGAAACTTCAACCTATTATAACAGCAGTCTGATATAACTGTTACTGTATTCATGGAAAAAAATCCTATTGATCTTAATGGGAGACTGGCCATGCAGCAAATCATGAGGATTACTGGGAAATATCCCAGCATAATATACAGCAGCCTCAGGTACACTAAAGGCTCAGTAGGCTTGTTACCAGCTACCAAGATCTGACCCTTGGGATCATTTCTGATTAAAAACATTGTCTTTTTCTAGAAAATACAACCTGGGATGAACTGGAAATGCTTCATTGACCACTGATAACTGTTGAATACCAAGGCTCAACAATGGTTTATACAAAGTTTTTTAAAACTTCCCCAATGCATGTAAAAAAAAAAGTGGAAAGTAGCTGATATTTTGTTTTTAGTACTGTTATATGCACAGATAAGTTTTAACTGATTTTTCTTAAATGTTTCATAAGCTCTTAAGTAGTCATGATATTAAATTAGAAGTGAAAGATAGAAATAAGGGTGAACATTATCTTGTTTTCTAGTTTTTTTCAGGACTACCAACAGTTTACCTGTAGAAATGAATAGAAAATGTGCATCATCTAAAAAATATTTTCTGCATGAAAAGAGTTTTGGAATCTAAGATTCCAAAAAGCCTTTAGAAGAAATAAATGGGAAAAAATGAATGTTGTTTTCCTGTAATTGCAGTGCTGTGCCTCTTAATTATTTGATTTTTTTGTATAGATATCTGAATTCCTTATTCTTTTTATACACTGTTATTTTTTATGTTAAGCTTCTTGCTTCATCTGATCCAACTGTGCAATGCCCAAACTATTTTTTATGATTGATCATGTTATTTATGACTTCTATAAATCTTACCTCCTTTTCTGTAGCTCTTTTCTTGCAATGGAAGAGCGGTGTTTTCTCCAAAGAAAATTTAAATGTTCATACTATGTAATTGAAGTGTTTACACACATCTTTTATTTACCTATTAACTTTATCTAATACTTAAGACACACTAGTAGAATACTCTGGTGTTGTTTATCCTCCTTTTATATTTCCCTCATCAATTCTAATCCTAAATACTTTATCTGACATAGTAATTGAAATACAGAGAGGATTTTTAAGGTCAGTAATGGAATACTAGAGCAGAGGTTCCCAAACTTTTCTTATTGAGTACCCCTTTCCAGATTTACCAGCTGCCCACCACCCCTACCAGAATACATTTTGTAGTTTAACCCCTTAAATGCCAATTATTATCATACTGAAAATTATATTACACAATTTCTCCTGCGTACCTTCCAGAGATGTCTTGTATATTCTCAGAGGTATGCATACCAGAGTTTGGGAACCCTTGTACTAGAGCATTTTCTTTCTCCTTGTGTATCAAGTTGACAGTTTTGATTCCACATAGAACTGCTGTCTCTTTCAATTTCTTTCTCAAAATAAATTTTGTTTTAATAAACAATTCTCTTTCAATATTATTTAGCTTAATTATGCAAATTTATAGAATCTGACAGGAAAACAGATGTGGCCTAAAGATATTATTACTCTTGATCAAATAAACAATCAGTGAGAAGAATCCATTATATTAGACAAAAATGATTTAGGTAGCTAGGATTTGATAAATGAATGTGAGCTGACTAAATGCCCCTGAAACTTCCTGGGTTTTTTTGTTTGTTTGTTTGGGGGAGTTGTTTTGTTTTGTTTTTACTTCTGTAAAAGATGCAGTAAAAATATGAAACAGAAAAAGAGTTTGGTGTTGGTCCTTTGTATAATTTCACTCAGTTTCATCCGTCTATAACTCCTCCAAATTAAGAATTCAAGAATTCTAGGTGTGCTCTAAGGCCCTAAAGTGTTTAAACTGCAATAGCTTTATTATAAAGAACTTACAAGACAGTACAATGAGACAATAATACAAAAGGGAAGAATAGAGGCTCATGTTCACTAATAAAGGGGCTTACCACACAGACACAATTTTTCACATCCTACTGTGAGATCTGTGCCTAAAAAAACAATTTGTCACTAAAGACTTGTTGGGTAAGACTGCTGTATGGAAAAGGATGGAAAAGAGTTATCATTTGATAATAGGATGACTACAGCTACATACAGATGCTATACTTCTAACTCATCTAAGTGCTAAACTATACATCGGAGAGTTTAAATCAGACAAAAAATTGCCAACCCAATTTAACTTAGTTCCTGAGGAAGTGCACTATGTAGATCAGGCTAACCCATGCCCAGTCTAACCAAATGTGTATGCATGTTCAGAGTGAAGCCCCAGAACTAGGGAAGTCCAGCAGCTCACCCCAACCCTGGGGCTGTACCTTTCTGAATTCCACCCCACAACCAGGCTACTTTTATCCCTCCAATCCTCCCACTCCTGGATGGAAAGCCCTTCCCTTGCAGAGCTACCAACCCTCCTCAGCTCTGTAGACCCACCAGCTCTGGCTTAAAGTAAGCCACATGATTGTAGGTCAGATCCTGGGAATATGCTTCCTACTCTTTTAATGTTGTAGGAAATACAGGGTAGTGCAGAATGCTCAGCTACAGTGTGTAAATTTAGCCTGAGATTGAGTTTCAGTGGCCTCAGGGGAATCAAAGATGGCCAGGCATGTGATATGACTATCTTTGTGGGGGAAGAGTTCCAAAAGATCAGAGTATTCCATTAAAAATTACCAGTTTTTAGAGGCACCATGTCAACTTTTTGGGCAAGCTGATCTAAAAAAAAATTGCAAATTAACACATATTACAATTGTAAATTGTAATATGGACAATCCAGGATATAAAATACATCTGGGGAATAAATGTCATGATTTTCAGTCCTGTTTTGCAAAGTCATTACAGAGCATGCCTACTCATAAATTCTATTTCCTGCCTTATTTTTTTATTTTATTTTTTTGCATTTAGTTAATGAGAATCTATAGCTTTTACTGTTTGATCCCTCTGGAATGCATACCAGCACCTTTACAGTTTTTGCAGCCATAGGCAGTCTGAAAAATGTGCTCCCCCTCATATTCCCACACATCTACTTACACAACAGAGTCTCTAAACATTTTGCTGCCCATAATAATTTGCTGCCCTAGGCAGCTTTTTATTTTGCCTATGTGGTGGAACCTGCTCTGGGAATTAGTGATGTCTGATATCCAGGTTTCTTCTTGGCTTGCTTTTTCATTTGGCCGTCCATACACAACTTACTGGCTCGGCTGGTTGAATCGCTCCTAAGGTGGCTCCCTTCCCAAATGTGTTGGCTACCATCAAATGGCTTTCTTCCTAGCCGCTGAGCTACTCATCTGACTTTCTTGACAACTTGCAGCTGGGCAGCCTGACTTTCCATTTCTTCTAGCAGGCTTATAAATCCTGAGAATCCATATATGTCAAAAGCTGAACTTTTATAAGCACTCTCACTTTCTTCCATCCTCTCACTCCCTAAGTCACTCACTTACTCTCTCCATCTTCCCCTTTCAGTTTCTGGCAGGCTACAGCTTTGTTGTCATTTTGACTGCCCTGCAATTGATGGTAGGCACTTTGATAGCCTTCTGAAGTGCTGGTAACTACTGCACTACTTCTTGAGGTATGGCAGGAAGCCACAGACTTAAACATAAAATAAATAAACAGCATGAAGTGTTACTAAACTGCAAGCTCTAAAGTTCCTCCTTCTTCCCTTTCATCTCAGTTCTAGTCCCTAAAATGAATATTCTGTATGATTCCTTGTAGGAAATAATGGTTGCAGGTATTCACTTCTGAGTTCACAAACTGACAGATTTTCCCTTGAAAAGCAAGTGTTATTTCACTGTGGTTAGCTACAGACATTCAAGAAATTCGTGGCAGAATTGATCAAACCTACACTGTTTTCTGTAAGCAGAGTAGGTTATTTTGGGAGCAAACAGAACACATGTTCTCCCTTTGCTGGGGGAAGCATGCAGGATGCCTGCACTGGCCCAGGCCAGCAGGGTGGGCGTGCTCCCGCATGTCTCCCAGCAGGCTCCATGTGCTCCCCGAGTTGGAGTTGCCGGAGGTTGCCAAGTGCAGCTGAGTGGCTGGGCCACTCCTGATTGGCTGGCGGGTCCATGTGACAGAAGCCTCCTTCCCTCCTTCCTCCCCTCCCCAGGTGCCTGGCTGCAGCTGACAGTTGGCAACAGGCAGGAGATACGCTGGGGAGAGAATCTGTGCTGGCTCAGGTCTGGGACAGCCAGCCAAGGTCAGATCCATGTGGCGGTAGCCTCCGTTTCCTCCCCCACCCCACCACCTTTCCCACTGCCTGTCTGTGGCTGACAGCTGGCCGCAGGTAAGAGGCAGAGCTCAGGAGAGAGTCTGTGGTGGCTTGGCCTTGTGACAGCCTGGGGGTAAGATGTGCTAGGCTGTGTGTAGACAAAACGAGCATATGTGCACGACACTTTAAAGTGGACTAAAAGCTTTTGCACCACTTTAATGGTGTCGGTGTTTGCATGCCTCGGCGGTGTATTGAGCATTAATTCCAGTCACTGTAGGAAATTCGGCAGTGTAATATGCCTTAAATTGCTTGGGGTGCAGCAAACGGAGCACCAGGCCCTCCGTACAGCCCCACAGCTCTGTAAGAAGCCCTGCAGGCAGCCTGGCAGCAACCCAGGAAAGCAGTCTCTGCCCAAGAAAAGTGGTGCGCCTGATTTTTTTTTTTTCTTCCCCTGGAGCCTACTTGCCTGCCTGAGCTGCATGGGGGCCTGATGCTTCCCTCCATGGCTGCAGTGACCCCCGGGATCACCCAGGCTGGGTGTCTGTGGGCAGGTGCAACCTGGGGAGGGGTTGCAGCTGCCATGGAGGGAAGCACCAGCCTCCCTCCCCCCTGCAGCCCAGGGCCTGCTCCTCCTGCCAGCAGCTCACCTTCCTCTCCCTGCCAAAGAGGCAGATAAGTCAGCAGGGTGTATGCATGAAACAGGGGTTTAAGCAACTCTAAATTGAAGTGGTGTTTTTTAAAACCCACCACTTCAATTTAGGGCACCTGTTTCATCTACACATGGCCCTAGGCACTTAGCTGAAGTAGCCAAGCACACTAGCATGCTTCCTAGGTAGGGGGAGCTAGTAGGGGGCTGCAAAGGTGCCTAGGATACTGGCAGATAGTGATCAAACTAGAATTAGTAGAGAAACTGGTACAGAAGTTCAATTTAGGTCTAACCTAAATCAATTAAGTTTGAATGCATATCGATTCAGGTCTATCTTAAACTGGGTTCTGCCATTTTTAATTGGTGTGTATGTGCCAAACTTCTGTTCTGTTACAGATATAGTCTGGTTACTGATCATTTATACCAGTATAAGTATAATGTCTGTTACCTAGCCTATTCTATTCAGTCACCTAGACCTCAATTCTGAAAAAGCCTTTTCATGTTTTATCTGATATTCCTTCTTTCCTCCTTACATTGCTAACATTTTACATTCATTTCCAATGCACCTGGGGACAATACTGAGTGATTTTTTAATATGGGAGTAAAAAAAAATAAAAAGGAAAATCTCATTTAAAAACTGCATCACTGTTTAAGTTCCCCAAAGAGATGAAAGATATTTGACTGCTCAACCAATTCTCCTTCCTCCTATCCAAATATACCTTCTTCCTGTTCAAAAAAATATATGCCAGATTTCTTGAGATGTAACCTCTCAGCAATACCTTTTCTAGAAATAAAACTTCTTATTTTTGTTATATAATCTTCTAAAAATCTTGCTGGGAAACAATACAATACCCTTCCATGAACTATCAACAATTCAATAAACTGGCCAGGTCACAGGTCAGGATGGTTTACTCTAAGCATATATTGAATATAACACCTCCCTTGTGCAGGCATTTGCCTTCTGCTCACTCTGTCCAGTACACCAACTTAACTGAGCATTCTTGAAGTTGCTGAATAGTACTTGGCTACTGTTTGGCAGGGGAATGGAATTGCAAACAGAGCTAATATTGGTGCAGCTAAATGAATAGAGATTTGCTGTGCTGCATGAATAACACCATTTTGAGACGGTCCCAAGTCTCAAGACACTATTAAAAATGTTGTAGTCCTGAAATGATCCATACCATTTATTTTTGACGAAATCCTGTTACAATATTTCCAAAATAAAAAGATGGGGGCGGGGATTGCCTCAGAATCAATGTAGAGAAAACATGTAAAATATTCAAAGACTGAAATTTATAGAAAGCATTTTGAACTTATTCAATGAAACATTTCAATTGATACCATCCTATATTTGCACTTTCATGTTATGATTTTTTTAAAAGAGTGTTTTTTTTCTTTATATTTGATTCAGGCCAGGAATTGTTGGTCCAGATGCTTTACAATCCCCAAAATCTTAGGAGACAGGAAAATCAGTGTCTTGCTCCACTTTGACCCTGATAAAAAATGAGTTTAGTTTTTAAAAATGTTTTTATAAATTCCATTCATCTGCCTTGATATTCCCCTGCCATATCAGTGGTCTTTGTTGAATCTCTGACCCCATGATGTCTGAACTTCCGACAATGTTGGTGTTGCAATGTTAGCAGCTTGACTGCAAATCAATCAAAATTATTTTGAAAGTACATGTTGGAAATAAAAGAAAAGGCTAAAGGTGACAGTTTGGCCTGGGGGCTTTCTTCATGCTGTGGGAATATAAAGTATATTTTTCCCTCTTATTGCCTGAAGAAAAATTTCTGGAGGGCAAGGACAAAAGTGATATTTCTATATGTACTGATCTATATACAGGATCAGTCTGTCTTCATTCACTGCTGGCACTAGTATTGCCTATGGCCATGGGTATGTTTTAAGTTCATTTAAGTTAGGCAGATACTGGGTTCATAGTGTGAATCATTAGACAGTTCTCTACTTAGGCACCTTCCTGATATTTTGCATCTGAGAGATGAGTAACACAAAAAAAACCTGAACTACATTTTTCCCTGAAATGGAGGCTGGGTACTGTTTCGCTGAACCTGTATTTCATACTTTTCTTTTTCTCCACTATAATACTTTTTGTGTGCTTATACACAAACGAGTCTCTATTCCCAAATGGAAAGGCTGTAAGGAGGAAAAGTAGTCTCCTCTGAAAGCAAGTAAAAGGTTTATGGGCATCTTCAACATTTATTACCCTGACAAAAGATCCCTGGGGCCCCAGATTGCTCAGCATAACTGGGTAGGATTCACTATTTTACAGCTTCTAACATTAATAAAAGTGAGGAATTCTGAAGGAAGGGGTGATGTAAATGCAAATAGGCAAATTCCCTCTATTTGTCTCCTGACATGCACATTCTTGAGACAACTGCTGAGCTTTTACTTACAAGCAAAGTTCAAGGTCAGTCTTTCTACCCAAGGTTTCATAGTATAGATTTAATCCCTTGAAGAAAATAAGCTTTTTTACTCAAAGAAAACACTTCATTTTATTTAGCTTCTTGTGTTTAGTTTCTTTTCTACTGCAAATGAAACTAGCCTTCTTGTGGTGTGATGAATAGTTGGTCCAGGAAGACTTGATTATAAGAAATACATTGAAAGAACTATTCAGAAGAATCGTGCTGTAGTTCAGAAGAAGCACTTGACATCAGGTTTCATGGAACAGTATCCCAAACGATCTGGAGACCTATCTGTAATGTCTAAGAAGATGTTCTAGTAATCTCATGAATGACTAGAAAAGCAAGTTTACCTATTATAAGTTTGCACTGTATTAATTAAATTTCCTCCAACTTTTGTTTATTATCAAAGATCATTTTCAAGATTTGGAATCATGTGGTCCTACCACTCTTAAACTAGATCCTTGCAAGCATTTGCCACCCTGGACCTATTAAATTCAGCTCCTGTAATTTTTTCTCCAGGAGTCTGAGAATAATTTAGGACACTTAAAACAAGTTCTTCAGAATAAGCCATTATTTGTGCTTTCAGCCAAAGGTGAAAAGCACAAAATTCACAAGAACAAAGATGGAAAAAGGTCTATATACATAATTTCCTTCAGTTATATCTCAACTTTTACTAGCAGTCTCTTATAAGATCCATTCAGAACAGTTACTTCCACCTCTAACCTGAAAGAAGGAGACTATTGGCACATTTATACATGCGCCCAACTCCACAGTTGTTACTGGTAGTCATTTAGTACTTGCTGAAGCTGTGCAGTAACTGCCATTACTATGCTGTCCTGGAGGTGCATGGGTTGTTTCTGACCCCACTGCACAGTAGCTTGTTGCTACTACACAATAGTGTCAGCACCATGGCTTGTGCCTGCCAATGCTACATTGCCGCAATGACAAGCTACATTGCTGTAGCTTGTCGCTATGGCGATGTAGGATCTTGTGTAGATATTCCCTGCTTGTGGCATCTTCTATCTGTGACCCACTTAGTCCATGAGTTAGCTTATGCTTGTTGACAATCCAGTCTTCCTCACTTCCGATTGGGCATAATGTCAAGCCAACTAGTGAAAAGAATTCAGTGCACCAAAAGCAGGGATCGTAACAGTGGGCGATACAAAAAGCAGCAAATCACTACTTGGACCTCAGGTTCCAAATGACCCTCTTTTTAGAACCTCCTTCTCGTTCATAAAATGTTCAGCCTATTCTCTAACTGTATATATTCGTTTTTGAAGTATTCCTTACTTCTAAATTTCCCAATAGTTATTACTCCTCTGACTACATCTGCTTTGGAGAGTTTAAATACTTGATCGCAGGGATCATATTAGATAACTGATAAATTAAGTATCCAGCATGCATACTCTTCCAGCAAATACTCTCCCAAGACAGTTGAAAAAACTGTGAAGAAAAAGCATGGGACACATAAGGACATGCACATCACACACTAGATTAAGTCCAAACGTGAAATATTTCCAGAAATGGACAAAAAATCCTTTCCAAGTTCCAAGGCAGGTTAGGTAATTTCCAACTTTATTGCATTTTAGTAATATAGCCTTAAGGTTATAGTCATATAAGCAATGGTTCAAAATATTTTCTATCAAAATTTTCTTGTTCTAGGTAGCTGAAAAGACAGCTGAATGAAGAATGGGTCTAGACAGATATTTTGAAGTCAGTTTTGCCATCACCATTTAACTAGGATCATAGTATTGAAATTTTCTAAGTGTTTTATAGTGTTTAAATGCCTAGTTCAGCTTAGTTTCAGTGTTTTTTTTTAAAACTTGATGCTATTAGATTTAAAGCTTAAATGAGACTTCCTAAAGATAATCTTGTCTCTCTTTCACTAATCCATGGTTGAAAAAGTTGTAAGGTTAAAAAAAACAAGTCATAAATCCAAATAAATGATTAAGCATGTGTTGTCCTTCCCCTTCTTCCGCGCCCCCCCCCCACCTTATTTTGCACAGTCAGGAATTAGAAATGACTGAGATGACAAACACTGTCCCATTTCCATTCCTTCCTGGTAGCAGTAGTGAAAAGTTGTGCTTTCTTTTTAAGAAGATACTTGAGGCAAAGACATCACTTCATTTTTTTTTCATGAAAGAAAGGTAACATGGCAGTGGTTACCTGTCTTTGGTTCAAAATGTTATGACATTGCGACAAAGCTATCTGAGCTCTGTATTCATTATTGGTAATAATTGAGACAATGAACCATAGCTGAAAGATAGGTTTTAACATTTTCAGTGCAGGCAAGGCCAGAGAATGAGAATTAAGCAGACTTTCCATAATATGCCTGAAAGTAAATACATCTTCTTTTCAGTTTTAGAAACCATTATGCTGCCTTGAATAGTTATTTCCTAAACAGTGATTCATTCTTTATTCAGACACATTTTTTAAATAGAAACAAAAAGGATGAACAAATATATGCTGCCTCCATAGCAGAGCATAAGATCTCACTGAAATCCAATTTAAATAAGTGTAATTAAAAAATGCTTTGCTTTATTGATTAAAACATCCTATCTGCCAGTTCCAAAAATAAGGAGGCAGCTCTTTATACATACTCCAACTGCAAACTCATTTGCTCTTTACTTCACATAACACTAACAATGAGCTAAACACTGTGCACACTAATATGTAGACACAGTATATGCTCGAAGGAGCTAAAGTGGTAGGTGGGCATTGCACTGCCTTTCTTCCTAGCTGAAAATTTCACCCAATATAAAAGAGTTCACTGTTTATACTGGCTCTCATGAGAAACAAAAATTTAATTTCTGTGTTTTAAAGTTAAAAGGATCCAGGTTTCATTTTAACCACTTCTGTAACACGCCGAGCAACATAAACATATCAATTTAGGTTGATATTTCTCATAATGTGCATTTTGAAGCTCAAAATGGACTGGAGATTGAAGCTAGGTGTAGATGTTACACTTATTGTGTGATAAGCATGCAAAAGTGCTCTATAGCTGTAACTGAACTTGACAGTCATGACACATAGAGCACTTTAAAAATGGTGGATCCCACTCTAAGTTAACTGTGAATGGATATGATATCAAACTAAAGCACTTTAGGTTAAAGCAGTTTATTGAAAATTTGTACCAGATTCCACTGCCCATCAAAGTAGGTCACGTTTTGCCAGCATCCCAGGCAGCTTTGCATAGGGTGGTAGCTCTAAGCTTGGGCAGAGCTCATTTGCTCTGCCCAAGCCCCAGGTGGATCCAACCGCAGGCTCTCACTGATCACAGATAATGACATCCTCTGATCCCAGCAGCGTAAGTTTCCTCCAACCAGCTGTGAGCCACAGTTTGGTGGGGCAGAAGGAGGAGGAGAGGGGAAGGGGTCTGTGTCTTTGGACCTGACCCAGCAGCAGGGTGCCCACAGGCTGTGCCCCCCCCACCATCAAGACTCACCCCACAGACATAATACAGAGCCTGGAGAACACCCCACATATGGGCACAGCCCCATCAGAGCCCAGCCCTGGCAGTAGCACTCCTCCCAGGAAGCCCTAGGCCAGATACCCTGCCACCCAGACCCCAGCATGCTCCACCCAAGCAGAAAGCCAGTGCAGGTGGCAGTGGGCAGAATATTGGCACTAGGCCTGGATGGAGGCAACCTGTGACCTCCATGGCTCAGGCACTGCCTGCAGGTATTCAAAAAATGGGCATCCAGCTTGCTGCAAGGCCTTTTTGCCCTGCAGCTGCAGGGTCCCAAAGTAATGTGTGTGTTGGTGGGGAGGGGAACACTGAACATCCAAGCCAGGGCAGGCAGTAAGATGCCCTTGGAAACCTCAGGAGCAGGTCTGGTGTGGTCAGCTCCCTCAGCTAGAGGACAATAGAAATTTCCAGCCCAAGGTGAAGGGTGTTGTCAGAACCACGTTGTGTCTGCTCTAAGCCCTGGAAAAGTTTGAGGTTGTGGAGGTGCCAGCTCTGGTGTGGCTGGCAAGTGGTACAACACCACTTTTCCCTCTCACCTCTGATTCCATCCCTCTGATCATGGAGTTCATTGGGCGCTGGCTGATTCCTATTCTTATGCTGCAAGCAGTCAACTTACCAACCAGTCAGGGCAATACCCAACACCAACCTCCTGCAGTTGTGACTGCATCCCAGCCCTGGACCACCCCCACTGTACCCAAACTCTTGAAGGCAAAGCCAGCCCTCTCCCCTCCACCTCCCAGAGTGTTCTTAGTAAAAGAACAGTGCTAGAAAGCCAAGGGTGGTGCATGGCAGGAGTTTTGTGGGGGGCAACTGGGGTCTGGGAAAATTCTCTCTGTGTCAGGTCATGGGCTGAGCAGCATGAAAATAGTGGGGGTGATCGCACACTCTTTTGTGGGGGTCAGTTCATTGTAACGGAGGCACAGGTAAAACCTGAGGTGGATTCTCATGTTGAATGGTGATGCAGGGTTTCCTGGTGTACCATTAAACATGTGTCCTTTCCCCAGCTGTCAAGATGTTCCCAGAGTACCCAGGCTCACTGCAGGAGCATTCTATATTGACTGGCTCTCCTCCAGGAGAACTGGAAAAAGCTCATCCCTCCCAGATGGAAGAGCACACACCAACTCCAGATGGTTCCTCAGCCTGACATAGGGATTTAAACCCAAAAGCTTGCTAAGGAGAATTTGTCCAACTATTTGAGTTGGTCTAATAACAGATATCAGATTAACCCAAAGAAATTTGTCTGCCTATATCCTTAAACCAATACAGCTACAACCTACACCCCTCCACAGTTTATTGTGTCATATCTATTGGGCTAATTGCAATTTGATTTGACACTTCCTATTAACACATTTTTAGAGCATACTACTGTCTTATCATTTCAATCAACTTCTAAGTTTATGGCTTCCTCTTGATGAGCAAGATTAACTTATGTATTTCCTTGTAAAGCCATTGGAAGATCTTTATATAAATCCTCACAGGATTTTGCATTAGTGAAGGACAAAAAATACAGAAGATATTGGACACAATGGAAGTCTTTGGTTTAATGGAGATGGTAAAGGATCAGAAAGCAGACTTTGGAACTGTTTGTAAATTATTTAACTTCCTTGTACCTCAGTTTATAGACTTTTAAAAGAGAGATGTTTGTACTTGCATGGCTTAGTTTTCCCAAGTCTAGTTCCTTCAAATCCTTTAGAATTTCTTTACAATATAATTAAATTACTTTATATTATTACAAAAAACAGCAAACCAGGACTCTGTGACATTTAGGCATTTGCTATTTGATGGTTAGTCAGTTTAGACTTTCTAATAATTAAAAAAAAAATCTCTAAAATATCTAATACTTCTCTTTACATATTTAGGAAGAAAGTTATATTTTAATTATGAGAAATACCATAACAAGGTGTGATTTGAATAAGGAGGAGGTAAAAGTTTATGGGTTCTGTCCTGGAAGTGCCTCTAGAAAAAAAATAGATAAAATGATAAATTAGGATTTTCAAGAGCTCTCAGTATTGGCCTAACCCTCATCCCATTGAACTGACCTGCCTATCATCCCCTTGGAGTTACTGGCAGATACACTTATGTGCCTCACCTACAATAAGAATGACCTTCAATAATTTTTATTAGGTATTTGTATTTTTAAATGTGTTATGATAATAAGTGGCACTAAATAAGTAAGATTTTATCCTTCATAAAACTTAATTCATATTTTCAAATAAAATACCCAACCACACTAATTAATGCTATTTCTTTTCAGAGGCCACATTTTATCTGTTGCCTCAATGGTTATTTAATGAAGACTTAACTGTAGTTAGTGATAAGTACATCAGCATATGTAGCTTTAATTCAATACCTGGCTTACATCCTTCTTGAGCCCACAGTATAGTGAGCACAAGTAATTATAGTATATAATTTTGCTCAAAATTATTTGTGGGTGCAATTTAGATTATTGAGATTTCGAAAATCTAGTTATACCTGTAAATGACTTGCCTAGATATCTAAATTATCACAATCAACCTGTAACTGAGGACATAAAACTGCACTTAAAATTATTTGTGACCACAAAAATGTGCAAAATTAAACCAGTTGTAAAAACTCTGGCCTAGAATATTAGCATAGTGCCATTTAAAACCTCATTTGTACTCTATGTCTTGTGCTTAGAAACAATCCTATTCCTACAAATTAAGAGGTCATTCATGTTGAGGGAATTAAGCAAAAGTTTTAGCTGGGTGTCCTTCTGCCTTAGACTAGTGTCTATAATAGCCCTGAGAAAGTTTACCACAGCCTACATGTTGCCATGCAGTATGATTGCTGGTTGTTGACTCCTAAAGTTATTCCTGCAGTCTAAAATAGCCAGATTGCAGGGGTCTGGGTATACCTGGGGTTTTCCAGGTACAAGAGTAGGAAAACATACACTGACACAAGACCAGCTAAGGAATTTCTTAGCTGGAGAGATCTACCAGCTTCCAGCATCTTTCCACCATGGAAGGAGGATACAGCAATCTACCTCACTTGCATTTTGTAACCCAAAACAGGGGAGAGACCTGTGCCCAAAATATATACAATGAAATGAAAAGTAAATCAATTCTGTAAATTAAAGTATAAGTTGTTCGTGTTGCAAAGTGTAGAAAATCTAATAGGAAATTCCAAACTATTGAGAAAAAACAGACTGCCTCAAAAAGGTACAAGTAGCACAGAGAACAACAGATAAAAAGACAATCAACAGCTAGGAAGTAATATTAGGCACACATGACACTAGTTATTTTAATTCCTTTTGCCAGCTCTCTCCTTTTCCTGTCTATCTTCCTCCTGTGTTCTCACTGTTTCCCACTAATGCTGCCTCTATGCATTTTATCTGAATCCCCATAGTATTGCTTCAGGCTAACAAACAGCAGTCAACCAGGTGTAATACTTTTGGCATGTTTAAAAATAACAGTTGTCAATGTGTCTGAATACTTCATGAGCACATTCTCATTCAGTTTGTAATGTGTTAGTTCAAAGTGTCAGGAACAGAGAGGGAAGACGAGAGAGAACATAAAAAGTCAGCCGTGTCACTGACCTGAGATCTGACCTGTTCCATTCTTATTTTGTAATGGTGGCTGCAGCAGCATTGAGGATGAATTGGAGAAAAGGTAGGAACTAAACGTTTTCATGATTAATGATCTCAAAAAAACAATAACGGGCTTTTCACAGTGCCTGATGGTTAGCCTTTTCTACAGAAATCACTGGGACATGGGCAAAGATTGAATGCCATTTAGCTGTGTCTAGCATTGCTGGGGAAGAGATAAAATCTATTAAATGATGCCAATCACTAATGAAATAAGTATTCAGCTGACATTAAAATATGTTCTGGAGGGATGAAGGGGATCTGGGAATGTTCCTCTAGATGTCCAGACTGGCATATTTAATTTCCCCCCATTAATTTTCTGCTGCAAAGATTATCTTCAGTCAATCTGGGTCACCACAGAAGGGTATCTCTTACATTTAATTGTTGCTAAATACTAACTGGTCTATGAGGAGATTCATAATCACATTTCATTTGTCAATTGAAGCAGTGCAAATCATATATTAACACAATCCTAGCCAAAAGGGTTAGGGGTTTTTAATCTTTTATCTTAATTGAAACACAATATGAGTGCTGTGGAATTTAGTTTTCTATATTGTACATCAGTGATGCTATGAAAAATATATTCACTGCATGTCTTCTGTACAAGATACTGGATTTACTAAAAAGGATGAGGTGTACTAAATATTGTAGACTTCATTTAATTATAGATCTAATAGATACCAAAATAGTTAATGACCTTGGATTGTTGATAATTAACATTATTAAAAGGAAGTTTAGAAACTTCTCATTGTTGTCCTCATGGTGTTTCATACAGTTATAAAGAAGGCACTTGGGCTTCTGTTCAAGTACCTTATTGTCATAGTTATAAAGTAAGTGTGGAGAAAGAAAAAGAGTTCAAAAGGAAGATTCATTGCTAGGGAATAGAAGGTTCCTCGGAGTGTATGTCTTCACCAGCTGAAGAGGGAAGGGCATGGTCAAGATCAGAGTGAAGAGAGTACATTGAAATAGAAACAGTCTATATTTTAGTGATTCTAGTTCAACTAAAATAATTCAATTTGGTAGAAATCACTAACTGTCTTGCTTTCAGGATACTTTTACCTCCAACAAATATGCAAATCAAATAAGATAATGGTTATGTATCCCCAGAGCTCCTTGTCTGAATACCAATCCCTTCCCATCTTTTTGTGGATGTCAGAACTACCCTTAAATGTTTCCTGTTTAAAGCTGCATAATGCCTAATCACTACAACAAGAGACTGCCTCCCAGAGCTAACTGAAGTTTTGGTGGGTGTTCACTTTTAAAAACCCAAACAGATTTCTGACTTGGTGGGGCCTTTTTTTAGTGACACCCTTTGGACAAGGTAAGGCAGAGCTTTAAGGTCCCTGCAAGGGAACAGAGATCCCATCAGAAAATGTGAGCATTACTCGGGCATGCAGGGATGAACTCAGGAATGCCAAAGTGCAATTGGAGTTGCAGGCATCAAGGGATGTGAAGGGTAACAAAGACGGTTTCTACAAGTATGTCAGCTACAAGAGGAAAATCAAAGAAATTGCGGGTCCTTTACTGAATGGGGGAGGCAGCCTAGTGATAGATGATGCAGAAAAGGCTGAAGTACTCAATGCCTTTTTCACCTCAGTCTCAACAGGCAAATTTAGCTCCCAAACTACTGCACCTCGCAGCACAGCTTGGGGAAACTGTGAGCAGCCAACAATGATGCAAGAACAGGTTAGAGACTATTTAGAAAAGCTGGATGTGTACAAGTCCATGGGACTGGCAAATGTCTATAAGTCCATGGAAAAAGCAAATATAGTGCCCACCTTTAAGAAAGGGAAGCATAGGGATCTGTGGAAATACAGAATAATCAGCCCTGGAAAAAAATCATAGAATATGTCCTCAAGAAATCCATGTCCAAGCACATGGAGAAGAAAGTGATTAGGAAAAGTCAACATGGTTTCACCAAGGAAAGTCATATCTGACTGACCTGATTGCCTTCTATGATGAGATGACTTGCTATGGATGCAGGAAACACAGTGGACATGCTATACCTTAAACTTTGATACAGTCTCTCACTACATTCTTGCAAGCAAGCTAAAGAAGTATAGGTTGGATGAAGGGACTGAAAGGTGGATAAAAAACTGGCTGGGTCATAGGGCTCAGAGGGTAGAAGTCAATGTCTCGATGACTAGTTGGCAGCCCGTATCAACTGGAGTCCTCAGGGGTGAGTCTTGGGGCCAGTTTTGAATGTTACTTTGAATTACCAATTTATCAAATCAAAAGCAAGACCTTATAAAGGGGGATAAGGCAAAATGCCATGTTTATTGATTACATGAATTAGACATAGAGGTTTGGGCATGCCACTCATACAGACACACATAAATCATTCTACACATCATTACACTCAGACATACACAAACACAAAGCAACCATTCCATTTAGATATTATAGTTACCAGCAGCAGTTGTTTAATAGGAGTACTGGGTGGCTGGTCCAGGCTTATTGAGTTTGCATATAGCAGGCTGGAGTGGGGTGAACAGACGTGTCTGTGCTCCGAAGAAAGCAGCAGTTGAAAGAGACTCATCCAACCTGGTATATTCCAGAGTCCATTTTTTATGGGTATTGGCATCGGTTGTTTTGCACTTTGGGTTTTTTCCATACCCAATTTCTGTTTTTGCAGTTGCTTTTCATCCATTTTCTGCTTATCTTAGCCCAAGGTCAGTTTGGTTGTAAAAGCTCGTATCTCAGCCTTGGACTGTCCTTGCTGCCCATCTGGCAGGATGTGCGCATTCCTCCTCCTCATTATCTTCTTTGTGCCCTAGACCTAAAAGCGATTCTTCAGTCATCTATTAATTAGTTTACTGACCGGTAACTTACCCATTTGGCACCTTGCTGCTTACAAACACAGTTAAATCTTCTTTTCCTGTCTCTATGCCATTCTCTCACCATTCACCCTTTCACATACACTCAGGCATAAAGCGCATGCAGAGTTCATTCACTTATGTCAAGCAAAAGAATACAAAAATGGAGTTTTAAAGTTACTTACAGGACAAAACTAACAGGGTTACAGTTCACTACTATTACATCCTGTGTTAACATCAGCTACATTAGTTCAGTTCATGCTACATAGTTGGCAGCCCGTATCAAGTGGAGTCCTCTGGGGTGAGTTCTGAGGCCAGTTTTGTTCAATATCTTAATCAACAACCTGGAAGATAGAAAGGAGTTCATTCTCAGCAAGTTTGCAGATGACACCAAGCAGGGAGGGAGTAGTAGATATGGTGGAGGGTAGGGCTAGGATCCATAAAGACCTCAACACATTGGAGGATTGGACTAAAAGAAAGCTCACAAGGTTCAATAAGGACAGGTGCAAGTTCCTGCACTGAGGTTAGAAGACTCCCATACACCAGTGTAAGGCTGGCTAAGTAGCAGCTCTGCAGAAAGGGACTTGGGGGTTACAGTGGAGAATAGGTTGAATATAAGTCAACAGTGTGCCCTTGTTGGGAAGAAAGCTACCAGGATAATGGACTGCATTTGCAGGAATTGCCAGCAGATTGAGGAAAATAATACTTCCCCTATATTCAGCCTGGTGAGGCCACATCTGGAGTACTGTGTCCAGTTCTCGGTTCCCCACTGCAAGAAAGATGAAGACAAATTAGAGAGAGTCCAATGGAGGGCAATGAAAATGGTTAGGTGGCTGGGGCACATGAATTATGAGGAGAGGCTTCAGGGAACTGCGCTGATTTAGTCTAGAGAAGAGAAAACCAAGATGGGATTTGTTAGCAGCCTTCAACTACCTGAAGGGTCATTACAAACAAGACAGAGCTAGACTGTTCTCATTAGTGGCAAATGACAGAACAAGAAGCAGTGGTCTTAAGGTGTAGCAAGGAAAGTTTAGGTTAACTGTTAGGTAAAAACTTTTTTGCTAGGAGGGTAGTGGAACAGCACTGGAACAGTAGTGGAATAGGCTACCCACAGAAGTTGTGGAATCTCTATCCTTAGAGGTTTTTAAGACTTGGCTAGATAAAGCCTTGGATGGGATGATCCAGTTGGCGATGGCCCTGCTTTGAGCACAGGCTTGGACTACCTGACCTCCTGAGGTCCCTTGCAAGACTTCAGTAACTCTATAGGTCATATATAATGGAAGATATAATGAAATGATCAGTGGAGCAGTTGTGTGGATTAGCATTTGTAAGGTACTTCTACTTCTACCTCTGCTGTTTCTGCAGTGATGTTGTTAGCTTTTGGAGAGGGTCTAGAAGGAGGAATCATAATTTGACTGGAGAAAGACTTTTTTTTCCAGAAACTGTAAATAACTGATGTTCAGATAACTGCAATTCAGATTAGCACATTTTGCAGAGCATGAAAATGCCACATACATCATAACAAATTATGTTGTTGGTCCTCTACAGAGGACTGGAACATGAGAGTGAATTTCTGGTTAATAAATTACATTTAGATGAGTCCAGGGGAATTACCATTTTTTTTAATAATCACCTTTAAGTAAATCAGATAATAATATAGGGAAAACAAAACATACTCAATTAATGAAAATTAATAATTCACACACAAAAAAAAGGTAAGTCACTGGAAGCGCAATGTTTAATAAGAAAGCTATTTTGGGGGTGCAATTTCTTTATACAGACAATGCCCAAGTGAACCACATTTTGTTTGTCATTTGGTTCCTTTTTAGCTGGCTTTAGATTTTTTAATCCTAAATGCATTTAGTACTGCTGTAGATTTCCTATTGCTTCTTGGTCTCAAATTTTTGTTGTTGTTTGTTGGTTTGCTTGCTTGAGTTCTGGCTCTCAGTTGGAGAAGTTCTTTTGAGAGCAAATACTAGCAACAGTGCCTCATGGGTATATAACCGACTGACATGCAGTGTTATAGGATATTGCAGGCAGCATCCATCAAATAGGAGAATGATCTCATGCTTCGAAACCCCCAATGTGCAGTAACAGCATCAGAAAAACTGGAGCATTTTTTTCAGTGCGCTTATTTCAGCCAGTCCTCTAGCCACATAAAGTCACATAGCAGAGCAAAATTGTTTTGTTTTTAAGCTTTACTTATATCATAACCCCTTTCTTTGAAAATGCTTTCCTTTATCACTATCCACAGTTGCTATACTGTTGGGACAGAATGCTGAATATGGTTTGGATGCTGCAAAATGATAAACTTTATTTGAATGAATGACTGAACAAACTAACTGAAAAGGATATATTTTTTTAATAAGCATGAAGATTTTGAGGAATACTGACATTATTTTTACATAGAAAAAAATTCCATGAATTTTACAAAATTAATTAAATAGCTTCAATCAAGTCCAGCAACTTTACATAGTCACATGAGCATGCTTGGCTATTACCTCTGAAAGTTTAATATGGTGACTATAGTAGGTTTTTCCATTTTTTGACTTAGAGTCATCAGTCATCTCTTTCATTGTCATTCCTTCAGCCACAACATAACAAAAGAGGTCAGCTGTAGTAGAGTTAAGAAAGATTTTGCTAAGTATATTTTCAAAATGCCTACTTATCCATTAAGAATCAAAGGCAAAAAGTTCTCTGAAAAATAAAGAATACAACAACATACAGAGGCTTTTTAGTTAAGGAAACAAATGTTGTTAATATTTAGAGCAAAGAATAATGAGCCACAAAAGTTTTTAATTTCTAATTAGACAGGGAAATCTAATATGATAAAATGCATGCACATTAGACATTTTAAAGTTAAAATAGTAACTAGAGCCCATAACATATCAAAGATTCATCCTGGACCAGCAGAACAATTATTTTCAAAATCTTCTACAAATCCTGTTCCATTGCAAAAGCATTTTTCCTGAGACCCAATTCCCTAAACTTTATTTAAGTAGAGTTACATTACATTTCTATCAGAAATATATACAATGTGTGATGCATCCTTGGAAAAAAATCTAACTTTTGGCTTTATAATAAAGGCCCATCTCATAGCATTTAATCAATTTCTATGAAGAAATACTTTATAGATATTAGTCTCCTTCAGTTAATAAATGTGTTTACAAATCTGCACACCAGATTCTTTCACACATGAATTATCATTATTATGTGAGGCTAGATACCATGCCACCTTTCAAGTTTGGATTCTTCCTAATTACCTGACTTGAATAGCTAGTAACATCTTCCCAGGCTCTGTGAGCCAGATTCTATTATGTTGCTGTACGAGGGGTAGAAAAAGCCACAGAATGCTCCAGGCATCAAGCTGGATGTCCCCTAGAGCTCACACAGCTGTCATACACCAGCCCCCTTTATGAATGCTGTGGCTATCTTAATTGTTCCAGGATCCAAAAATATGCCCTCTAAGACCAGAAGGATCTGTTCCATCAGTCAATACTGTAAATATTCACTCTTGCAACATTGTTGGTCCTTCGAAGCAGACTGCCAGATTTTGGTTTGTAATCATTTTTGCTGTTGGACCTTTAGTGCAAAGAGTTGCTGACCTGTTAGGACTAGAGGTTACTAGCATGTAGTTTAATAAGGGGGCACATACTTTACTGCTGTCCTGTTTCAGTTTTTTAGGCTTCATAGTTCCTCAAATATGCTTGTCCTTGGTTACATAAATTGTCACTGTAGCCACATAGTTCCTACCGGTAAAGTGAACAAGTCTGTTCCAATCTTTGGCCTGGCTCAGTAATGTAGTTGATACACTTGTTGGCATACCTCCAAAGGAGGCATACCTCCTTTTTTAGGCGGGAAGCATATATCCATCTCGGGGCACATGCAGGCCTTCCCAGGAACCCATCTACAATCGTGGAAATTTAAGCCACATGATCGTGGTTTGGGTCCCACTTGTGCAGTCATTCGTTAGTGCCAGGAGCTGCACTGGGAACATGATTTCAGTCAGTCAGGAGAAAAGGGGCTAGTGGATCCATGGGGGAGTTTGGCCAGATTGTTGGGAGTTGGCATGTCTATGAGGTTATTTAAAATTGACGGGTCCTCAGGAGGTGCTGTCTGTCCAGGGATGGGATGGTCAGAGGGCTAAAAATAGTCTGGTCAGAGTGGGACAGAGGTAGGAAAAGTGCAGCTCTGGGGCTTTGCTTTGAACATATACACATATCTGGTCGTTCCAGGTAGCCCATGCCCAATTTAATTTAATGCACCTCCTCATCTGAACTAAGATTAGTCCAGCCATTTTTTGCCCAATATGCTCTCCCCCAGCGTACGTACAGTTCAGCACTTAGATAGACCTAACCTTGGTTACATCAATCTAAGTGTAAATCTACATGTAACCTCACACTGTGAGTTCCTATATCTAGGACAATGTGTGGTCAATTCCCTTTAACAAGAATACTGTTTTGCAGGGGTGATTGTTGCCTCCTGAGTCTGGGAGGGTACAATTTGTGGGTGGGCCTGGTGGCAGGCCAAAAACCCCACATCCATTCTGTGGGGGGTTGGGGTAGGTCACTCGAAAGTGAGATCCCCAATTCCCCGAATGTCCCCTGGAGAGGAGGGGGTACGCGCCGGACCGCCGCGTCGCCGCCAATCTCGCCTGCCACGACTTGATGGAAAACAAAAGGGGTTCACCCGGGCGGTGAGTTGACGGTCCACGTAA
>NW_017728886.1:172332284-172370350 GCF_001723895.1 Crocodylus porosus | reverse complement strand
TCCCGACCAGACTTCCGGGTCGGGTCCCGGAAGCTGGGCGGAAACCCGGGCTTCCTTCCTCGGGCCAGGTCCCCTGTGGTCCCGGCGCCCTCACACATTCCTATACTTCTGTGCCGTGGCTTAGTGTCTCCAACCTCCTGCCTACCCCCCACCCAACACGCCACCAGCCCTCATGGCAAAAAACTGCCCCATCCTGAGTGGTACTGAGTTGGGGGCCAATCTCAGGGCGGGGGGGAAGAGAGGCACATGCCTGCCCATGCAACCCCTACCAGTTGCCAGTGCTGTTTTGCACTCACAACTCATCCCTTTCCTAGTAATAGGCAATAACTTCCTGTGGCACTTACCAAACCCTAGAGTATGGCCTATTTTACTGTTTGTAGCATCCGATCCTGTTCAGTGTATAGCAGGCCTATCTTGAGCCTCCCACCAGAAATGCAAAGGTGTTGTAGCATGTTTACAGACTCATTCTTCTGCTCCACAGAGCCATTTGTGATGGACTGGAAAATGTGCCTTGCTTCCAGTAGTGTCCTTCCTGGACAGTATTATAGTCTCAGATTCATTACACTGGACCCTCACTAAGTTTTGTTGTCACTTGAATGTAACAACAATGACTTCCTCAAATGGGTTATACTCAGATATGTGACAAAGATTAAATTTTTGATCCGTTCCAGAGTGTGCAGCCAGAAATTCCTGTGCTATCTGAGCATATTCCCTTTTCTTCTTAGTTTGTCAGATCCTTGCTCGCAAAGACTGACTTTGCATCAGTGTATGCTTCTAGATGTCACACTGTAGTTCTAGATGCTCCCCAGGGTTTTAGAAATGTAAAACTGGTCAGTTTTTTTCTCATTGTCCTCGATCTCATGGAGGAACATTTGTTGTCAGACAGCAAATGCATGGCTTGCACAGCAATGGATGACATTCCAGTGTACTAGCTATTATAAAACCCAAGTGATAATATTTTTGGTGATAAGAAACTAATGAAAAAGTCTGCATTTGCCTGCTGGCCTCAGAATTATTTTATAGTCTATCACTCTTCTCCAGTAATGTTGTGGGCTATCAGTTTTGCTGGAATTACTTTGCAATCAACTGTACAATTTGGGTGGGTTTTTTTAGCATAGAGACAGCAGTCAGTCTTCTTCTGCAGTGTTTGCACATTGATAGTCTTTGGATATGCTAGTCACATTGTAAATATCCTCCTCTTCAATGGAAATCTTTGCATCCTGTGTCATTGTAAATACCCTAAAAAGCAAAAAGCATCCATATGGACAGCACTGGTGCATAACCAGTCTGTTTCCCACACACTCTGCCTTATTACCCATGAGATGGACATTTCCATGTGTACTTCTGCATTAGTGTCCGTCTTTGCTTTTATACTTTTCCTGAACGGTTGAATTGCCCTTTCTTAGTTGGAGATATTTATCTAGGTTTCAAAAGTCTCTGCTGAAATAGGATCACTTGTTCCATATGATCCTGTCTTTAATAAGGGAATCTTCAGTGTCTCTAAGTTATATATAGATACCAGAATTCTCAGTTTTATCATATTAATTTGTATTCTCTCTTCTGCCCATTGGTTTTAGATATTATAGGTGGTATCTCACTACAGGCTCATTTTTTCTTGGGGCAAAATAGTCAACAAACACTTTTATCAACTCCACAACTTCTCAAAAATGAACCCTAACAAGTTTCTGTTGCTTCTTATCCATTTTTACCAATAATTAAAAAGGTTTATTTTTATTTTCTCCTTGATAAGCTCAGTATTCAGTCCTTGCTTTCACTGCTTCACTGGTTGGACAATGTGTGTTGTGTGAAAATTCAGCATTTCCAATTTCCATAGTAGCTCCATGTCGCCTGTCTTTTTCTGTATTCATCACACTTCTCCTTACTCTTCCATTTCTCTACACTGAATGCTGCAAATATATTTCTCAGACCATTTCTGAGTAAAATCTAGGAAGGACTCTATACTTGTAAAACTAAATATTACAAACTTTATTACTGTGTATAATAAATACAAACTAGCACTATGTGGATTTCTACAATTAATGTTAACAGCTGTATAATAATTAACATTAAAATTCCCTTGTTCCTCCCCAGATAATCAAATCCTGAGTGCCTTTAAAAATAAGAACACATGCCTCCTCTGACAATCATTGTTTCCTATTTATACTGTGAACATAGAGCAAAAACAAATTTTGGTAGGAGCTATACAAATGCATAAAAAAGACCATTTCTGTTTAGTTCTTAAGAATAAGCAGCCTGATTCTCTACTGCTTGTCATGCTTTACAGTCATTTAAACCACACCTTCATGGTTCACAGACTTCAGGAGATAGAAGTTATCTATGGACCTTACAATGCTTTAATTCTATTCCTTTCTGCTTGAATCTTTTGCCTAATGACCCTGCTTGAAAGGACTCTTGGAATTTTTATAAAATGGACACCACTGGCTCCAGTGGGCTGTCCTTTACCTCTCCACCAGAAAAAGGGTCAGGTCCTGATCAACCTGGTGATCAGCAGGGATCCAGGTTTTCCATTTCCCATGGAAAAAATGGAGAAAACCACAGATTTCCTGCTTTTGCAAAAAGCTCATGCAGACTGGCAGAGTTCCAGCCTACAAGAGCTGATTGCAAAAAGGGCAGGAAAGCCCCAACCCTGCCCAGAGGGGCAGGGGAAGGGGGAGGGGGAAGGGTGGGGCCTGAGGCTTTTAATTAGTCATAAGGGTTGGGTCAGGCTCAATTTCCTTCTGGAGCCTGTAAGGTAAGTGGGGTTTGAAGCAGGCTAGGGGAACAGCTGTGGGCTGCACTGGCTGAAGGCTGAGGGATCGGGGAGGTATTGGGGAAAGACACAGAGTGCCCAGCCAGCTGCACATGGAATGCAAATGGCTTGATTGGCCCAACCCGGCTCAGTGCTTCCATGTGTCGCTTCCCTTAAGGGCATAGAGGAGCTGAGCCAGGTCAACCCAATCAAGCCACTCACATTCCACATGCTACCAGATGAGCAGTCTGCATCTCTCCCCAACAACTCCCCACTCCCTGCTGGAGTGCCCAGCTAGCTGCGTGTGGAATGTGAGTGGCTAGATCTGCCTGACTGGGCTCGGCACCTCCATGCACTTAAGAAAAGCCACTAATGGAGGTGCTAAGCCCAGTTAGGCTGATAAAGTGGCTTGCATTCCATGTGCAGCTGGCTGGGCTCTCTGGCGGGGAGCAGGGAGGTGTTGGGGGAATCCCTAGAGTGGCTGCCCAGCTAGCAGTGCACGAAACTGGAGTGGCCCTGGAGTGGCCACCAGTACCACTATCATACCTGCTGCTGTCATGCCCCATGCCGCTTGGCTGTGGAGCCATGCGTCCAGTTGTGGGAAGGCAGCACAGGGCAGGGCAGTGGTGGTGGCAGTGAGGTGCCAGTGGCTCCACAGGCAAGTGGTGCAGCCAGCCAAGGGGGGAGGGGGGTTCACATGCAGTGGCTGCCACCACACAGCTACTGCCACATTCCGTTCTGCCTTCCCATGGCTGACTGCAAAGTTCCACGGGCCATACACAAGCTGTCCAGCGAGCCGGACAGGGGAAGGAGGCTTACGCATGGAAGGTGCCACCACACCACTGCCACCACTGTTACGCCCTACACCACTTGCCTGTGGAGTTGTGCAGCCAGCTGCAGAAAGTCAGGGTGGGCCATGGCAGCAGTGGTGGTGGCAGCTGCCATGTGCAAAGCTCCCTCCCACCCAGCCAGCTGTGCCAGTTGCCTGTGGAGCCACTACCACCTCACAGCCACCACTGCTGCTGTGCCCCGTGTTGCCTTCCCATGGCCAGCTGCACAAATCTGCAGCCAAGTGGCATAGGGTGCAGCAGCAGGTGTGGTAGTGAGGATGATGGCCATCACATGTGAGCCCACCACCCCAGCTGGGCAGCTTTTGTGCAGCACTGCTGCCCTTTCCCCTCCCCGCCAGCCCTGCTCCTGGGAGCAGGCACAGACACAAACTCCCCTCCCCCTCATTCTCAATCTGCCCTCCCCAGCCCCTGCCCTTCCCCCCCACATACACACTTACCTTTTGGGGGGGGTGTTTGTGCCTGCATGTGTGAGTGTGCCTGCAGGGCTGATGTGAGGGGTCTGGGGGGCACCAGCAGGACTGCAGAGGCTGTGAGGGCCAGTAAGGGGCACCAGCAGGTCCAGGGGTCCTGTGGGTGAGGGGCTTTCATTTTAATCATGGATTTTGGGGTTTTATCACAGAATTCACAGTATTTATCAAGGAAAACCCGGATCTCTGGTGATCAGGGTGATCGCATTCTGCTTGTAACCCCTTCAGTGCTTGCTCTTTGCTAGTGAGCACCTCCCCTGGCCACAGCTGGCCTTTTCTTTCCTGCATCAGGTGAGGGACATCATCCTTGTTGCTAGTGAGAACCTCCCCTGGTCACCTCAGTGGGGATGCCCTCCCATCCTTCTACCACAGCCTCACCCAGACATGGTAGGCCTACCTCTGACTGAGACCCCAGGACAGGCACCTGTGATTTCCAGAACTGCTACAAGAGCCCCTGGTCCATGACTTGACCTTTTAGCAAGGGCCTAATGTCTGGAACCCTCATTGCTTCCTTGGTCTGGTCGCATACCACCAATCTTTCCCAGTGAGCTAGATCTTGCTGGCTCTCAGCCAAGGCCCTGGCTGACTGGCTGATCTTGCACTTCATCCACTTTGTTTCAAACCTCTTCACTGAAGTGAAAGCTGCCCTCCCCATACATGTGCTTTCTGCCCTGGAAGATCACCTGTGCACACAACAAGACCTCAACCTCTCTCCCTCCCCGCCTCATTGCTGCTGATTTATCTGGCTGTCATTAGGGTAGCAGTACCCTGATGTCCGTTCCCATGCCCAATGAGAAAAGTGGTGGCATTTGCTTTGAGATTCTATCTGGGAAGGCACTGTACAAATAGACAGTTAAAGTGCACCATGCCCATGTCTTTGAAGCCTGCTGTGACACTACTTGGAGACAGCACCCAGTGGCAGCAACACTAGAACAAGGCTGCCAGGCCCTGGTTCACCTGGTACAAGCTTCCCATTGCCAAAAGAACTGGCAAGCTTCAGTGGCAGCTACTTCATGGGGTCATAGGCACCTTTGTCTCCCACTTAGATCCCACGGCATTAGGGGCCTGTCCTTTCTATGAGGAAATGGAGGAGACTCTCTTCTATATGCTCCTGGACTGTGTTCAGCTTCAGCTGCTTTTTGCTGCTCTCAACACTGTGTACATCTTCTTTTCTCCATAAGAAGCAAAGGGAGTGTGACATGCCTGGCCAATTTCCTGCCGAGCCAGGCCAGATGACTCTGGAAGGACACAGAAACAGACTCACAGGGGCCAGCTCCAATGACATCATCTAACCCTTCTGCTTCTTGGTCCAGGCATGTGTCACATTTGAATTTGAATTCTTCACTTTGCAACAAAATGTGGACCAGTTTGTGTTGATCTAAGGCCATCAAGGATCTAGACCACCTTGCTCTCTGCAAGGTGAAAAATGGCTGGCTGGTTCTGCATGTGTAACTCCATGAGGGGTGTGGGAGGGAAGTGATTTGAGTCTCTGGCGGCATGGTGTTTTTGTCACTAACAAGTGTTTCAGGCTCAGCACCTGGGAGGGCCACATACCTTTGCACTTCCACCGTTTGCTTTTAAAAAGTTTATAATAAAGGTTTACAAAATAAAAAAAACCTTTTGACAATGATAAATACTCAAAAAATGCTATGCATAAGAATACTGATTTATATCATTAAAATATTTTGAAAGTTCCATTATTCATTTTTTTCAGGTAATAGATGGTGAGCTAAATGTGTAAAATACAATTTGAAAACTATAATATCTCCACTAGCTTCCCCTGGCTTCTTAATTTGATATTAACCTCTTTTACGAGGGTTATAGTGTGAAGTCTAAAAACATAACTAGCATTGTCTTTTTGCTATATACTTAATCACATGAAATGTGAAAGGTACAGTATGTGGTATAAATTGGAAAATTACACAGTGGCTGGACTCTGTTAATGCTAATGGTTTCACTCAATTATAGATGTATTTTATATTATTGTAACTAGCTCATAAATAGCATTATGTGACCTCACAATTTATTTCTTTATGAGTTAGTGCAGTTCAGTTCAGCCATTGGTATAATAATGCAGCCAGTAGACTCAATAAACAACAGAATCTATTTATTACTGCCAGAAGGCATAAAGGTAGGTAGCCTCCCTATTGCTCGTGGTGATATTTTAGAAGAACTTTGCTTTCTCCCCAGCGAGCAGCACTTCTCACCCTGAATTTGCTCAAAGAACTACTTCCTGAGACAGGGGTGCTTCCTGCCTTCTGGGTGGTTTGTGTGGGAGTGACAAGAAATACTCATATGGTCAAAGGCCCCTTGTGTCACAATAGCAATAATTTCTGATCGAAAAATCTATTAGGAAGACTATAAAACTGAGGATACATCCAGCTTCCCCAAAAAGTTTGATTTTCATGAAAACTATTATTAAAAAGATTTTAAAAATACACAGAATACAGAAAACAGAAAGAAAACCCCAGCAACAAACCAAACATAAAAAAGCTAATAAATTAAGAAGTAACAATATAGGAGTTTGCCATCCCTTACATGAGTACACTACATGGGAAGAGAAAATAAGTTATTTTACTTTCTACACTTTGCATAGACCCTGTTATATTTGGCCAGAAACAAAGTCCCTATATTTTGGTATGAGAATTGCCCCATAGTTATTTCACAAGGAGTTGTACAATGCCGCCAAAAAACTGGAAAGATGTATAGAGCATGCAGAAGCAGACTCCAAACCATTTCGGGTGTTAAAAGTTAAAACTAATGTACTCAATTAGATTCAAAATTTCAGAATCAATCTTTGCAGTTCTCCTGTCACTGACATAAAGCACATATGGTATAACTCTGTTTAACAAATGTGCCACTTTATTCTACAATGGGCCTAGTTTCTACCTGTGGTTTCAAGTATCTTAAACTATCAGTGATTTACTTTTCAATAGCAAAACAAATGGCATCCTTCAGCTGACTCTTTTGTGAAAGTAATACATAGCCACAAATATATTCTTTTCACTTTTTTATTTAAATGCATTATAGAACATAATGAAGGCCAAGTGAACCACTAAAATAGTTGGTGCATAAAAGGGCACAGTCTAGAAATGTCCATTCAGGACAACTGCGGTGATTCACAACTCTTATTCCAAAAGGTAGTTATTTGGTGACTTTATAATATGATCATTCTTATCAGATACTTCTGATAAGAAAGTTGGCAAAAATGTCTTCCTTAGGTATAAAGTATGGGCAACCACAGTACAGTTCTAGCTGGATTCTAATTCAGGGCCCCAGAGTTATGATATAAAGTTTATAGAAGGTGGTCATCCAATATACCATATTTTCTCACATATAACACACACCTTTTCACAAAAATTAGTCCCTCAACAGTTCATATTAAGCAGGGAACCTGATTTTCTGACTAGGATAGAAGAATCCTTTATAATTCTTTCTCCACCATGAAGCAGCTCTTATATTGATATTCAGGCAGCTGGGAGTCAATCGACTTAATGGCTCATTCTGTTTCACTGTGGAGGTGTTAACAACTGGCTCTTCTTTTTAATGGTATTTATGTTCCACTAATCAAGCTAACCTTTCTTAGGGAAAATTTGCTGTCTATTCCTTGTTCTTGGTTTCTCTCTCTTATTTCACACTCCAGAGACTCTCTAGCTATTTGAAGAATCACAGATCTACCCATGGGGACCAGTCTTCATCAGCAGCTAAAGTTTCATCTGTAGTTAAGCAGGAAATATAAAAGTATTGTAAGACAACATTGGTTTATTTTTCAGCTTTTCAACTTAACACTTAAATACAAATTCTTTGGATAAGATAAAAGATCCTATCTCCTCTGGTTTCCTCACTACCTATTAAAGATGATAGAAGAACCCTTTTGACATTGCTAGGATTTTGATCAAACCCAAGGTAAGCATTAAAAATCCTGTGGGATTTTTCATAAAAGCAGAATTTTCACTAGGGCAAAATTTTATTCCCCATTTATATTGTACAACTTGTATTATATCTTTTTTCCACCTGACTGCTTATTTCTCCCTGACCAAATATAGGGGATATATGCATTTATAGCTTACAAAGCATCCTAGGGCATGTGTTCTTCATCAAGTGACTATAACATGGAGTGAAACACAGTATGCCCACTGTGCATGTGACAGGATGTAACACAGCTTAGTGTGGTTCTCAATGCATACTCACTGATGAGTACCCAGCACCATGACTAGTTCACATGTTTTCATGTTATAATGCATGTAGAACAGTAGAGCATAATATACTTCATTGCAGGATTCCCTACTGTTGTCCTATGGCAATGTAAACATTTCCTTAGCATCTGTTGTGATGCAAAGAACAGTATGACTGTAAAATATTTCCAAATAGCTGAAAATCTAAGTTTTCATTCCACTGAGGGAACTGTGTCATAATGACCAAGAGTTTCCAAAAATGACCAGTGATTTTGGATATCTCAAGTGTGTACTCAGTGTGAGATATCTTAAAAGTGCCTAATCTTCAGGAAGCTACAGCTCTGAAAATCTGCCTCTTTGCAGTCTCTCAGTATCCAATAAAGATAGAATAAATAAGGTATCCAAAACTGTGAGTTACATTTGAAAGGTTTTAACTTTCCAGCAACCCAGGCTTTAATTTGTTTTCCTTTTTCTCTTTTTCTATCGCATTTTCTATCTGTCTGCCTGGCACCTTATTTATGTCAAATTATATTTAAAGAAAAACTCTGACAAAAGTTAAGGATAATTTTCCCTGTATTGGCATATTAAGAAAGCTGAGCACACTATATTTTAGACTGCATTATAGTGTGGGGAATTACAGTGGTGTAAATGGACATGTATGTTAAATGAAAAAAAAGAAGCAGTGCTTTCTGGCTTAAATTAGATCTGGTTTGTATGACTAAAAATATTCTGAAAATAAACACATTTCTAAAAGTCAAGCTTGTTTGTCTGGAATTTCTGGTTTTATTTATTTTTTTAAATATATATACATAAGCTGAGGTACATAACTTTTGATGTCCATCTGGAACCAACACCCTTAGTGTCTCTGGAGCAAAGCGGATTTGATGCACTATTGGTTTTCTAACTTAGAAGCACAAAAACAATTGCTGTGTACAAAGATCAGTTTTTTCTGGGTCTGTGCCACTCGGCTTTTTAATATTTGTGCAACATAAATGCTTAGTGTGGAAAAAGGGAAATCAGTCTTAATGCACATATGGAGACAAGTAAAGAAATAAAGTATTTTCAGCTTTTGTCAAAAAAGTTTAACGCATTTTTACTACACACATTATTTCTGAAAAGTACTTCATCTTAAGTATTCCTTCTTATTTTCCTTTCAAGTGCTATATTACTGAAATGTACTTCCTCTTTAATGAAGGCTAGGGGCAGGAGGTGGGCAAATCCTTGAAGTCACTCTCCCTTTCCTCTAAAGCATGTACTTGTCAGGACAGCAGGGAGGAGATTAATCAGTGGCTGATAGAGTCAGTCCTTGGGGGCAGATTTTTGGCAGTATTCTCTTCTAAGCCAAAGCCTGGTATAGGAGAGGCATCAGTCAGCCCTTTACAGCTTCCTGATTCTGAGAGCCAGCCCCAGTGGCACTATGAGCTGGTGCCAGCTGCTCTGGGTTGCACTGATGAGATAAGGTCTCTTACATATCCTATTCCCATGAAGGACTGACATAGCTCCTTTCTACTTAGACCTTTTCCTTGGCGCACAATGACAGTGAAGGAGAGCACAAGGTCTGGCTGCTGTAGATTTGCACTTGCAGAACGTGGTAGTTCTGGTGCAGGGAATTCTATGCTAGCAAAGTGCCATCAGTTTCTGGCCCTGTTTCACCAGATGAAAAGTAAAGGAGCCAGATCTCGACAGAGTGGCCGTGCAATCCTGTTACATACTACAACTTGTTATACTGCAGCTAAAATATTTTGATGAATTCAAGCAAAGTCATTTGTTTGGGAAAGATCTCATAGAAGTCAACTGAAAGTGTAACCTTTCTATGATATGTTGTGCTATAAGGACTGTTATACAGTAGCTTTCACGAGTCACTGTAAAGTCCAAGGCATGACAATATTTTATACATTTATAGGTGTAAATAGGAGAATATTTAAGGCTATAATGCTGCCTGTTCATAAATTATTAGGGTGAAAGATCCTCAAGTTCACCTAAGAAAAATCACTTTGAAAATGTTTTATAGTGGTGTATATCACAACATGATATGTATGCATACTCTAATTCACTCCCTTCTTATATTAAGGAGGAACTCCATAAGAAATTTTCCTTCTCTCCTTCTGTGTGGTCTCATTCTGTAGCTCTTTTCTGATGAGTAATTGTAACACATGCAGATATTAGTAGGGTTGATTAACATTTCAAATGAAACATTTTCCATCATAAAAAGAAGTTTATGAAATTTGATTTTTTTTCACAAGAAAGGAATGATTATGGGGAAATTCTGAATCCAGAAAATCTAAATGAAATACTTTGTTTCAGACTGTGTTCACAGGTATCTCTGGAATCTCTCTTTTCTTTTTTAGGTACCTTCATCCCTGGCTTGAAGATTTCATTTCATTTCTCATGATCCATCAGGTTCTCTTGGAGAATTCAGAATGAAAACAAACAAAGAACTATCAAAAGTAATTCCAGATTTGTGGTCATCTTAGTAATAAGCAATGGGTACAGATACAAATCTCAGATACATATAGATGTTTCTACAACTTCTGGAAATGTGAATTACAATAAATAATGACATCTTCCATTGTCTTTCCCTGGACATTGCTTTTTGTCTATTTGTAATTTCATTCTTCACCCATGCAGTATTCAGTGCTGTCTCTTATTCTCTTCACTTTCATGTCTCTACCCTTGCTGTTTATAGCACTTCCTGTATGTGGCCAAGACAGAGAAATTTACTAACATTTTTAGATCAGGATATCAGCAAGTTTTGTTGGAAAGCTTGCCTGGAAGCAATGTATTAATAGCAACCTGATAAAGAACAAAATAAGCTGCTGGTATACCATAAAATATGTTGCCCCCAAGAAGTGTAAAAAATTGCATGCTCAGTCTGGCGTAACTCTGAATAAGCCAAGGACTGTGTGTTTGCTTCTCTCCATATGTGCCAGCATGCTATTAAATAATTGCATTTTAATGTTTCTGTGCTAAAAGGTAAGTGAATAATCTTTATTAACTGTTTTCTGACCATGGATCTAATCCAAAATCCAGTGAAGTCAGTGACAGTCTTCCTATTTATTTCAATGTATTTTGGATCAGGCCCACAAATGCCCCTTTAGCAAAAAATTAAAAACCCTGTGAATAAATACAAAAAGAAAAAGAAACAGAAAAACAAAAACAAAAAACAACCAACCTTTCCCCAAGACAAAAAAAACGTGAGCAAACCTGTGGGCTATTTTCAAAATGCTGCAAATCAATGCAGCTCTAGGGCTTCAGGGGATCTATGTTGATTTACATGATATAAAACCTGACAGATTAACAAAAAAACACATTATAAAGGCATATCAACAGGACAGAGTCCAGGAAAAAGAATTTACCACCTGTTTCTGCTACCTTAATGGGACATATAGCTTTGAGGTATGGTAATCAGAGAAACGGGTCTAGATTTGGGTCACTACACTGAATCCTATTGGCTGACCAGATAATTGTTTCTCTCCAGCCGGTTCTGATTTGATATTTACCATGCAACCTGAATGGTTGTTAGTACAGTAAAAGCTCCATTATCCGGCACCTTACAAGCCAGCATGTTCTATTAACCGGCATGCCAACTTGTAAGGTAAAGTGAAACTGGAAGTGCCCACCGTGGCATTTCCGGTTTCTCTGAGCCCCCACAGCCCAGGGGAAAGCAGCCTGTGGCTCTGGGCATAGCAGGCTGCACGCGGCCCGCCTCCCTGTCCCACGGGTCCCGTAGGGCTTGCAGGAGGGTTGGCTATGCCACGGGAGGGTCAGCGATACTGCAGGAGAGGCGGCAATGCCCTGGACGTGACAGGAGAAGCAACAGCCTGAACAGGCAAGGACGCTTGTTCGGGCCACTCAGTTAACCGGCATATTTTGTTATCTGGCATCCCGCATTCCCGGTCAGAGCCTTCATCCTCCAGTTTGCTTCCAGTCAGAGCCTTCATCCTCCAGCTGCCACTTTCTACATTTGTCCCGGAGGGCAGGGCACAGTGGCAAGCAGTGCAGGGAGCTGAGGGTGAGTACAGAGCTGGGGGCTGGACATCAGAATGAGGCTGTGTCAGAACGATCGCTTCCATATGGTGCAACAGTAGAAGGCATCCTGTTCACCAGTGGGGGAGTTCGCACGAGAGCATGTGTTGCAACTGTTGTGGGGAGGAATCACAATGTATTGGGGAGGGGAGGAGACACTCACACACACTTATTGCAGCTAGGGGGGAAAATGCAGTCATGCACCTGCGTTGGGGTGGTATGCCTGATGATCTGTGGAGGAGGGTGTCAACATGGGTGTGCTGTGCCATAGGAGGTGGGAAAAAGGGGAGTGTCCAAGCAGCCTGCTTGCCTGTAGTGGCCTTTACTACAAAAATAATTTCTGGAAAGTACTTAATAATAATTACTCCTTCTTCTTTTTCCTTTACAGTGTTATGTTACTGAAATGTAATTCCTCTTCGGTGAAGGCAAGAGGAAGAAGATAAGTTATTCTTTGAACTTGTTCTCACTTTGGCTCAACTGGTGCAGCCCACATAGTATGCAGCCCCCTGACTGGTGCAGCTCCCAGGGCATGTGGCCCTTTGGGCCTAGAAGTTGAACAACCTAGCTTTAATCATTTTGTCCATATTGATAATACCATTTCAGGAGCTAGAGACCATCCAGATTCTGCTGAAAACAGTGAAACCTTTTGATACATGTCTCTATTCAACCAAAGACAAGTATTAAAATCTCTGAAAATGTGATACACCTGAGAAAATTAAAAATAGTTAATTTTGTGTCACCTAGATGTAAGGGTTTCTGAATTTTTCTTTTAAACCTGATATCATTATATTCTTTCAGCTGCAGAATGAGCAGACCTTCTCAAAGAATGATTCTTTGGTTCTGGTTGCTTAGATTCGTTCCGATGACTGTGATAGATTCTTTTCACACCGAGAAGAAACAGAACTGTGAAAATCTTGGGAGATGAAACAATAAAATTCTCCAGCTCATTGTGCATTATGTGTATATGAGTGAAAGACAGAGACTTTATTTTCCTGATTCTGACAACATCTAGAGATGGTTTTTACTGGTTTTTAAGCAATCACACTAATGAGAGTAAACATATCTTATTTACCCTATAGCATAGATGAATACATTTGTGGCAAGCAAAACAAAAACTGTGGACAAGCATAAGAAATATCTAAAAGGCAGGTTGGCTGTTATCAAAGTTATGCTGATATAATGTATTTACTCAAATAGAAGATGACCCTGACTATAAGATAACCACCCAATTATTAGATTCTATAAATGGAAAATTTATAAATTTGTAATAATTTTCCAGCTACAGAACTTAATTATTGGGTATTTGCCTTGAATTTGTCCAATTCCCACTGCTACAGCAGAGCAAATAGATCTGGGGGATCAGAGAACTCTTTGATCTCTGCTTTCCCCTAACTTTCCCCCTGGCAGTCCCTTCCCCTCCCCTTACTGTCAGACTCTGGCTGTAGCTATTTGCATACAGTACCCAAAGGCGTAGTTCATCCAGAACTGATGCATGCTACCTTTTTTTTTAAAATGGCTGCAAGTTTTAGCACAGGTGTTTCATAAATGCACCTCTGAGCGGCACTTTGAACTGTATGATTGATTGCTCCAAGCTCCAGCATGAAACTGGAGATAGGCTTATTGAAAGTCTCTAGATTAAGGTCATCAGAGACAGCAACAAGGGTAATATTGTGATGGGTATCTGTTATAGACCACCAGGCCAGGAAGATGAAGTAGATGAGGTTTTCTTCAGACAACTAAAGGAAGTTTCCAAATCACAGACACTGGTTCTCATAGGGGACTTCAGTCACCATGACATTTGCTGGGAGGGTAATACAGCAGTACACAGAGAATCCAGAAAGTGAGGTAGACAACTTCCTGGTGCAAGTGTTGGAAAGGCCAGTGTTGGAGTGTTCTTCTTGACCTGTTGCTCACAAATATGGAGGGATTGGTGGAGAAGGTAGTAGTGGATAGTACCTTGGGCAGCAGCAACCACAGGATGATTGAATTCAGAATCCTGAGAAAAGAAAGGAAGAATAGCAGCAGAGTAATGGCCCTGGGCTTCATAAAAGAAGACTACGACTCACTCAGGGAACTGATGGGCAGAATCCCCTGTGAAGCCAGTCTGATGGGCAAAGGGGTCCAGGAGAGCTGGTTGTATTTTAAAGAAACCTTACTGACAGCAGAGGAACAAACCATCCCATTGTGCAGGAAGAATAGGAAATTTGGCAAGTGACCTGCTAGGCTTAGCAGAGAACTTTGCAATAAGCTTAAACACAAACAGGAAGCTTACAAGAAGTGCAAGCTTAGACAAACAACTTAGGAGGGTTTTAAGAATATTGCTTGGGCATGTAGGGATGAAGTCAGGAAGGCCAAAGCACAACTGGAGTTGCAGCTAGCAAGGGACATGACGAGTAATAAGATAATGGCCAGTAGCTCTGCAATCACATCAGCCAACTCCCTCAGCTCCATCAGTTGCATTGCATCCGGCCCTTTGGACTTATACACATCCAGCTCTTGTAAATAGTCCCTAACCTGCTCTTCTGCTTTTGAGGTTTGCTTGCCTTCTCCCCAAACTGTGCTGCCCATTGCAGTTATCTGGGAGCAGACCTTGCCTGTGAAGACTGAGGTAAAAAAGACCTGGAAACTTTGGAGTTCAGATGCCCCCTAGTCTCACTTACATCTAGCCAGAAGGCTAAGAAGCAAGCTAGGAGGAAAACACAAAAGCAGCACCCCATTGCCACAGAATGCCCCAGAATGCAAGGGAAAGGTGTCACCCTATAACTTTAATTTTACTAATGAATGTTAAAAGGCGTAATTACAAAGTTGAAGGGGTAGGAGGAAATACAAATATCTGTACAAGGGTGGCTACATAGCACGGGGTGGGTGGATGTGCAGGCGTGACCCACGGGGTGGGTTATGTTGGGATTGGGGACAGGGAAGCTAAAAGGTTTAACACCTAGAGTGAAGAGAAAATGCAAAGTGCCCTGTGCAAGAAGGCTGTATCATTACAAAGTAGTGGGATTTAAGGGACACACGCAGGTACAAGAAATAGCTTGTGGGCACAATTGCAGGAATGAGGGAGAGTCTAAGTATAAGTGTCCTAGGTCATGATCCTTTGAGGAGTGGGAAGTGGTCAGACCATCCCCTCTAGGTCACTTCCAGATGGTGGTCTGTTGAAGTCCATGTACTGGTGCTTGCCTGTGATGTGCTAGAAATAGATGTCTCTCAACCATCTGGTGGTGTTACACCATGAGGTGTCTCATCAGTTTGGCATAGTGGTGGGCTACTCACAGATACACAGGAGAGTCTTGTTGCTGCGGTGCCATGCTCCAAGTGCCCTGATAATCAGTACCTCAACAGACACTTCATAACCCTGTCTCCTCAGGACATCTTACAGTGGCTGGTATTTCACCTGCCTCCATTTGCAGGCTACACTTGATATTAGCTCAGGAAGCCAATACTTATTCCTTTATGGTTGGACAGTGAAATTCAATAACATCCTTGTTTTCAAGGGCAAATCAGTTCCAAATTCAACTGGGCAGAGCCCAACAGTAAAGTTCCAAAATTCAACTGAGCCAGAGCTCAGTTGTTAAGTCTGTGTGGTTCTTCCCCTTGGCAAGAATCCTCTCTCTGAGTCCCATAGGTCTGGGAATTCAGATACTCCCCACATCCAGGCAGGCATCCTATATGCAAGCCCCAGGCCCAGGGCCCTTGGGGTTCATACCAAAGCTATTATACCAATAAGCACTAGGGCTGTGCAAAATTTCACCAGCTGTTTCATGTCAATGCTTTTCAACTCATTTTGAGCTCAAAACAGTGAAATAAAAATGAAATGAAAGGCTTCAAAACAGCCTTGAAACAAAATGAGGGCACTCGAAACATTTTGAACATTTCAAAATGAGGGCAGTTGAAATGTTTTGAAAGTTTCAAAACGTTTCAAGTTTCAAAGCTGAAGCTGGGTTTGCATGCAGGGAAACAGAAAGTAAGGGCGGGGGGGAAGAGGAGAGAAGAACTGCTCTGATATTGACTGTCTAGCTGACCAGTGACTGTAATCCTTCCCTGAGTTCTCTGTCAATCCTAGTGCTCTGGGGAAGAATGGAACAACAGGATAAAAAGCAGCATTGTTTGAACTGAGTTGCTTTCTGCCTTGGGGTCAATTACTGAGCTGTGTCTTCCAGCAGGTCAGCAACGCTGGACAACAAAGGTTACCATTCATTTTCTACTTGCTGGCCTAGCAAGTGTGATTCATCAATACCTTTTCTTTCTACACCCTTTTATTTTATTATTATATTAATTCATTCCTTTCAATTTATTCCTCACCCAAAATCCTTTGTTCTTTTTAGTCTATTTTGATTCTTTTTCTCAAAAAAAGAAATCTGTACTTTCTCTCACAGTGTGCATTCCATTCACTGTTCAGGGAAGCACAACGTATCATCAGTGACTTGGATGAGGAGGTGAAAAGCACCTTGTTCAAATTCGCAGATGACACTAGGATGTGGGGAGAAGTGGGCATGCTAGAAGGGAGGGACAGGCTTCAATTGGATCTGGACAGGTTACAGGGGTGGGCAGGTGAGAATAGGATGGGATTCAATACTGACAAGTGGAGGGTACTGCACCTAGGGAGAAAGAACCAGCAGCAGACTTACAGGCTGGGGAACTCCCTTCTCATCAGCACAGAGGCAGAAAAGGCTCTTGGGTCATTATAGACTCCAAGATGAACATGGGCCGCCAATGTGGGGATGCAGTCAGGAAAGCTAACTGCACCTTTTCATGCATCCACAGATGCATCACGAGCAGGTCCAAGGAGGTGATCATCCCCCTCTATATGACATTGGTCAGGCCATAGTTAGAGTACTGTTTCCAGTTCTGGGCACTGCACTTCAGGAGGGATGTGGACAACACTGAGAGGGTACAGAGGAGGGCCACTCGCATGATCGGGGGCAGCAGGGTAGGCCCTACGAGGAAAGGCTAAGGGACCTGAATCTGTTCAACCTCCACAAGGGAAGGCTGAGAGAAGATCTTGTGGCCATCTATAAACTGGCCAAGGGAGACCAGCAGGCAATGGAAGAGTCCCTGTTCCCCCGAGCACTACTGGAAGTAACGAGGATAGTCATAAGTTGACTGACAGTAGATTCAGGCTAGCTATCGGAAGGCACTACTTCACAGTCAGGTTAGCTAGAATCTGGAACAAACTTCCAAGGGAAGTGGTGCTCACTCCTACTCTGGGGGTCTTTAAAAGGAGGCCAGACAGACACCTTGCCAGGTCGGACTTGATGATCTGCTCAGGTCCCTTCCAACCCAAGCAGCTGTGAAACCATGAAACTATATATGGCACATTATAATATAGAATTTATTCAGGAACACATACTACATACATTTATATATTTTATTTATTACATAAATACATGCATACATACATTACATAAATACACATGCATATACAATTGTCTACATAGATTACATACATCAGATTACATTACAGAAGAATGCACACATTTTTCAGCACAGCAAGACAAAGACACTATGAAATACACCATGAAGTGTGCTGGAAAGGCAGCTGGCAAGTCTTCCGGGAGGGGCAGAAGAGTGACTGGAAGGAGAGCTGTATTTACCCCCCCACCCCAACACTGAGACACAGCCTCTTTGCTACAACAAGCAGGCATGAGGTTTCCATTTCTACAAGCAGCAAGGAGAAGGGAGCTAGATCTGCATCTGAGTGCCATAGCAAGGAAAATTCTGGGGAAGAAGGGCAAATCATCTGAGTTTGTGCTTCACACCCCTCAAGTTTCTCCTAGAGCCATGTCTCCTTCTCCAGAAGGCACTTCGAAGGAGGTTAAGGTGGAGAGTGCAGAGGCAAGTGGCTCAGCTGAGTCCACGCCTCCTGTTGCTGTGTCTCTGTCTGCTGAGGAGGGGGAAAAGGCAGCATCTGCACATGCATCTACACCCCAGAAGTGAGCAGCAAGCTAAAACCAGCTGAGGCAAAGGAACAAAATACATGAGCACCATGGGGATGGTGAAGCATCTCCACAGGCACCACTACCTTGCCCTTGCTCTTCCTCAGCCTGGCACCAGTGGGAGCATGCCCAAAAAGAAGTCCCCTTTTTGCTTCAAAACCCCCATTCCCTGAAGTAGAGACAAAGCACTCTGGAACAGTGGGAGAAAGGCGAACAGAAAAAGGGGCCCATTGCAAAGGCGAGCGAGATTACCCAGACCAGGGGAGATACTTGCTGTGGATAGCCAGCCCTTCTCTTTAGTTGAGCAGCCAGGGTTCATGTGGCTCATGGCACCCTTGGCCCCATCATACCAAGCGCCTGCACACACCACCTTCAGCAGGATGGTGGTGCCCTCCCTGTATGAGGCAAGCAGGGAGTACTTGAGGGAGGAGCTGCACAAGACAGGTTCACAGGTGGCCTTATGCTTCACCTCAGACATCTAGAGCAGCTGGGGTGAAGATCATGCCTACCTCTCCTTCACAGGGCAGTGGTGTGATCAATCAGGCTGTCAGTGGGCTCTCGTTCAAGTTGAGGTGATGGATAAGTCCCACATGTCAACAGAGATCATGGGGGCCATGAACCACTTGGTGCAGGTGTGTCTTATTGGGCAGGGTGAGCTCACCCATGGGTTCATGGTCACTGACTATTCGGCCAATATGGTCAAGGCATGTAGTATTGCAGTAACTACAATTGCTTTGATTGCTTATATTGTTATTTTTCTTTTTATATAATGAAATATTTCACCATTAAGATAAAGTTAATTTTGTTATGATTTACTTTTTATAACATTTTGATCAGTCATTATTAGCATTCTGGAATTAACCATCTGTTTTAAATTACCTATTGCTTAGAGGCTGGAGGGTGGGGAAGGAGAATTTAGCATGTAAGAGTAGAGAAGTACCTGGGGAGTCAGATGTCTGGCAGGTTGTAGTGTGTCATAAATCCAATGTCTATATTGAGTCCATGAGTTTCTGTACCTAGGAGGCTGATAAAGTGCAATTCATAAGCTCATCTGTGAGGCCTCAACAGTTCTGAACAGGGCAGAAGAATCACTCACAATGGCTTGAAACAGAGTCAGTGGTGATGGGGATTGAACTTAATGAGCACTAGCATGTAATGGCCTTTTGGGTAGGAGAAAGCAAGAGTAGGGGGCATTCAGACTCCAAGGGTTCCAGACCTGGGGCTTACATGTAGGATACCTGCCAAAAGACAAAAAGGTTCTCATCAGCATATTGGCCCAATATAGGTCATGTGTTTTATACTTGTGCTTAGTGTTGGCTGCATTGAATCAATTTTTCGTAGGCGGTTTCCACTGCTGAGCACATGCTGCTTTTGGCAGCACTTTAATGATATATTTAGTGAGTTTTCCTTGTATATGATTATAAGTCAAAGGGCTTTTTCCCCCCAGGCCAACCATGGGGAAAGCCTCATTTTGGAATTGCGTAAATATGGTATTTATTTTGGAAGAAGCTGAGGTCTACTTTCTGTCTGTTTTCCTAACATAAAGTTCTCAGAGATTTCAGTAATAGTTGCACAGAAACATGGTAGCTTTTTTAAAAAAAATATATGGAGCAAAATTAAGTGAAACCATTACTAAAGCAGTAAACTGTGGGAAAAAAAATCAGCTGAGATAAGTTCAGAACCACATATTGTTAAATAACTGTCCACAGAGGCACAAAATTATGTGATAATGCATCTTACCTTGGAGAAAATTGATTATTAATAGAGTGTAAAAGAGAATATGTGATAAACAAGTATAAGCCCCATTCAAGCCACTGCATAGAGGTATTAGTACAATAATTTGACTCTTAACATTTAAATTGTATTGTCCTTCTCTTCTTTCTGGCTTTCTACATGTTGTTGTTTAACAGCTTTATACTGGGAATAGCACTGGGAAAAGTCCAAAAGATCTGTGTTATAAATGAACAAATTTTAAAAAGTTAAGTTTGCTTGTGTGTGTGTTTATATATATTTAGAAAGAGAGAAAGAATATCACTCAGGTAGAATGGAAGGATAGGAGAAGGGACTGGAATAAAGAGTCAAGGGGGCTCCTGCCTCTTTAAGAGGATACAGTAGGCTCAGCCAGCTGTGTAGGGCTGTAGCTTCAGGTGTGCAGGTTGGCCCTGGATTAACAGAGAAAGCTTCTGTGCGGCGCTGGGAAGGCATGTGACAGAAAGCAGGGTATGGCTTCCAGGCCTATAAGCCCAGGATCTGAGCCAGAGAAGGCAGTCTGTCCCTGCATGCTGAAGAGAGAGGAGATCCTGAAGGAGATGTCTGCAGCAGATGGACTATTGGGCACCTGAGCTATAACCTGGAGCTGCCCAAAGGAAACTAAGGAGAGCTGATGGCCTGAGTGAGGCAAAAACCCAGAGCTGGGTAGGCTGTCAGTAGGGAAATAGTGTCTTGTATTTATGTTGTAATTTAAGCTTTAGACCAGAAGATTATGTGTGGCTATAAGAAGCAGTCTGGAGGCCACAGGGGCATCCAGCATTGGGACCTGTGTGGATCAAGGAGCCACTGGGCTGCGAGGGGCAGAAACCCAAACACTCTGAGAGGAGGAAGAGCCAAGAGCAGCCTTGCCCTGAGACAGAGATGCCAAGGGGCTAAGCAGGGCCAAGAACAGCTTTTCCCTGGGTCTGTGATGCCAGCAGGACTTGACTGAAGCAAGAGCAACTTTGCCCTGGGTCATGGATACCAGGTGGGCTGTGATGGCTAGAAATTGCTACTTAGAGGTTTGCTTTTAGGAATTAACTTGTAGGTAAAGTTGATATGCATTAGAATAATAATCCAGGGAAATGGCAAGGGTTAATTGATTTACAAGTCTCCTTTGAGACCCACTGTGTCTGACACAGGTAAGGGGAAAGCAGACGCTCAGGCTGGGCAATTGAAGACAAGTAACACATTATTCCATAACAGAGATAAAGGGCTCTGCAGCATTGATGCCAGGTCACAGTGCCCAAGTGCAAAGGCCTTGGGATTTCTGGTTTTGATAGATGGTCCAAATTAGGAGGACACTGGAAAGAACCAAATTAGGATGTGTTCACGCGATGGGTTTGTAAAATAAGGGGATTTGCCGATAGGACAGAATGTGGACAGTATGATTATCACAGGGAGACCAATCAATGATGCCCGAAGATGAAGAGTCAGCAGGTTGGGAGAAAAAAATACAAAATAAGGTATTTCAGAGCAGCAATAAGTCCCAATAAGTCCCTGAGAGAGGCATCTGAGGCCACCATGAACAGAGGGCACACCACCAGCCCATCTCACCCACCCTATGGCAGGAGGTGGGCCTCAGCCTCCAAACTCCAAGCTGCTGACATCTGACATTGAAAAGAGTACCTCAGTAAAGCTTGCGTACTGGCCAGACATACCTTGACCCTGTGAACTCTGGGACTGGTAGATATAGAAATATTTGCATTATTCTTATCTGCTATCACTGTTTATTAATAAAATTTGCCTATTATAGAATGGAGAGGTTGTGGGTAGTCTGAGGGCTTGGGTCTGCCTGGAACAAGGTATTTGGGTTGTAAATCCAGTGCCAACAGGCTAAGAAGAGCTGATAGAAACTTAATCCTGACCTGGGGATTCCAGAAGAGCTGGGCAGAGCTGAGAGTAGCCTCACCCTGAGCCAAGGATGGCAGGTGGCTGAGCAGAGCCAAGAACATCCTGGATCATGCACACCAGTGGGGACAAACCAAGGGCAACCTCAGGTGAGGCCAAACCCAGAACAGCCTTATCCTGGTCTAAGGACACCAGGGGGGCTGAGACAGGGCACAAGATAGGGCTGAGGGGCCCAGAGATACGGAGAACAGACAGAGCAGCCTTACCCTTGGTCAGGGACACTAGGGGGACTGAACTTAACTTAGAATAGCCTTGCCCTGGATCAGGGACACTGAGCAATCTGGGGCAAGGTACAAGATAGGGCTGAGGGGCACAGAGATGTCGACAGGGCTAAGGCCAAGACAGCGGAGCCCAAATCAGTGGGCCATGACTGGGGGCCTGAAGCCAGAAGAAAGGGAAATTAAAGCCAAGAGGGATGAGGTCTCTGAAAGGGATGGAATGATGCACAGAGTAACACCTGTGAGGCATGGGCATGCCTGTATGGGTGGAAGGAGGTCACAAATTTATCCTGTAAGGCTAGGAGAACCTAGAGAAAATGAACATGCAGAGAGAGGAAAAGAGGACCCTAGTCTCCACAGCCCTTGAAGGCAGCCTCCCCTTACTACTTGTAACAACAAGACATGGCAGACAAGAAAGCAGGGTAAGGCCCTGGGAGGTAAGGGTTTGAGCCAGGTAGGATTGAGGCAGCCACTAAGGGGCATCACAGCAACCCCCAGGCACCATAGTGGTCACATAATCATTTATGCTTTGATCCTCTCCCAGATTCAAATAGCTTTTGTCCCTTCCAGTACTTGCTTTCACCAAAAAATACAAGCTGAGATGGGAATCAATAGTTGGAAGGACCAACAAATGATGACATCAGAACTTCTCATAAAAGAAATAAAAATGAAAAGTGAATATTTGGGCAAAGCAACTAGTTCTTTCTTTGTGATTTATGGTGGTACAATGTAGTTCATGTATAGAAGATATTCAGTATTTTCATATTTCTAGATTTTCACCAGGACTCTCCTTTTTTCAATAAATGTTCCTTGTATATTTACCCAGATGCAGTGGGGACATCCAAGTCACCCCTCAGTGGTCACCTTGATCACCATCGCTGGCATCTCAGGGTCCTACCCTGTTGTCTCACTTGCCCTGCCTTGATGTTATGAAGGGGGGCTGCAGTTACTTAAGGTTTTAGGCCGCTGTCTGGACTAAGGCCCCATGATCTTGGCCCACTTGACTCTGGATGGGCCCCTCTCCCCAAGGTCCATTGTCTGAGGATCATAGATTCCCGGGTCCCAGCTCCAGCCTAACCATCATGGTCTCTGGGTGCCTTGCCGCCTTGGTCTTGCCCTTTGTAGGTTTTTGGCCCTACATCTCACCCTTTGCAGTCTAGGACCTGGGGTACCCTTGGCATTCTTCTTGGTGGTCTCCTCTACCCCTACAGCCACAGTCTGATCTTCCAGTATTTAAGCACAAATGCAAAAATCTGAGCATCTGCTCTCAAACAGAATGTTCCCTGACCCTGAGTCAATGCCACCCTGAGTCAATGAGGTACAGCACCAGGCTCAAAATATTTATCCTCTAGCTTGTGATACAGGGACTTCCTTCCAGCTTCCCTGCAGTCTGGAGTCCTTCCATCCTGGCCAGTCAGGCCCCTCTCTTCCTCAGAACTCTGTTCTGTGCAGCCTCCCTTGCCTCAGGCTCTGAACTTATATGATTCTCTCTGGGTCATTTGACCCACTACTTCTGCCCCAGGTCTGTCAATCACTGACTGCACTGTGCTGGCTGCATTCTATTCAAGGGCCCTTTGCTGCAGCCCTGCTCAGCAGCCTGTTGTACTCTGTGCTCAAGGGCTAAGGACAGACATTACACATAAACTGATTTAAGTGCTCAATAACTTGTTTAAACCTGCAACAGAACAGATGTTCAGTGCACATAAACCAGTTTGAGAATGTCTGAAACTGGCTTCAGATCAACCTGGTTGAATGTAGTATCAGACTTAACTGATTTGGCTCAAACCAGTTTATGCAATGTCTGTCCCAGACCCCTTACTGGTTTAAGATAAACCAGACACCCACAGCATCTTGGCATGCTCTCTGGGCTGGACAGGGCTCTCTGTTCCACAACAGGGCTGGCCCCTTCGCTCTGATTTCTGGCTGGAGCTCCAGAGACTATGGACTGCTTTCCCTCTCCCCTCACCACTCTCTGCTAAGCAGGAATTCCCCCCTCCCCTCTGCCTTGCTGAGGAGGTGTCTGTGTATTAGCTAGCAGACCACATACTGGCTACGGTTTGTGCTGAATCAACAAGTATAATCGACAGGCAGAATCAACAAGTAGCTGGTAATGTCCCTCCATTGCTTTCTTAATTGGGTGGTAAACACAGTTATCAATTCCTTGCTGGGCTAATCAGGGCTCATCTCAGCCCTGTGTAAGGGAAGGGAGGACTACTCTAGTGCCCCCCAGCCTCTAGCCTAAGCCACTGCAGGCATATGCCTGCATTTCTGGGATGTCTGTCCAGTTACACAACTGATTTAGCCTGGCTAGGTTAGACTAACCTGAAAAGATGGAGTCAGTTCAGGTTCAGGTTTTTTTAATGTCTGTCCGTAGCCAAAGTGACAGGGAATTTTGGCTCCCTGTCACACCGGACAACAGCAAATATTGAATTGGGATGCAGATCACGATGGGCCCCACACTTCAAAAAGGATATGGATGGGTCGGAAAGAATCCAGTGCAGAACACCAAAAATGACTAGGGGCCTGAGAGAAAAGACTTAGAAGGAAAGGTTGAATGAACTAAGGTTATTTAACCTGGAGAAGAGAAGGCTGAGGGAGGATTTGACAATGGTCTTCAAATACCTGAAAGATGATTAAAGAAAGGATGGAGATGGGGTGGGGGGATGTTCTGTGGCTGCAGGGGACAGGACTAGGAGCAATGGTTTCAAGACACAGCAGGGAAAACTTAGGCTGGAGATTAGGAGGAACTTTCTGACTATGAGCATTGGCACAGGCTATCTAGAGAACTTACGGAATCTCCATCCTTGGAAGTTTTTAAGAACCAGTTAGGCAAACACTTGCCTAGGATGGTTAAGTCATGGTGATCCTGCCTTGAGCAAGGGTCTGAACTAGATGACCTTGTGAAATCCCTTCCAGCCCTACTTTCCTATGATCTCACAGGGACCATTAAAGGCAGATTTGTGTACATGGTGCAATAACGCCTTAATGGCACTGTAGGACGATTTTAGATATCATGCACCTACACTTTAGATTAATATACCTTTTGAAAACAAAGGTTTTGGGTCTGTCTTTAGGGAACAGTAACATGCTTGTGAGTAATGTTATGTGTAACTTTGTCTCTCTGATGATTCGGTTTAATCAAATTAGCAAAATAAATAAAAAAATAAGTCCAAAGGGTTATATTTTCTATATTTTAGAATAGTTTGCACTGCCAGCTGTTTCAGTTTAAACTGACCTGTCTTTGCTCCATATTCTGTTATTTGACCATATGGATTTAACTAAGACTGAAATCTATTGTATTTAAACTAAAGAACAAGGAACTTAGGGCAAATGATAATAGAATAGTTTAGTCTCTACAATTCCCCACAGGGAAGTTTTGCATAATGAAAACAACCTTCCAAATTCATATTGCTGGTGTGCTGATATAAAGGGTTCTCTTCCTTTTCTGAGGGACTTTTTTTACTATGCTAAATACCATATTATTTTGCATATAGCAGACACTTCAATTTTGAAGCCTGAACTAAAAAAAATCTTCATTCAAGGAAAGTAAATGGCACTATATAGGGAGCTGAATCTGCTCCTGAGCTTGCTTCCAGCCCTGCACACCTGTTAAGCCCTGGTGCATTGGGTCCAGGGCTGTACACTGAGTCCAGCTCTATATGTGGGCTCCAGAGCCAGATGCCAGGTTGGACCCAGTTCATGGAATCCAGGACTGTACTGCAGGTCTGGAGTCACAGACTGGCTCCAAATCTATGCACCATATCTGACCCCATATTCTGCCTTTAGGGCTGTCTGCTGAGCCTGGGACTGTGTTCCATATCTAGAATGATGGACTGTCCCAGATCCAGGAGCTGGGTCTGACCCATGTGCTGCCCTGGGGCTGTGTACTGAGCCCAGGATCACATGCTGAATCCAGCACACAAAACTAAAACACCGTCCCAAACTTGGCAGGCAACCCAGAGGCAGCATATGGGGTCAGACTCAGCATGTGGTTCTGATGCCAGCATGTGGAGTCAGACCTAGAATGGCAGGACCACATGCTGGGTTAGCTCTAAGAGCCTCACCCACTGCCACCTCCTCCCACCAAATTTCTAGACCCAGGGAGATCCCTTTTCTTCATATACTGCGACATATATTGTATACCCCAATTTTCCCCAGTTAGTTTTAGGGGAAAGAGTGTAGATTATATATGAGAAAATACAGTATTTTATATTTAATGTTCTAAATATTTTATTTGTAATACAAATTGAATGTTTATGGTCAGAAAAATAAAGATGCTAAATGCCTGATCTCACTGGTCAAGTTTCTGATTAAATATTCCATGCAGCATGTATAAAGGATTGAATTTTTAGCACTTAATTACTTTAGCCAGTTGCCATCTGTTCCTTGATTTCTGACCTTTCTTTCTAACTTCAATCTATATGGAGTGTCTGCAAGCAAGCCAATTATATCATGGACGCTTCATGCTGACATTACAACAGACTTAATGTCCACCTGCAGAACTTGGGTTGGGAAATTTAATAGTGGTGACACAATGGCTTTAAGTAACTTTCAGCTAGCATGAAAAACACAAATTTATTATAGCTGTCATTATTCCTTTAAAATGTGACACAATTTAATGCTGGTAAAGCTACCATTGTTGCCCCCTAAGGGAATGGTCACAGCTTGATGTAGCATGAGACAAAGCCCCCCCACTCTCTCCTAAATGAGAACCCACTATGCCACAGTTGAGTCACATCAGTAGAGCGGTGCAGAAAAGACTGTTCAGACCCCTTGGTCTGTGGTTAAATAAAGGACTTCATTTCTCCAATGATTTCAGTTTAGTAAATTTAATGAACACCAAAAATTAAGCAGATGTTTGATGATAATATTTCCTAATTAACTGTTGAAATTTCTCCCTGAAATGATGCAAAATATTTTAATATGTTTAATTAACATGTGGTCCCAAGATATAATCCATAATTATAACAATAAATATATGCAGTCTATAATATGGCCCAGTTTTTAAATGTAAGGATTTGAAACAATAGCATTCATCTACTCTATCATACTTTTGTTATCACCAAAATATGGCCATTTGTGTGTTTATATAGCCCTAATTGCCTACAGATACTACTTCGCTGTAAGAGGGCTTCTAGGAAATTTTTAGGCAAAAATTCCTTTTCTTCCATTAAGTAACTGCAAAACAGATAAAATATTTTTTGAGAGGAAGTAACACTGTGGGATAAAAGAGGACAATAAGTGCTGAGACAAACTTGATGGGCATGGTCCAAAGCACATCAAAGTCAAGAAGTCCTTCTATTGATTTTAATGATCCTTGGATTAAGGTCTAAAGCACAGGAAACTGCTATCCTATAAAAGCTTCCACATTTCAAAACTAGACACCTTATTATCTCAGTAAATAAATCAATATAAATGCTATGAAAACAACCTGACCCTGCAAAGTGGTTGAAGCTCAGGTCCTTATATACATAAGCAATCTCATTTTATTCAGTGTATCTATAGTTTCCAATACTCATAGTAGGAGCAGGCTATAATATAACAAAAGAATTATATATGTGGCATGTCATGTTGCAGGGCATCATAAACCATAAGACTGGTAATTGAGTGGGTTCATCTTTTGCTAAGACTCTGAATTGTCTGCTTTTTCTAGGTATGAATCTTTAGGCAATGTACCACCTTCCCTGTTGTCCCTCTTTCCTTATTGAAGCAAACTGTTTTTAAAATTGCGTGAAATCTGCTTAGTAAGATTGATTCCATTTCAATACTAAGTAAGTTCTAATGAGCCACTTTGTATGTTTTGTTTATCTGGCAGCATCAAAACATAGAAAATGAATTTATCAGGGAAGGAAGGCTGGAGGTGATGTCATCTTGCTGAGTTTATCCCCAGATTCACACTAATGGGAAGTTTTCCAGTTCTCTCTGTACAAATTAACTTTGCAGTTCAAGCCAGCAATAACCAGAAGTGTAAGTAGTGATTTTTGTGCCTGGGGATGCTGAAAGCCAGAGAGGTAGAGAGGGAAGGCTTGGGGGATGGTGCTGGAGGGTCTTCCTTGACCCAGCAGTTGCTGCTCTTGCTGTTCCTCATACCACCTCCTTGCACCCTGCCTGGCTGCTGATGCTGGAGGCATTGTGGTATTCCCTCTAAATCCAGGACTAGTGCCCTGTTTGGCCAACCCCATTTATGCTACTGGCAGTCACAAATAGATCTGAATACTACATTTTCTCTATACAGTGATTGAAATAGATCTCTAAGAGTTTAGTGTGCAAAACAATAATGTTTTCCATTAGGGAAAGTAAAGCAGAACAACCTAAAATATTGTCACCCACCCCCACTTCTCAACATTGCTTTTAACTTTCATAAATAAATTTGACGTATTATTTACTGTTAAAACACCATATTACTAGTAACACCTTCAACAAGGGTATTTAACAGTTCAGGGCTTCAAAGGGAGATGAGATCTATATCATTTACTTGGACTTTAGGAAGGCCTTTGACTTTGCGTCCCATGAGGCCTCAAGTTAAAACTAGGGGACTATGGGCTCAACAATTCAACAGTCAGATGAGTGGAAAACTGGCTGTGGAGTCAGACCCAGAGAGTACTAATAGATGCATCTGTGTCAACCTGGCAGAAGGTAGGCAGTGGGGTCCCCCAGGGTTTGGTACTTGGACTGGTTCTTTTCAACATCTACATCAATGATCTGGATGTGGGGGTGAAAAGCTCACTGGCAAAGTCTGCAGATGACACTAAGCTTTGAGGAAGTGCAGCTATGCCTCAGGGTAGGCTGACGATCCAGGTGGACCTAGACAGATTAGATGGATGGAGCAGAACCAGATGCTGTTCAACACTGAGAAGTGTAAAGTGCTCCATCTAGGAAGGAAAAATTCACAACAAACTTACAGAGAGGATCTGTGTTTGTGGAGGGCTCAGTGGTGCTATGCTGACTAGCAACACATCTGAAAGGGACCTGGGGGTCATAACTGACCATAAAATGAATATGAGCCCCCAGTGTGGTGCTACAGTCACCAAAGCAAACAATATGCTGTTATTTATCAACTGATGCATCTCAAGCAAAACTAAAGAAGTTCTTTTCTCAGTGTATTTGACACTAGTGAGGCCACACCTCGAGTGCTGCATCCAGTTCTGGGTGCCACACTTCAAGAAGGATGTGGAAAAGCTTGAGAGAGTCCAGAAAAGAGCCACTCATATGATCTGAGGCTTGAAGAGTAAGCCTTACAAGGAAAGACTGACAGATTGGGGACTGTTCAGCCTAGAAAAGAGGAGCAGCTGGTGGACTCATGGGCTTGGCACATAGAAGACATTGCAAATTAGTGGGAGAAGGAATGAAAGAGGACCCGGGGGGGGGAGGGGCTAGGCATTCAGGGACATTGCTCTCCTCAAGAGGCCCAGGAGCAGCAGGCTGCTGTGGTGGCCTCCTTCATGCCACCCACTGCCCAACGTCCATCCCTGGATCTGCCTGCCCCCTAGCTGCCATGCACTGCCCAGCACCAAGTCCTCAAGTGGCTGAGGTGCAACAGTGCCTTCAGCATCCAGGTCTATGCCCCAGGCCCCTACTAGCCACCTCCCCCACCTGTCCCCTCCCCCTACCGCCACTCATCAAGGCTCCCTGCTGGCCCTGGCCTTAGGCTGCAGGAGGGGGAGCCAGGTACCTTGGCTAAGCAGCAGCCACCCTCATCCCTAGGCAAGCCCCCCACCCACCAGCCTCACTGCAGTGTGTGTACCTGCAGTGGTACAGTCAGAGGCTGGGACACTGCATGCCTGTCCCCAGGATCCACCCCATAGATGCCTCCACCTCACTGTCCCCCACCCCAGGAGGGCACAGGAGCACAATGTATATAGTTTGCATTGGGAAGAGAATGCTTTATTGGTGATGGATGGGGTGGTTGGTGGTGGGAGTCTGGTGTTCAGGAGGGAGGGTGGGATGGGGACCTGTTGTTTGGGAGGGAGGGTAGGAGAGGATCTGTGTTTGGGGAGGGAAATTAAGTGTTTTGCAGAAAACGGTCAACAGTGAGCATACTGTTGAGGGTGTACAGTGGGCCTGGTGTCCGTGGCCATCGGGGGGGTGGTGCAGGAGCAGCAGCAGGTGGCCTGCCAGCACCTCTTGCACTTGATGACCTGGCCCTCATTGCTAGGTGTGCAGCTCACCCAGGGCTTTGGTAAGGGGGTCTCATTACTGTCACTGCTTCCACAATTGGTGCTTCTGCTTCCAGATATCTTCCACTTGCTGCACCTCTTCTGCCCTTGCCTCATGCAAGAGCTCCCTCCAGCTATAAAAACAGCCAACCAGCTATAAAATTAGTGCTCAAAAATGTGTAACAGCTCTATAGCTTTCTACCCAGTTTTTATCTGAACATGTAGCAGGGCTCCTACAGTAATATTCTTTCTCTCTTTCTAAACATACAAACACACACAATTTAATTACTATTGGTGCAACTATTGGAGCAAACTTTAATTTTGATAGTATGCAGCATACAGGCTATGGGTACCCAGGTTTTGTTGGCCTCCATGAGTTTGAGGTGAGTGGTGAGGGTGTCCCAGCATCCCTTCAGGTGGCTGAAGGCACGTTCCACCAGCACATGGGCCCAGTTCAGGCACCTGTTGAAATGTGCCTGGTGAGGGTCCAGCCGGCTGGTATAGGGCTGCATGAGCCAGAGGAGGCCTGGGTAGGCGGGGTTCCCAAAAAGAAGGGCTGGACTGTCATCTTGGCCACCTGGAGGTCCATCACATCTGGTGTGAGGTACTCACTCTCCACCAGGTCTGGCAGGGCAGAATTGCAGAAGATGTGGGAACCATGGGTGCTGCCAGCCCAGCCAGCACTTACATTGGTGAAGGCAACCTGGTGGTCCACAACAGCCTGCATGGTCCACAACAGCCTGGTGGTCCACGACATGACTGAATGAAAGCCCGGCTGGCTGTAGTCTGGGTAGCTGCAGGGCAGGCAGCTGATGAGGATGTGGGTTCCATCCACAGCCCTGATGCACTGGGGGAATCCCAGGCCATGTAACCCTGCCACTACCTTCAGGGGTTTGTGGACCCAGAGCATGGTGTACCCCAGCACATCTTGGAGGGTTCTACAGACCTCCAGGACAGCCTTCCTGACAGTTACCTTACCTACCCTGAAGAGGTGGCCAACATAACACAAGCTGATGGGTGGGGTCAGCTTGAGCGGGGTGATGGCCAGCTGGGTCTCCATGGGAGAGGTAGCTGTATGGTGGTGCCCTGCTGCTCCAGATATAGGTAGAGCTAGTTGAGGAGCTACTGAAATGCAGTCCAGGTCATCCAGAATGACTCCAGCCACTGCTTGGTATCCTAGGTGCACTGGATGATATGGAACCACCAGTCCTGACTGGCAGGGCAGGTACACAGGTGATGGGGCTGGAGCCCCAGGAGCTTGTGGACAGCACCTGTGACAGCATCCATGTGTCTATCATTGGTGTCCCTGCTGGTGTCTGGGTGGTGACCCAGTGGCTGATCAGCATCAGTGCAGGAACAGGGGGCCTCGGGCACAGCAGTGAGCCTGTCCACATGGCTGCCTGGCATGGGGGGGGAAGAAAGGGAGAGGGCTGACCAGAGCCAGGCAGTGGTCACTGCAGCAGTGAAACATGGTGAGAAGGATAGCAAAGAGGGCATGTGTCGCCACTGCTGGGTCTGGGAGTGGAGCAGCCATAGTACAGGGGGCACAGGCTTTGCAGACAGTCATAGCCAGCACACTGCAGACTGCTTTAGTCCACAAAAACAGGTGTCCAGAGAGCACTGCATGGGGCTGCCTTTAAAGAGTGCCCTTGGCACCCAGGCAGCTGTGGCCAGAGCCTCCAGCTCTGCCTAGCTGGTGCAGGGGGGTGTAGCAGGGCTAGAGGCAACCTGGAACAGACTACTCCCATAAGCAGCAAAGGTGGTCCCAAATGACTGCATGTGTAGATGCCTGCCCAGGGCTAGTTTACTGCACATTAAATTACTGCTCACTACACCAAAGCAAATGCCTGCACTGGATTTGAATTTTACCCATTAAATCCTGTAATGATCAAAATTAGGACAACAACAGCAATAAATCTTAGTACAAGCAAAAAGTTGAAATAATCCCAAAATATTGAGCCTTTAATTAAGTTAAATACTTGTTGAAAAATAGTAAGTTATTCTGAAAAAAAAATGAAAGGAAAATGTATTGCCTTTTGAGGTTATATAATTTGACCAAAATATTTAAAAAATAGAAAAAGTAGAATATATTTGACTTAGAATTTTATATTCAGCAAGAGCTAGTTGAAGTATTGATTATATATACAACAACTTCATGGTCAGTAAAATTCTAGAAATCTCTTTCCGTCTGGGTATTAAAACTAGAAGACAACATCAGTCCATCAGTTCTTGCAAATCATCCATTACTGTTATAGCCACCAAGCACAGGACCTTATAAAAAATCTTACAAAAATATTTTAGCAGAGCCACAGTATTGATGTTTGTTTGCATGCTTTTATACCATGCTTAATGTTACCAGTGTGTGCTGGGATTTAGAGAGAAAGCTAAGCATTCCACATGAACAAAGCACTAAATAATCATTTGTATTCTAGTTCAGAATAGCAACACAAAATAGAATTCATTCACGTTTGCTCATTGATTTGTTTATAATGCTCAAAAAGAAGCTAGTGTACAGTGTTGGCAATCTGTTGGGTTTTTTTTACAGCTTTGTAGTTTAACTAGAAAATAGAAGAACCCTAAACTTAAACCCTTTTCACTACTACTTTTTTTGTAAAATGTCTGATTCTTTCAAGTTTGAAAGAAGTTGATTGTACCTTCACTAACTGTATTTAAGACCAATGTTTCCCCATGATGGAAACAGTAAATGTTTCCAATTATTTCTTTTCAGGCATGCCTGAAGTATTTTAATAGGGTTGGATTCATCCTTGTGACATTTTTAAGTAGTAGATTAATGTGTTTGCAGGATAAAGCTATTCTTTATGTAAAATGAAAGAAGAAGTCTATACTATGCAAATAAGTTGTTGATATGTTGCCAGACTTTAAATACATTTATTTTAAACAGAAGGTTAGCAATTTAAGAGGAAAAATTAAATCAGTGGTGGTATTTTCTACCTCTGAACATTTACAGATGAACTGTAGCCATGACTTTTGTAGAAAGGTAAAGCTTTTATTGGACCAAGTTGGGAGAGCTGTTGGACAAGCATTCAGGCATCAGGTACCCTTCCTCAGCTGTGAAGGGGAAGCAGATGAAGGCTGAGCTAAATATCAGAGAAAAGACTGTGCAAATGCAAATAGTCTGCATGAAAGGATGGAGGAGGGGTGTGAAGTTGGAGTGAAAAAGTGTGAACTGAAACTTTATAAGGAAGAAAGAAAGGCAACAGAATAGGCAATCTAGTCAGCGACAGCATGAGCCCATTCGAGATGGTGGTAGCTATTACCTGAGAAGTACAAGGAAAATTTTGGTAGTATTTCTAAGGCTGTAATGAACCCTAAAGCCACTATCAATATAAGACCAGATTTTTTTACTGTCCAGCATAGTTATAATTATCTATTCCTGAACCTGCCCTCTGGAGGTGTTCTGTAAATTCCCTTTGAGCATCAGGATTGCGAGATCAGAAATGGAGTGGCTGTTCTGTGAAAAAAATGTGCTCCTGCTTGTGTTCATGTAGCTGTCCCTTATATTTTTTTTCTGTAAGAGTTCATTCTGGTATGTAGTTCCTGTCTAGTTTCACCACATCATTTCCATGGAGGCACCTGGTATGCTGTATAAAACATACCATATTCTGTCAAGTGCATGCGTAGGATCCATGTATTCCGATGGTTTTGTTGGAGAGTTATGCATTGTTGTGGCACTGAAGATTTGTTGACAGTTTTTACATTTATCCATGTGGCAAAATTGTATCTCATTTAGGGTCTGTTGATCAGAGGGGAGTTTGCTTCTGATGATGAGTTGAGCCATATTTGGGAGATGCTTGAAAACCAGGAGTGGGGGAATTGGAAATACTTTCCTCTACAGCTGATCTTTTTCAATTATAGGCTGTAATTGCTTGATGATCCTTCTTATTGTGGGGTATTTATGTGGCTCATACAAAAATATGATCTATTTCTCTACTGGAGTGTCCTTGCCAAGTAAAGACTTTATTCAGTTTGGTGAGGTGGGTGATTTGAGTATTCTCCTCAAAGTAGATGTTGAGGTATCTGAGGGTCTGATTGTAGACTACAGCTTTCTCAGTGAGTCTGGAGTAGTTGCTGGTTTTGTGAATGTATGCATAGTGGACTTTGGGGTTTTTGCATACAGTGGTTTGTAGAGTGATTTTCTGGGTGTGGACTGTGATTTAGTATGATATAGAGAAAAATGGTTTCTGGTAAAGGATCCTGGACCAATAGCACTACCTCTCCTAACAACAGTGGATCTGTCTCAGATTTGGGACATTATAGGCCAAAACCATTTTTTTCTTATCACTTGCCATTTAGAATTTAAGCTAGAGACTGAATTTATAGTAAAATAATATTGTTGGCTCAATTTTCTGGCTACCATAGTGAAATACTGAGAGTTAGCTTAGCTATTATATTTTATTAATAGACTTTTTCTGACCTTTTCCTCTATTCAGAAACTTTTGCTAGAGGGTCCTTTCACCAGAATCATGGTTTATGCATTGGAGTTATGCAGTGGATCTTATTCCTTCTCCCATCATGCAGATGTTCATGTAAGCAAATTGTGGTTATAGCCTACTGAAAAGTATTCCTTTCCCACCTGATTAGACTGTGAATTTGATATCGTTTTCATTACAAAGCATGATTCTGCCTGAAGCTCTAAATGGTTTTTGATGCTGGTAAGCCATGGTTCACTTCGTAATGCTGGCTATGATGGTGATTGTCTTGTAGTAGAAAAACAGGGGGGGTAAAAGGGGTAAAATATGAAGGATAAAGAGTAAAATTTTATTTCAACCTATAGAAAGTTACTGGCAAATTATTGTCTCTACATTAATACATAGTAATATAGATTGAAATTACCTTCTTCTCATATACTCAGCAGGATTGCAAAAGTTATGAGGATACCTTCTTTCATTTGGCCTTTACTGGGGCCTTGCATCATTTAATGCAACTCTTCCTCACTGATGAGGAGCAGGACAACAGAGCCAGTCTTCATCATTCATCAAGAGTAAGGAAGAGATGCACTGGACAGTTTTTGTTCCCTCCTCACCCTAGGAACATTATTAAGACCACTGAGAATTTTTTAAAAGTGAAGCTTCAATGGAAACTTATAACATCTTCTGCTTAAACCACTTTAGGGATTTAAAATAGTTTAAAGGTTTTTAAGATGTCTGAGGGCCTTAGGACAGTTTAATAAGCTTAAGCTGTTCACACTACTTTGAAGTCAAAAAGGTGCTTAAGGAGTTTTATCTTCTGAGACTTTTAAAATGCTTTAAACTGCTTAGGACAATCTAATCTTTGGTGTACACTAGGGTTTGACACATGAATATACTTACAGAGCCCAGTGGGTACATATTCTTTCACTTATATAAAAAAGAAGTTCTAGCTTTGAGCCTCACATGCCCAAAGGATCTCACCAGCAAGGTTCTGCTCCCTCTCTTCCTTGCTAGTCCTTCTAGTCCTGCCATATAATGTAGGAATGAGTATCTTTTTCTTTGGCAACCTCTTGCAGTTGTGGATGACTGTCTTCTGTGATTATCTAAATGCATGTCCAAAGATGATGGAATGAATATATGAGTGATATTATTAATACTCTCCTTTATGTGTGAGGCATGTCATAATAACATTATTTGAGAAGAAATTATTTAGGAAAAGCTCTTCCAAATTGTCTTTTTAACACAGCTTCCTTGCAGCATAACATATCCAAATTTTCATCAAGGCTATGATTACATCATTTTATTACTGTTCACTACCAGTGAGGAATTTATCTGTGCTTGTCTGATCCCTCCCCTCTAAGAAAGGGAGCATAAGCCGTGACAGGCTTGTTTAGACCATTCAGTCATTGATCCCTGTGGAAGAAGTATCCTTGTAAAGGACCTGTGTTTTCTGTACCATAGTCCCCATTCTGCTCCAGGTCCTCATTTCCTGGAAGTGCAATATAGCTCCACTGTCTGGGACTCTGTATTTTTGGCTTCTCCAGAGACACCAAAGGGAAACCTTGTCAAATGTTGTGTTGCTGCACCCTCAATAGCTACCGCAAGATGTCTTAACATTCTGTCTGTCGCTCCCCTCCTCCCTGAGAGATTTCTAGTGACATGGTTCACTTGCTGGAGCTCAGGAAGGTTAGGGAGCATTCTTTATGGCATCTTCATGGGTGAAGGAAAGATCCAGGCCTGGAGGATTCCTCCTATCGAACGATCTAGAAAGAATCTATTCCACAATTTGTAGAAATCTACAGGAAAGTGAGAGACAGGATCTCTGTGGAAAAGAGATATCTGAAAAGCTGCTAACTGTGTTACAGCAGGGGGGTATGAACAGCATGTTTGATGAGTATTCGGAATAAGCAAATGCTGAGTCCCTTATCAGTAATAGCACAGACAAAGGTTATCAGCATGTGCCACCCATCAAACATTGATTCCACTGCAATTAGTTTAAGTGAAAAATTGTCTCTATCAGCAAGTGCTTTAGTGCAACATCAAAACTATTTTTTTTCTTTTTCAAATGAAGGGTATAAACTTCCCAGGCAAGTTAGGAATATGTATTTATTTTCATTTAATACAGCTTTCTTTGCTTTGTGACCGACAGCCAAGGCTTATGGAACACAGGCTAAATGCCATATAAGGTTCCCTCTCCTCCCCACAAATGTCCAGATACATAATTATTTTTTTAATTGTCATTATTATTTTTGTATGCTCTAGGAACCTGATTCAACCCTACTTAAATTTAGTGAGGGTCCTTCCATTGACTGTAGTGAGCTTTGGATAAGGTCTTATATTAATTACTTTAAATAACAGATTTGAATTTACAAGACCCTCCATGATTGTTATTTTTTTAGAAGTCAGCTTTGACCAACATGAGATTCTGAGAAGTACAGTAGCTAGTTCTTACGTTCAAAACAGACATATTTCAGATGTAATCGTTTGGTATAAGTCAATAATGACTCCTAAATTTTGGTCACAAAAGGAGCACTATTTTGTCAAAATAGAACAGAGAAAAAGTTCTGTGAAGACTTTCTACTCCTTTTGACAGATGGGCCAAATGGACTGTTGATCTAAAAAGAGCAAGAAGTTTAATATATATTAAAATAAAGAGAATAAGGAAAATTTTGGTTTTACTGTGATGGGAGATGCAAAAAAGCCTAAGACAGAAGAAACAGAAAAAATTTCATACACTCTGTCACATTCTTCTGTATCATGTTTTTCTGATATTCTTCAGAATTGAACATAAGAGTTATTTGAAATATCTTAATATTTGTGTATCATCTCAGGCCTCCTTTCCCAGGGCTCTCTAAATTTTGAGATTCTATCAGAGATTTATTATACAAGTATAATTGTAAAAATTGTTTGGCACAGTGATTTGGTTTTCTGACTGGCTACCCTTAGGCCAATAAGCCATATTAGAAATGATTATATCAGAATGCTTTGTGAGATAGTCAGAGCCTTTAGCATCTAGTGCCTCATCTTTGTTCATGTGATCATTGAGATTAGGTTCCCCAATGAAACAATAACAAAAAACCCCTTACAAAATACTCCTCAAAACTACTGACTCAGTGGGTACATCTACATGCACTGCCCGCTGCACAGTTGTTATTGTGCAGTCATTTAGTACTTGCATAACCAAGTACTAAATCATAGAATCATAGAATCATAGAAGTAGGGTCGGAAGGGACCTTATAGATCTTCAAGTCCGACCCCCTGCCTGGGCAGGAGAAAAAAAACTGGGCTCAAATGATCCCAGCTAGGTAGGCATCAAGCCTCTTCTTAAAGACCCCCAGGGTAGGAGCCAGCACCACTTCCCTAGGAAGTTGGTTCCAGCTCCTAGCCGCCCTGACTGT
>NW_017728886.1:172302850-172332184 GCF_001723895.1 Crocodylus porosus | reverse complement strand
GGATGTCTAATCTAAACCTACTCTCCAACAACTTGTGGCTGTTATTCCTTGTCATGCCAGGGGGCGCTAGGGGAAACAAGGTCTCTCCCAAACCCTTCTGGTCCCCTCTAGTGAGTTTATAAACTGTCACCAGGTCCCCCCTCAGCCTTCTCTTGTGAAAGCTGAACAGGTTCAGGTCCTGCAGCCTCTCATTGTAGGGTCTGCCCTGTAGTCCCTGGATCATGCGGGTGGCCCTCTCAATGTTGTCTACATCTCTCCTGAAGTGGGGCGCACAGAACTGGACGCAGTACTCCAGCTGTGGCCTGACCAGTGCAGCATAGAGGGGAAGGATCACCTCCTTGGCCCTGCTAGAGATGCACCTGTGGATGCACGACAAGGTCCTGTTAGCCCTGCCAACCGTGACCTCACATTGTCGGCCATGTTCATCTTGGAATCAATAATGACTCCAAGATCCCTTTCTGAATGATTGTGCAGTAACTGGAATTATTGCACAGTAGCATTCTGGCACAGTTGCCTAGTGATTTTTACTATGCACTAACTCATTACTGCTGCACAGTAGCTTGTTACTATTGTGCAGTAGTGTCGCATCATGGTTCGTGCCTGGTGATGCTGCTGCACGGTAGTAATAAGCTACTGTGCAGTAACAGCTCATATAGATGTAGCCAGTTTTATATAGTTGATAAGCTGAGTTAAGGACTCAGTTCTGAAATTATCTCTTGATTGTTACTTAGTATTTATTGTGGTAAAACTCCCATTAAAGGTATACATCTGTTTTTTGAAAGTTTGATATGTTTCATATATTAGTAGTAGTACATTGTCTATCACAATAATCAGAATCTTATCAGTCATCATCCCCTCAATCTGAATGTTCCTGTGAACTTTCTTATTACATATCCCCCCTACAGTCATCACTGGAAGCGTCTACATGAGACACTTATGCACAGTATACTAATTAGCTGTATAGTAAAATGTCTTGGAATCTAAACATGTCCCTCTATTAAGCTGGAGTAAACTAATTTACTCTGCAGCAGGATAGTATTTGTAAAAATAAGTACTATCCTGCTGTGGATTAAAAAACTCCACAGCAGCTCATATGTAGATGCTGCCCTGGGTGGCTGGGGCACAAGCATACTAACCCTTGTCCCCCTCTGCCCGCCAGGACTGCTCTGACACAGCTCAACATGCTGCAGTCCCAAGCACATATTCTGACTGCTGCCAGGCATTCCATTTAACTGTGCACCAGGAGCAATAAACTCTATAGCAATAAACTCTACAGCAATACACTTGCATTAATTGGACAAGTAGACATGCCCACTGATTATGACATGTCACTGCTTAAACCATGATCCAATTATATGTGTAAACAATGATTCAATATACTGTTTGCTGAGGGTGAAAGATCATGCAGGCAATTCTTATGAAAGCCATTTCATAATACAGTTTTAAGATATAACACTATATGTTTTAATGACAAACAAAACTCTTGGGTTAGAGGTGATATCTTTTATTAGACGAACTAATTTTTTTTTTTTGTTTCTTTGCAAGTTTTGAGGTCCAAACACAGGTCCTTCTTCAGGCTGAGGAGAATTTGAAGTGTGTAAAAGGTCTCCCAGGTAAAAAAGAAACTTCATTCTACACAGAGGATGGAAAGTTTGGAAGTTTACTCCCCTGGGTAAGGCAGAGACTTTTTGTGGGAGAGTTGCTCTCTGATATGCTGATTAGGCATGCTTCATCCTTGGTGGTATCTGGTGTCAGTTAGGGAGGTGAGAACAATCCTCTTTCTTGGCTGGCAATGAAATTTACACTTCCAACCAGCTAAAATATGGTATCTTCCGTGTTTCAGGGATATATGTGATAGCCGTGTTGGTCTAAGAGGTATAGACAAACAAAACTCTTGGGTCAGAGGCAATCCTTTTATTAGACCAGCTAAATAGTAGCAAAAAATAATCTTTCTTTGCAAGCTTTTTGGTCCAAATACCCTTCTTCAGGCTGAGAAGAATTCAAAGATTGTAAAAGGTCTCCCAGGTAGAAAATCTTTTAATAGTTGTCAGTTCACTTTATATAATCCCTTTATATAATCCATGTGTATCATGTGGCATGACAATGCCGAGAAAGTGCTTAAACTATATGGGCACATCTAGATGTGCATGGATGTTTGGTTATCCAGAGGTCAAAAAAACCTATGGGAAAAAAACTGGTGCAGTGCACACTGGGGCAACACACCCTTGCAGAGCAGAGAACACCAGACTCTGCAGTACGTGGTGCTGCAAACTTGCATAGAACCAGCCCAGCCCAACAGCACGCAGGGCCTGTGCACACAGGACCTGGCCTGGCATGACAGACAGTCCCTGTGAGTGGCGTGAGGCCCTGGGTGACAGCTTGAGCAGCCTGGAGCCTCCCAAAGGTGCAAGGCCCCACACCGAGCCCCGCCAGGCCTGTACAATTTGGCACAGGCAGCACTGGGTGCCTGGCAGCCGGGGCTGAGCCACGCTGCCCCGTGCCATGGCGGGGCTGTGCCAGGAGGGCCCCAAGCACCTTGATGGGCTGCTACTGTGGGGTGAGGGGGAGCTGTGGGCCATGCGGGGGGCAGGCAAGGAACCCCCCCTCCCTAGCAGCCCCCCTTGCACCCACAGTCCCCTGAACTCCAGTGCCCCTCTACTCCAGTCCCCCTACCCCCAGTCCCTTACTTACCTCAGATGGAGCTGGGGTCTATGCAGCCTACACTGCTCCAGGCTGCCCCACACATGGAAGCAGCATGCTTCAGCACTGGGGCAAGAGGCAGCCATAGAGATGCTCTGGCAGCCATAGAGATGCTCATAGCATCTCTTTGGAGGACCGCAGCCTCTGGTTGTCTCAGAGCATAGTCCAGGACCGTGCCCTGCTCCACTTTTTTTCTGGAGGGGGAGGCTGATACCTGGATATCCAGATATCCAATTTTGAGTCCGCACTGCAACTATATAGTTCAGGGAACATGTTTTTGTTCCCAGTATGCCTCTTGCTGCATCTCAAACTGCTTTGAGATGAGGCAAGAGACACATTTGGGTTCATGTGGACATGCCCTATGAGGCTGTCTCTTACTGAACTCGTAAAATGTAAGCTGAGTTTCTCTGTTAGACAACTATACAGAGAACAAGTGTCAACACTATTTCCACATTTTTAAATATGAAGAAAATATGTTTCTTGTTTTTTCAAGAAACATCCGGACATTTATCTTGCTGAGATACTTTGACCCTAGCTGACTTCCTGCCCCTTGGGCAGGGGGCTGGATCCAATGATCTTATGAGGTCCCTTCCAGCCCTAATGTCTACGAAATCTATTAAATCAATATTGTAGCATTTAATATGTATCTTATTCCTTCCATTTAGGTAAATATGCCTATCATGTTGTGCAGCACCTGCCTCTTTGTCGCCTGAAAGTAAGTGTTTCCAACTCAGGGCACTGATTTGGTCCCATTTTAATTAATTAATTTAGAGGGAGATAGATAGCAGTCTCTCAGTGTTCCTGGAAACTAATAATGGGATAAAGGGGAGAAGGATTGTTAGAAAGGGCTAAGAATAATTACTGGTCATGATGAGATGGGAAAAGAACCTGAAACAATACATACATGTACATATGTTATCTCAGCTAAACAGATTTAATTTTCATCATCAGTAACTGTATTACTCAAAATATAATAAGTCCATAGCCATTCCTTCAATGGTACTAAGGTTAATTTGGGAACAAAGGAAAGCAGCTTGTATGCATTCCTAATTCTAAGGCAACTACCCTATATCATGCTGCCCTAAATTGTGTCCTTAATGTAATGATCCCTGTGAACCAGTGCAAGGGTAAAAGCTTGCTATAGCATAAGATGACCCCATGTTATTGCATTCCCACATATGAATCCCTGGAATAGCATTGGAGGTAGAATGTACAGCTGGTACACTCATACCTGCACACAACCTCTTTTGCCACTTGTAGTCCATGATGGGGGTTTATGTCAGCCCTGTGGCCTTTTTTACATCAAGGCAGACAGCATAAACAATCTGTAGTACAAAGATAAATCTTCCCAATAATGCCTTCACAGCATAGAATATATTATTGCTAGCAAGAAAAAATTTAAGACCTAGACAATAGCTATAGTTCAAAGCTAGAAAAACTCTGGCAACCTAAAATGATCCACATGGTATAGGAATAGCTGCCTGCTCCTTTTTTCCTTCTAAATATTATTGGACATTTTAACCTGCTCAAAGGCAGGTCATGGAACTGAATAAAAATTGATTTATTGACTACTCTAGGATTACAGTGAAAATTAAATGGAATTCTTTTTACTACGATTCAAGTAAAACCAGAATGTCAATTTCATATATACCAATAATATTTTTAAGCATAGATATGACACTAGGGGTATGTTCTTGTGTGTTCACCGGATGTGTGGGAATGGAAGAGGTCAGAAACACTTGTGGCAGGCTCCCCACTTTGCCCAGCATGCTGGGCTCAGAGAAGGGCACTTCTGATTGGTGCAACATTTCCACCAATAAGGTAACAGTTGGGAGGGGCTTCCCCTGCCCCCGCCCCTGCCCCTGCCCCTACCCCTGCCTGGAGTGGGAGTGGAGCAAAGAGCCCCAGACCTGAGTGAAGCCTGAGCTTTGCAGGTCCGACAGACTCCAGGGGACGTGCCCTTCTGAGAGAATAGAAAGACTGTATTTTGTCAGTCTGCGCCTTATATTTGTTATATTAGGGTTGTTTTGAGCTTGCTATTTTACGAGCACAAATATATGTATATATATCTCTTATCTAAAGTTTCTTGGTTAATGGTTTGTCACAATTTGTAAATAGTTACTTACCTGTTGTTTATTCCGTGATAGTGTTGTACTTACCTGCACTTACCTGTTCCAGGATCTACCTGCTCACCTGTGATGGGTGAGGACTGTTGACATTTGCTTTCACTCATTGTTTTAGGGCTGAGTCGGGTTCTAGGCCACCGGTGGTGGTACTGTTCTTGGGTTGTTGATTATTAAACATAGCACTGTATGTAAAGTTGAATTGTAAATATTTATTCTCATATGAAGGTTTCACCTGGATTTATGTGTGTGTGTGTGCGTGTTAATAAATTTGTAAACAGTTAAGCCATCTTGTCCTGGCCTGGCTTTTTACAGAATAGAGGAACTGTTACAGAGATGACCGGCACTACCACCAGCACTACCACTACTCACAGCACCAGCATCTGACCACTCATCACTTCCATTTGCGAATGGGGCATGCCCTCGGGTGTACCCGGGCTACATACAAATCCTTATGCTATTGACTGCAGATATATAGGGGTATCTTTGAATGCCAGGGGAATAGTGAGATACCTGAGAGGAGAGAAGGGAAAAATATAGAGTATTAAGAGGATAGAAACTGAGGGTCATGTAAGTATGATCTGTACACATGCTGTATAAACAACATGGTGATAATCTGGTGCCAACAGCAGTAAGCAGAACCTCCCAGACAACCCTGTTCACAACTTGTATCCAGGTTACTAAATGGTATAATTTGAGGTTTTTTCACATATGAGACCTTGATAAAGAAAAGCTTGATAAACTTTTCAGTAATAGGAAAATGCAAACTGAGGCCTGGCAGAGTGACTCTCAAGCAAAGAGTAAAATGAATACAAGACCTACACAAATTACATTGATCTGATATAAATACACAATACCTTTGCAGGTTCTATAATAAGTCTTCTCTTTTATTCATGGAGGGGAGAGTTGTTTATGAAAATGTATCATCTAGAAAAAAATATCCATTTGAAAAATGAGCCAGCAGTTAACTAAGCATCCAATATTTGTGTTCATGTTAAATACATTAGGATTCCCTGTGAATGAAGAAGCTTTCTATAGTCAGTAGGATTATAAACTAGTATTTTGTCCTCATAACATTCAGTGGAATAAGGAACACTTCATTTAACTTTATTTGCCTGTGCCCTAATTGGTAAGAAAGCAAATACACCCAACTGTAATGCTTAATTTTAAATACAATTTATGAAACTGACATAGCATATAACAAAATCTATAAAATTGCAATCTGGCATCCAAATTGGTTCTACAGAAATTCTAGTCATGGGGGTTTAATAATTTGGAGTTTTGAATGCTGGGTGACAAAGGCATGTTTAAGAGACTGAAATGAGAATCCTGCTGAAAAGAATTCACTGCTGTAATAATACATATGTAGAAGGTATTGGCTAGTAATAGAATACAACAATCAGAGAAGCACATTTCTTACAAGAACTGCTGCTTGTGAATTTTCAGAAAGATTACCATGATCACAAGGATATTTCTTTTAGTGTTTTTCAGGGTTCCATTTCTCATGAAGTTACTGTAGGAAGAAGATGTGTATAAAAAGGATATAATGGCAAGGTGCAAGGAGTGACATAGACAGAAGAGGATGTTCGTGTACCTATTGAGAAGCTTTGGTGAAGATGACAAAAAGGAGATAGAGCAAATGGGAAGCAGGTTCTCTAAATAAAAACAAACCTAACTTCTTGTTAAGGATTCTGGACAAGCTGAAAATTTTTTTTAAATTTTCTACCTGATAATACTGCAGAAATTACAATTATCCTCCTATTATATTCCCCTAAATTGGAAATTATCATATTTTCTTCTTTTTGATCCAGTACTTTAATCTTTTCCTAAACCAGATTTACACCTGCATAAGTGAGAGACAGAAATTTGTTGTATGCTACAGCACAAAGACTATTTGATTCTATACAAAAGAGACCTTTGCATGCTTTCTTATTCAATACTTTTCTTCAGTGCCCTCCCTTCTCCTGAAAGGTCATTGATAAACCATTTGCTGGGTACCCAACATACACGATAAAAGCAATATTGTTATAATCATTAGGGACTTGGTAAACATTGTTCTGTTTTATGGTGCCACCAGGTATCTCTAGATTTCCAGTCCATAAATAATAGTGAGCTTTAAAAGATTTGCAGTAAGAGTCACAAGGTCCAGCAAACAGGCAGAGCAGAGCTACAGTTATCCAGATTTATTTGAGAGCCTACAAATTTTAGAGCCACTCAAACCCTGCCATTTCATGACTCTCAAGTTATATGCATTTGCATAAAATTAAAGCATCCTACTCACTTTTATAAAGATCTGTAGATTTTGCAAACTGAAATATATGCATCTTTAAAAGCAAAAATACTTGTTCTGCTTGAAGAGGGGAAGGAGGGTGGAACAACAATCTGTTTTCAGTTGTGAAAGTGAGAGCTCCTGTCCTGCAAAATGATGGGAGGCATTTATTTTAAAAAGAGAATTACAGTTTTAATGTAACACAAATCCTGAGTAAATAGATCACCTTCAGCTGGTGAAACAAATGCATCAAGTGGCACAAATAAGAAAATAATTTGTTAGGATTTTTTCAGATATACCACCTAAAATTGTTACCTGGAAGGATATTTTGAACTTATCACCAAAATAAAGCAGTCTAAGTAGGATTTTTAATTCATCTCTTGTAATAAAGAATTCACTGTTAGCAGCTACGTATAAATCCTCAACAAAGATGCTGAAAGTTCCTTTTAAGACTGGTATGTCGCTCAGTATTGTAACAATGAGGTGTTCAAACATCTACAAAGCCAGAGATTTTAAATAGTGTTCACACTATTCTATTTTCTTTCCCACAGAACAAGAATGCTCAGTCACTGGTCTCATACACATGTATCCCAGGCCACTGTCAGAGGAGAAACTATGAGTGTACAGGTGTTCTGGGTTTTCCTCCCTGAAGAAAAATATCCTGCGAACAAACAGGATTAAATCACTCCCAGGAGAGTTTCTTCTAAGACAGCAAATGTCTGTATATGCTGTGGCTTCTCTCAGAAGACAACATAGTCCTCCAGCATACTTCCTTCCTGTGCCAGGAATCACTCACTGGATTCTGCTGCTCCATCAGGGAGGTGAACACATCCCCTTCACAATCCCCACATTGTGCTACAGGGAAATGCAGGCTGACTATGGGCATTCTGAGTCAGCAAATCAGGGCTAACCTATGCACTGCTGCCATTTGTCACCAGGCAAACTAAGGGATCCTGGAGAACATACTGAGATGTGTGCATGCGACCTTTATACTCCACCCCACTGGCTGTACAATGTCAGCACTGCAAGCTCTCCACTATTCAGGGGATCTGCATTTGACACTGAGTACACATGGCTCTGGGCAACATTTTCTACCAGGGGAAAAATCTAGGAAAATTTTCCCATAAAGTAGCAAACCTTCCTACTCTACATAGAATAGGAACACCACTTAAGCAAATGGTCACTCATTATGACCTGTGCAAATCACTACTTCTAGCCTGTAAAATAACCACTTAGCATTTACAAACTTGAAAGAATTTTGCCAGCAAATATCACTTTGTAAAGTTGTGATTATCATGCCCTTTTTATAGTTAAGGAGCCTTGGCCCTATGGCTTCACAAATAAAGTCTCCCTAAGATATGTAATATTCAGGCAAAAGCCTGGAGTTAACAGCTTTAAGATAAGTGTGTGCAACTGAAAAGTCATCATGTGAAGAAACCGCCCTGCCCAGGAAAGAAATTACCCTGGATTGGAATGAAGGCAAAAATGAAGTGGGAGATGATTTCACTTGGTTCAAGGGGGTACATCACATACTGCCATTTTTTCTTTTCTGAAGCCAAATGAAATGTTCCTAGGATATCTTGTTCATGTGCTTATGTCTTTACATCAAGGGATAAAGGAAAAGGATTTCCAAAAACCACTAATAATTTTACATGATCAATTCAAAACTAATTAAGGTGCTGGATATTCAGAAAATTCTCAAAATCAGGCCCCTTTATGGCAGCTTGTGTTGACATCCACATTTATTGGCTAATTTTGAAAATGCAGGCTAGTTCTAGAAAGGTTCTTACACTCCCCTTGTTTCTAACTAGGACTTGGGCATCTGATTATATTTCTGTATGTAACTCTTAGTCATTTGCCCAGACCCAGGCCAAAGAGAGCTGGGTTTAATACTTGAGGAACTCCACTGTACCTGATTTTCATTTCTGTGCTCAAACAGTATCTTTTTCTTCTTCCTTCCTTACTTCTTAATTAGATCATTAAGGGGGCGGGGAAAGGGTAGAACAAAGGGGAGGAGGGAGGAAAACAACAGGAATTGACTAAAAGATAATGTAATGCGAAGTTTTAATATAGAGGTGCAGCTTAGTGATGCTTCTTATTATGCATATTGTCTGAATAAGCATTCCAAAAATGGACTCATTTACTGTATTGTTTATCTCTGCTTTTCACAGTAGCAAGCCAATTGGCTGGACAATCCTTGGTAATCAATGCTTCAGCTCTTTTCAAACATTTTCCAAAGGACTTCTAGATACATGGATTTAATAGGAATTGGTAAGTTGGTGCATATAAGGTTTTTCTTTGTGTGGGGAAAGGGAAGACAGGACATGAGAGCACTTGTTACTATAAAATGAAACCCAAGGATATCCAGAATTTCAGAGAAAGAGCAGGTTTCTCCTTCAGCCCCCAGTCATATTTGTAAGCTTAGAAGGAAGTCAGTAGACACAATTCTTTCACAATATCAGGTGTTGGGTTTTTGGTTGTGGCCATGTTGGTCTAAGGACATAAGCAGGCAAGATTCTTTGAGTAGATGTGATATCTTTTATTAGACCAACTGAATAAATATCAGGTGTGTTAATATCTGGTATGAATTTCAAGCACAGGAATGAGTAAGAGGATAACAAATATGCACTGTACTATTTGGAAATGTAGTATAATAATGATGATAAGACTAGGCTATTTTTTTAAATCTCTGTTTAAACAACTTTGAACTTTGAACTAAAATGAAGCAAATGCATTCACACTTTATGATCAATACTTCTTCCTTAAAAAATGTTTTTTTAACTGATTGGGAAAAAGATATTTCTACTTTTTTATGACAGAGTACTGCCATCCAGAGGCCAGATAAGTTCATACCTGAGTTTGTTTGCTAGGGTTGTTACAGATCCCAGTCTTTGTGTTCTGTTCAAAGTAATTCTGTTCAATTTAATTGAATTTTCTTAAGACTAGAATTGTTTCTCAGAAATTACTAATGCTTTAGTCCCTCATAATTCTTTGTTTCTTCAAACTTCTTCACAAGCCCTATCACAAGGTGAGTTTTAACTGTATGGTTTTAAATGGAGAAGCTGAGATGTATTGGCTAGGCTAATGTCAAATAGCAGGTCATCAGCACAACTGAAATTAAAAATCAAGTGTTCCTGGGTTCTAGCCACACATTCAGGCCACTCAACTCCTGAGCTGCTCAAAAAGATCCTTTGTTCTGTGTTGCTGTATATTACAGTACAGAGTGTTTTCTACTCTGTTTTACTCTGCTGGACTTTCTTGTACTCATACTCGTTTATAATGTGACTGACACCACTGAGGAGAATTCCTGCAGCAAATACTCACCAGCCTGTATCTCTAGCATCTCATTTTCTTTTCTTTTCATCTTTTTCTTCACTTGAGAGAGCAAGTCCTGTTCAGACAGGACATTGGGACAGCAAAATTTCTTTGATATTTTGAGGTTCAATTTTCAAATATGAACACATAAACATGCTGTATTTGGATAATTTGGACAAACTGACAACTTTGACAGTTAAAATGGGGAATTTTGCATGTAATCCTAAATCCATGTGCTAAGGAACATTATTTGCACATCATAATTTGGGGCCTCTATTTGAAACCAAAGCTTCATTCTCAAACATGTTCCTCTCTGTTTCAGTATTCATTAAATGAGGTATATTTATGAGGCATATATTTTATATTTTCTTCTTACTGACTTCCTGTCAATGGACATTATTCTTGCTTTCCATTTCCCCTCAAGTAAGTCCCAAATGGCACAGAAACACCACTTTCCACTTTGTGGAAGCATCAGGGTGATTCCACAGTCTTCTGGATAATACAGAGCAATGCTTATTTTTTACATGGAAGGAGGTGAATGATTTTATATGTGCAATTTGTTGAAAGCCAGTTGAAATCAATGGAAAGACTTCCTTTCATTTCAATGGGCTTTGTATCAGGACAGAAAAGGATTTAGGTGCTGTAATATATAGTAGCTACAAGTTAGTTGTTCAGGTTCCTTATACAGTGTGTGGGCAGAATTAAAAGCCTGAGAATGTGTTTCACAACCAGCATCATGCTGAGCAGGGATATAACTAAAGCAATACATAGCAAACATTGCCAAATGAGATGTAACATAGGCCCTTTATAGACATTATGTTTTTCTAGGTTTAATCTAGACTACAGCCATTACGATACATATGTGGATGTCTGTAGTCTGAATTAAAATTACCCCCAGTCCAAATGAACTAATCCTCATTGAATGAGGATTAAAGTTAATGCAGAATGGGCAGTCCAAACTAGGCAATTTACCCTGTATTAATTAACATGTATATACAGTGTTGCTTTTAGTAAAAACAGTCCTTAGGAACTCAGCGGATAAGCATTGCAAATATCAACCCCTGCAAGGGAAACTCAGTTGGATTTTTGCAACATAACAGAGGCTATCATGCACAAAATAACACCTTTACAAAGTCAAATGGGTCAACAACACCTCACCATGACTAAATATCAGTATCCCAGAGACAGGCAAACTCCAGTCCACAGGCCTGATCTGGTCAGCTGTGGACTCCATTTCCCAGCTGTCCCTGCCCTCAGGGCTTGGGCCATTCTCCATGGAGGCCTCAGCCTCATGTGCTGGAAAAACTCAGGCTAGGGTTGCCATGGAGACCAGCCTGAGCTGTGCTGGTAGTGCACATGGCAGAGCAGCACAGGGGCTGTTCTGGAGCCACTGGGAATCTGCAGTGGTGACAGCCTGGTCTGGAGCCAGGGCAGATCTGTGATCACCTGCCTGTGTGCCCCTGCCCAGAGCATGCAGCCCCATGCCCCCTCAAACCTCACCCACACAAACCCTACACCCACCCACAAACTCCCCCAACCCCTCCACAAACCCCACACCCACCCAGTTACCTTGTTAATTTAAAGAACACTGGCCTGTGTTGGTGAGATCTTTGCAGAAAATGGAGGCAATCCATTTGTAATTATCTATGGAGTGGAAATGTGTGTTTTCTTTATAATGCTTAGATTTGCCTCCTCTACCATCAGCAGGGTTCAAGGGACCAGTGTTTGTTTGTCTGGACAGTGTACACTTATGAAAAAAAATGCTGGAAGAATAGCCTACAGTTTCTTAGTTAACATGAAGAGTCTATTAGAGTGAGATCATTGACTTACAATTCTGGTTACACTTTTGCAGATAGAAAACTGAATCAAAACATGACGGATTCAGGGAGAATAAATGTTTGGATTTGTTACTAGCAAGTAGCTCATCTATTAATCAAGTATTAATCATAGATTCTATGTTACATGGTCTGTTACACTATAATAAATTGATCAACATACACAGGAAGAGAAAATTATTATTGAACAGCTTACTGCTATTGCAAAATGTGTTCAATCATCATCTTTTCTCCTTATATTTTTATATGAACTGAAAGATTGAAGCATGAAACCACTAAAGTGTAAAGAGTAATTTATAACCTACTTACACAAGACCATTTTAATTAATTGAATCAAAATTAAAATTCAGTATGTGCTATGTTAGGTTTATAACAGCATTAGTGATAATTAATCTCAATAAAGTTCTGTATGCATTTTTTCAAAGGTTGTACTTTAAATGCTAGGTTAATATTATAGTTGTTTGAGTAACAGCATGGAAAAAAATTATTCCAGTTGCAAAGTAACAAAACTAAAATTGTAAGTAAATCAGATTGTCCTTTTTTTAAAATAATGTGTTTTGCTAAAATTTATTAGGCTTCATGCTGGCCCATCTTGTTATTGCAAGATATCTTGTTATTTTATCATGTTATGGTTGTAATTGACTCAAACTTTACACTTGAGAAACATCAGATTAGTGCTTTAAATAGGTTTCTCTCTCTAGGTGAGATCTACCCCTCTGCAGAGGGCCCACATAAACTGTATATACTACTTAAATCTTACTTAAAATCATTTTGAAAGACAATATTAACGGGATTTGTGTGCATTTGCCTTGTGCAGACCTCTGCAAATGAATGCATTTCACACACTGTAGTTTATCTTTCTCTGTGCTTTATTCACTAGAATTCAAACCCCATTTATTCCATTGTTTTCTCCAATGAACTGCTGCTCTTGCTTAACTGGATGAAGTGAGAGGTGTCCCACTGATGTAAACTTCAATGGAATGTTTCATAGTAAGTGAAATAAAGAACACACGTATATCTTTGCTAGACAGAGCTGAAATTCAGGAATGTGAAGCCAGAAATGGAACAAGATCGTAATGCTTATTTAAAGGACTCTGTAATGGGTCTCATATCCTGTTACTATAATGAAAAGGGGACCCAGGGGTACCCAGCCCTTTCCCCCTACTTCACCCTGCTTCCTCCACCTTTTCCTCTCTTACCTGCTGGTACATTCTTTCTGCAGTTGAGGTCCCTTTCCCACTGGTTTCCTTGTTCCATGGTTCTGATTTCCCTCCTGTAACAGGAGAGGCCTGCTCAGGGTCCATCTACTGGTGCCCCCACCACCTGTTATGGGTCAACCACCTGCCTTCTCTCCTACCATGCCTTGTTGTTAATTAATTGTTGTTAATTAAGCGGGAGCTGCCCATTGAATGCCCTGATGCCAGGGGGCACTATCTGCAGCTCTGTTCCTCCCCTACACCACAGCCCAAGCCTCGCACATGGTACTGGTGTTGTCTTGCCTAGGCCTCATTATGATTTGGCCCCTTGTCCTCACTGGGCTCTCTGCAGCCCTTGTCTCTGCACCAGGGTCTGTGCACCCCAAAATGCCATGCCCTCTCTGGCACTGGGGTCCCCACGGTGCAGTGGGCCCCCAATGAGGCCTCCTCCTTCCCCAAATAGCTTTGCCCAAACCACTGGTGTTAACATTCAACACAAAACATATGCTTTTAATGCCATATAATGAAAAAATGATAATACACAAAACAAGAGAGGCAATATGCCTGCTTACTTTAGATGATCATGAGGATGGCTCACAGAATGGCATAGTCTTCTGACAGAGCCTGCAGCCATGGTACCATGGTCATTGGAAGTCCCCCTCCCTGCTGCCCCTCTGCCCTTCTCCACTTGACATTTGTAGGATCCTGGCCTTCCTCTTCCTGTCAGCTGACTGGCTGGCAGGGCTTGAGCCTTAACCCGTACTTGGCCAGCCAGCCATGACTGGAAGGTTCTGGATTTAAAGGGACCACCCTGTCTCTTAGTAGCAGGGCTAGGGTTCCCTGTTACACCTCCCCACCCTTTCTTCCTTTCACTTCATCCCTGTGTGTCTTCTGCCTGTGCCCTGGTGGTGACACCAGAGGCAAATTCACATGTGGGGGAGCCTGAACCAAGATGACTGCCAGGTACAGGTACAGGCAGAGCCTGATGACCCAGGGGGCAGAAACAGAGGGATCTTGTGACCCAGATTGACCTGCATAAGCCCAAGCCTCAGACCAGAAAAGGGTAGTCTGGCTGTGGAAGCCACCAGGGACAGAACTGTTTCTGGAAGCCATGAGGACTGGAGCACAGACTGCAGTGAAAGGACTCAGGAGACAGCCCCAAATGAAGAGAAGCTGGGGACCTGCTTGAAAAGCAAGCTAGGTACCCCAGGCACTTCCTGTTTTGTTTTCCTTTTTATTTGGTGCCTGCCACCAAGGGGTATGGCAAACCTCATGTAGGACATTCCTTTGAGTGGGACTGGTGCTTATTTTTTGTGGTTTTTGTTTTCTCCTGAGGGCTGAGTTGTGGTTGTAGGGGAGGTGGAGACCACTGAAAGGGGATGACCAGGGACAACCCAAACTTGAAGTTCTACTGAGTGGACAAAGAATAAGGACTAGGTTATGTTCTGTGCCTGAGCGAGGGCTGAGCTTGCCTGGACTGTAAGGCAGACAGTTGGCAGGGGAAAAACAGGACTCTAGGCGCCTAGCTTCCTATGTAGCAGATATTGCAGGGTCTGGAGCCTGAAGTCATAGGTTGACTAGAGTTCAGCCATGAGTTTGTGCTTCTGAACAGAGGGCCCTGAGCTAGAGGACTCAGTGATAGTAAAATTGGGACAAGGCTGGGGTAGAGACCTCATGACAGGACCCAGCTCTTCAAAAACATGCCTTGCCCTCTGTGTACCCTCTCTTACTAATGTTGATATCAAGACATGGCAGGAGAGACTACTGAACAGGAGAAAGACTGGAGGGTCTAGGTACCAGTAGTCTTCAAGAGGTGGATACCCTGTAGCAACACTGGTAAGCAGCCTCCTACAGACTAGCTCTACACATTTTGATATCCCAGGAAAACTGATACTTAACAGAAATATTCTAAATCAAATAGCAGTGACTTGTCTAATTTTTAAACATATTGGTAGGTATTTTTTACTTTAACTTGTATTATTATTATTATAAGTGATACTAAAACAATGGACATTGCTTAGTCTCTGAGACATAACTTCACAAAAGCATTGAAAAGTAGGGCTGGAAGGGACCTCTAGAGATCATCTAGTCCGGCCCTGTGCCTGACTGGATCATCTCTACCCAAACCATTCTAACCTATTACTAAAACTATACAGGCAACCCCATCACATAATTACAAAGCACTGCACCATAAACTGCCACTTGTAAAGCAGGAGGACAACAATGGCCCATATCCTGCTGCTGCAAGTGTGGTTAAAATACACTTGAGACAACCAAGATTATCTCTACTACAGAGGAAGACAAAACCTCCAAACAGTTCGTACCAGTCTAACCATGAGGTAAAATTCCTTCCTGATCCCAAATGTGACAATTGGTCTAACCCAGAGTGGAATCCTCTGGGATTTAGTCCAAACAGTAGCATCGGTACACCCCAGGCAAAAGCCCCAGCCTTAGCTGAAACCAACACTTAATGCTTCTAAGAAAGGTGAAAAGAAAAAAAACAAACCTCAGCCATGTGTAGCAACAGAAGAGGAAAACAATCTCTTCCAGCAAAGTCCAGAAACATGGGAAATACCCATAGCAGAACATAGATATAGGTACTCTTAGACCATCCCTGACTAACAAACACCCATCCAACTCCTCTGACACCTCCAAAGATGGAGATCCCACAGCTCCCCTAGGCAGTCTATTCCACTGCCTCACTGTTCTAACAGTGAAGAAGTTTTTTTCCTCCGCACTATCCAATCTAAACCTACTTTGCTGCAACTTTAAGCCACTGTTCTGTGCCCTGTTCCATACAGCTAGACAGAAAAGGTTTTCTCCCTCAGCTTTATGACAGCCCTTCAAATATTTGAAACCTGCTATCACGTCCCCTCTTGAGTACATTTACTTCAAGCTAAACATGCCTAGCTCCTTCAACTTCTCCTTGTATGACTTCCTTTCCAAGTGCTCTATCATTTTTGTCACCCGCCTCTGGACCCTAGCTTGTCCACATCCTTTTCAAAATGTTGAGCTCAGAACTGTGCACAATACTCTAGATGAGGCCTAACCAGTGCTGAGTAATATAATAATGTTTCCTGGAGCAGTCAGTGACTAGAAATTATAAGGTTATCCTTCCAATAAAAATATCACCGTCAATTTAAGAGTGTCAAACAAAATGACAAGCATAAGGAAATATCAGTTAAAAGGAAAACATATCATATGTCCTTCAATTCGTTAAGCCAACATAGTATGACGTTAATTCATTAACCCATACTTTCACTACCTAGGCTAAAAAGAAGCTATAGTCTATTGTGAATTCATTTAATTGTTTTTGACATCATTTCAAACCTAATTCAGTAAAGTTTTTTGCATTAATAAAAGTAAAACATGGAAAAGATGTAGCTTTCATCTCCATAAAACAGCTTATTAAATATTCAAAGACCCTTATGCATGGTTATAAATTTTAGCTGAAGACCTATATTACAACAAAATGTGATTTAAATGTTCACTGAAGGTGTCTGTTGAAGCGAAAAAGTATTAACAATCTAGTCTTTACAGCCAACCCCACATGCCTTATCTGTTAATCTATGCAGGGTGATCAATTAATTAATATTTTACATTGTTAGGCATTATTTTCAATTGAATGTTTTAAATGTGTTGCTAGTAAAAATACCGTTATTGTAAAGAGGAAGGGAAACTGAAAGTTAACAAAATATTAACAGTAACGTAAATGTAAGGATGAAATATTGCCACTGTTTAAAGTGAACTTGTGTTTTAAATGTAATGTTATAAACCAGGGGTGCCCAAACTTTCAGCCCCATGATTATTTGTATCTCTAAACAATCTCCAGACAGACCCTCAAAAGGATTTTTTTCCATAGCATATGGTGATGTTGTGACCTAGCACTAGGTAAATGAGTAGAGAGAACTCCTTTATTTCTTAGTCTCATTTTACTCTTCTGCAATATTTTCTGCCACAGAGGCCATATTGAATAGGCTCTTAGAAGTATTTTATAGGAGGCAAGATTTAGGAAATTGTATTCTATAATTTAAAAGATAACACTCTTTTTTTTCTCACCTGATTTCCCCCTTTATAATATCTCAGTCATTCTTAATAGTAGCTCCTCAGATCTGGAACTTCCTCCTGCTTGTCATCCTTAAGAGCCCAAACCTGGACATCTTCTGGAAGCACTATAAGACCTTTACTTTTTGGGCAAGTCCTCAGAAGGCAGGATTAATTGTGGGAACATTGTCTGGTGATTTTGTTCTATTACACATCATTTTATTTTAATATTTTATCTCTCCTTATAATTTATCTGGTGTTATTGGAGAGGGTGGCTTATAAATCTAATAAATACATAAACTTCAGTGTAATTCCTTTCCTTTCTTTATTTTTATATTATTACCATTATTTTTTCGTTTTACTAAAATAATGTAACATTTTTTTTCAAACCATTTTGAATGAATCAAACCAGATGTCCCTTTCTCTACTGCAGATTAGGCACAAATGTTGGCTTTTAGGGCTTATCTTGTTTCTCACTTTGAGTGTATCTACACAAGGGTGACAGCATGATCCACCTACCTACTCCCACTTGTACATGGCAAACCCAAAACATCATTGTTGAGTTCATTTCAGGGAATTTTTCTGTGGTTGTTTTCAAGGATGTCAGAGACTGAGGTCTCAAGAGCAGCTGGAGAGAGACACATGAGATAGGTACAGATACTCAAAATACCTGAGACAGAATTGATTTAAGTTGCATGGTTTTCTATAAGCAGTGTAGTTAGATTAGTAGCAAACAAAACACACATTCACCTTTTGGTAGAGGGGAGCAAATCTTAGACCAGGTTCTTCCATTTTTAAATGAGTCCATGTGTGCTGAACTTCTGTTCTGTTACCAGTTTTGTGTGTCAGACTTGTGTTCAGTTATGGGTATAAACTAATTTCTGATCACTTATACTGGTAAAAATATAATGTAGGCTGAGAGAGGACTCATTGGTACATTTTTAGGTTAAAGGTGTATAAGTAGGAATGGGTGGGTTAGTCTTGGTGGTATCATAGTGGAGGACATGCTGTACCCTAGTGGAGAGACACCGTCCTTGAAAAAGTGGAAGCTGTCCACCATGACCAAAAAGAATATTTTGGCAATACAGTTTCTAAAAAAATTAAACAACAATAGTCTATGATTGGCATTATGAGCTGTTTGTTAAAAAATGTCTATTGGATGTGAGCCTAATGTTATTGCATTATTGAACAGAGCACAAATCCACACATAGCAGCTTTTAATATATGATAAATAGTGCCAAAATTAATCACATTGTAATCATAAAATTAAAGAAGTGGAAAATACCTGAACAACACTGTTTTAAACTACTTAGTAACCATAGCTATTATACATTAATGTGAAGAAACTATTCCATTGCACAGAGCTGAATTTACAAAATAATTGTATAGTTGCCTGTGTTGCCATAAAATAAAATAACTTTTTCCAAGACAATAGATCTTTTAAAAGCTTTGTTACTTAATAAATCTATGATATTTTGAAAGTAATGAGCAATATATCTTTATATTTATTGACATCAGCTGAAACCTAGATCTGTATGTCAATTTTAGCACATTAGGGAACATACACAGATGGAGTAGGGTCATATAAGTTTGTCCATACTTGAATACTTCAGTATAATTTCTAGCTCTAGAAAATGTCATGGATTTTTGCTGTATTTGCTTCATTTCTGTCAGTTACATAAAAATTTTAACCCAAGGGTCTTAATATCAGCTAAAAGTCAATCCAGATCATGGCCATGTTATATTTTAGTAAAGACCACTGTAGATGATGTAAGAATGTGTTTTTCAATCTTATTATTTTCATGAATCTTTTGAAGTTACTGGAGCAGAACTTATAAAAATGTATGGCAGCAGCAAATCTCACTTGTATTAAGGAGGATGTATTTTCTCATAGCTCCAGTTTGGCATGTTCATTGATTTCATAATGATAAAAGGCACAGATGGATACAACACAGGTATCACATAGCTCAACGGCTGTATGGCCGAAAACCTAGATTGTACTGATGTCCAAGCCCTTCAAAGTGCATCCAACATGCAAGTAAAGAGAGACTCTCCTTGGGTTGATCCCTCATAACTGCTTACTAGCTCCATCTATTTTGCAGTGTTGGATAGTCTCAGAAACTCCTATCTCAGGTGTTGTCTTAGAGAACAGTGGGCACATCTACACAAAATGTTTAGCTCCTCGGTAAACATCTTAGTGTCTATATGTGCAGGGCAAATAGGCTGGAGTAAATTAATAAACTCCCCAGCATGGAAGTACTTGTAAATACAAATACTATCCTGCTGCAGAGTAAAAAGCTCCACAGCAGCACATATATAGATGCTACCCCTGCTGGCTGAGGAAAAAGGATACTTCAGTACAGTGGCCACCTCCTGGCTAGTCCCATACTGGAATCCCTCACACCCCAGCCAGCACCTCTGCAGCCCATTGAGACAGGTTGGAGCAGCCCTGGGCTGGCAGGCTGAACCCCAGGTCCCCCTGCTAGCCAGGGCTGCTCTGACCTGGCTCAACATGCTGTAGTCCCAGGCACATGTGCAAACAGCATGCCCTGGAGCAATGAACTCCAGAGTTTACTGCTTTGCATTAATTGCATGTGTAGGCACACCTAGAATAATACAGGATAAGGACCAATTTAAACACCTTCTCATGAACTAAAAGCAGGCAAAAGTAATGTCACAAACTGACAAAATAACTGGTTTATTTATCAGCTTGAACAATATTTAGTCCCTGAAAATGTACAACTTAAATGTCAAACTATAATTCTTCCATTTATATGATATATCTATCTTAAAAATGATTGTGAAACCTAGAAATGGACCGAAAGTATAGACACATATCTAAATACTTTAGAAAACATGTGACTAGAAGAATACTGAAAGCTTGAATTATAAAGCACAAGATTTGTCTATTAGTGTGTACTTATCTCTATTGTGTAGAGGAAAAAAATGAACTATTTGAGATATATTAAGAATGAAAATAGAGTACCTGCTATGTCAGGTGTGTTATTGGGCAGCTGGAAGAACACATAAAAGGGACCAACTGAAATAATCCCTCTATTTAGCACTGGTAAGGGTATCTTTATACAGTATGGAATGTGGTATAATATAATAAAGCTAGTTTTAAACAAGCTCAGGTACTGGTACAGTCTAGTCACAGCAGCACTGAACTCAATGCAGGGTGATTTATCCTGCCCAGAAGCCTGACATCATTGACAGGTATGTGGATATACCCTTGGAGATGGAAAATTTATGGGATACACAGTCATGCTGGAGACTTTTTTTTTTATGACATTTAACAGTATTCAGATTCAGAACTTTGAAGCTCTATTATCAGTTGTGGTTGAACAAAACTTATAGTGAAATAGTTATGCTATCCTGGATAATGCCAGTGAAGAACGTAGAATAAGATATCAAAGAGATAGGTCATCTGGTTCATTGTAGAACCTCTAGCAATATTTTAATAAAAACAATGGAGTTTCCTTTAGTAGGATGCATGTTTCAGGGGTTGCAGCCCAGCTGCAGGTGGTAGGAAAGTGATATCAGGCCTGCCTAGGAGGACTGAGCCAACTGGTGAGGATAATTGGCTGGCCCAGAGGAAGTTAAAAACTCCTAGGGAAGGGATCTGGGAGGAAAAGGGAAAGGCTATGAGGCTAGAGGCTGCAGTGATATGCTTGTGGAAGGTAAGATTCTGAAAGACAGCTAGCATGGCTTTGTTGCCGGTAGGTCTTGTCTTACCAATCTCATCTTGTACAACCAGGTCTCTCACCACCTGGACATGGAAGACAAGGTAGATGTTATATACCTAGACTTCCAAAAGGCTTCTGAGCTAGTATCCTATGATATCCTTGTGGGAAAACTGGAAGATTGTGGGCTCAGCTGCTTAATGATTCAGTGGGTGGGAAACTGGCTACAGGGTAGGACCAAGAGAGTTCATATGAATGAGTCCATGTTGTCTTGGCATAAAGTGGCCAGTGGTATCTCTCAGGGGTCTGTGCTTGGACCAGTGCTTTTCAACATCTTTAACAATGATTTGGATGCGGGATTGAAAAGCTGGCTGGCCAACTTTGCAGTGACAGCAAGTTATGGGGCAGTGTGGCCACTCCAAAAGATCAGTTGCTGATACAGGCAGACCTGGACAGGCTAGAGAGTTGGGCAAACTGGAAGCAGATGAAGTTTAACACTTCCAACTGTAAGGTGCTCCACCTGGGGGCAAATAACCCTCAACACACATATAGGCTCGGAGGTGACAGCCTGACCTGCACCACAGCTGAAAGGGACCTAGGGGTAATGACTAATCACTACATGAACATGAGCCATCAGTGTGATGCGGTGGCCAGCAGGGCAAACAACACACTGGCATACAACAACCAATGCATCTTGTGTAAAACTAAGGAAGTGATACTCCCACTGTACTCAGCAATGGTGAGACTGGAATTGGAATACTGTATCCAGTTCTGGGCACTGCACTTCATTAAGGATGTGGAAAAACTTGAGAGGGTCCAGAGAAGAGCCACCCAGAGAAGATCAGGGACTTGCAAGGCAAGCTGTATGAGAAAAGGCTGAGGTGCCTGGGTCTCTTTAGCCTAAAGAAGAGAAGGTTGTGAGGGGACTTGACAACAGCTTACCACTATATCAGAGGAATACATCAGGAGCTTGGGGAACAACTATTCACTAGGACACTCCTGGGGAAGACCAGGACCAATGGATATAAACTCCTGAAAGACCACTTTAGGCTTAATACCAGGAAAAACGCTTTCACAGTCAGGGTGTCCAACCTGTGGAACAAACTCCCTCCAGAGGTGGTGCAGTCACCTACCCTGGAGGTTTTCAAGAGGAGACTGGACACTCACCTGGAGCTTACCCTGGAAAATAAAGACTGTGGTGTGCTATCTGACAACCTGCTACAATGCCATTTTTGATATGTGAAGGAAAATGTGATTTTTTTTAATGACCTTGCTTTCAATAAATGTGTAATAAAGCTAGTATTAAAAAAGCTGTGGTACTGGTACAGTCTAGTCACAGCAGCACTGAGCTCAGTGCACGGTGATTATGAAAACATAAGTTTTACTAGTTTCTTACATTTTTATATTATCAGTATGGAATAGTCCATCAAAAATTGTAAGTGCTTCTTCTGCTGAGAAGCATATTGCTTAATATGGCTGTGTGAAATTTCAATGGCCATTTCATTTTGACACTGTTTTGACTCATTTTGAGGTCAAAGCAGCAAAATTGAAATAAAACAAAGGCCACTGAATTAGCCTTGAAACAAAATGAAGCCAGTTGAGATGTTTCAAATGTTGAAACGTTTCGACCATAGCACTGGGGATGGGAAGTCAGTTCAGCTGGGCTTACTTCCCATCCCCCGTGCAAGAACACTTGGGGGTGGGGAAGCAGCCCAACTGGGCTGCCTTGCCTTCCCCCCTCGCTAGATCATGCAGGGAGCGGGAAGTCAGCCCAGCCGGACTGCCTCTCCATCCCCTATGCTAGATCTCTATCCCCCACATAGGGAAGAGTCCCAGTGCAATCTAGGGCAGGGGATGGTGAGGCAGCTCAGCTGGGCTGCTTCCCTGCCCCCCCGCCGCGTGATCTAGCATGTGGGATGGCAAGGAAGCTGCTTCCCCACCCCGTATGCAATCTAGCACAGGGGTCAAAACAGCCTCACTGTTTTTTAATGAAGCAAAACAGTGAGGCCGTTTCGACTCAATATTGTATTCAATATGAAAACCTGTTCTATCCAGACCTTGAAACTGAAGTTGGAATGGAACAGTGCCATTTCGCACAGCCCTATTGCTTAATTACATAGAAAAAATAGGCAGAAAAAACCTTAATGTGTTTTGGATAAAATAAATAATAAAATTATATTTCTTAAATTACACCTCACTGAAAGTTACCTTAAAGAGTTCCAAATCTCAGATAATATGACTGCCTTACTCATATCAAAGTGTATGTTTTATAACTTATTGTTTCTCCAGTTTCTCCTTTTGTGGCCCATTTTATAAAAGGAAGAGCCCCATACATCCAACTTCTAGTTTTTCATTACTTTGTTCTAAGAAAAATTCACTCTCTAGATCGCCAAAAATGTCTCACCAAACTACTGTTGGTCATTCACAATTTTCAAATCCATTTCTCTACTAGGCTATCAAACCAGATTGCTAAGTATAAAAATAGGATATCAGATAAATCATAGTTTTTTTCATGGCAATAGTTTCCTTTGGGGAAAATTAATGAAACAAAATGTGCTAGCTAAAATCAAGGATTAATATCCCCTCCAAACACAAAAAAGGAGTTATAGTATACAACAAAAACCCACTTCATTTTAAAGTATATGTTATTGAATTGCTTACCATTAGAAACAAAAACATTTTTGGAAAAAATATTCTATTAATTGAACTGGACTGTAGGACTATATGAGCTAGTGAGATCCCTGGAAAAGGGCAGTATGTCCTTTTAAGAGGGAACAGTCAGCCCTATTAAGGAAGTCCAGCTATCAGGCATTTAAGAAATTTTGCAAGTCCTGAGGTCAGAGCCAAAGTACTCCTCTTCTAGTGCTCAGAACAGGAGAAAAGGGTTTGGTTTGTTCATGTGTTCATTTGTTTGCTGCTCAAAGACTGCTTTATTTGGGAAGACCAGCTGAGTTGCACCTCAAGGAGCAAAATCTGCCTGCTAAAACTCATAGGCTAAGCAACCACCCTTACAGATGCTTTATTGAGCTCTGTGTGACATTTTTCACAAATATCAAAGTTCTTACAGTGTGGCAGTTCCCGGAAACATTTTACTTCACACTTGCTGAAGCACATCCATTATCTGCAGTGGAAAAGGGGAACCAATCTATACATGTAATAGTATAAAGAAGTTTAAGATAGTGGGACCAGAAAGCCTCATTTAACAACTCATAATTGACAAAAACTTGGTTTTTTATTCCTACTTAAACACAACTTTTCAGTTGAACAATATCTCCTAATATCACCCTAGAGAATTGAATCATTACAGTCTGAACTAGAAGATAGGTTCTTTGTTTCTTGATTTGGAAGCTTTCAAAGCACCTTGACAAATCTAAGCAACTCAGGATGCTTGTACACATTTTGAAAATTGTCCTTTTGTGTTGCTTAATGACATAACACTATACATATATGCATGTTTTGGGCAATTTAAATGAGTTTGCATTGTCATAAACTAATCCCCATGCTGATGTAGTTTAGTTTGCACTGATGCAACTTGGAACAGCTCAGCCATGAGTCTGTCACATGTACATGGCAAGTCACTGAATGACATGTGGTGAGTCCCTTTGTCCATCAGGTGTCACTACAACTTTTGTGTAGTGAGCTCCCTTGTCCACAAAGTGTTGCTACAATTTGCAGGTATTTGTGTGTAATGAATATTTTAGGACACCCTTGGCAGGCCAGGGAGGAGCCCTAGTGAACACCGCTGACTAGTGCCAAAACCTGCAACAGTCGCAGAGCATAGCTCTAGCATGCCCAGCAAAAATCCCTAGACTTTGCCCAGCAGCAGCCATGAGGAACTCCTGCTCCCCTCCACCCTGCAGCTCTAAAGCATCCCTTTTCAGCTGGCTGAGGCATAATTGTCCCCTAATACCATCAATTCTCTCACTGGTTTTACATAAATCTGACAAGCAGAGTTCTGTGAGCCCGCATGAGCATTAAGCACGCCTGCTTTATGAATAGTGGGTGAGTTCTGTCACCATTCATTCCCTCATCAACTATCTCTGATCTGATCAGCAGTTCAGGAATCCTAGCATGTCCTGCTAGGAATGATGTCTTGAAACATGGGTCACTGGGTAGCCTGTTGTTTTGCCATGTAGCATAGCCTGCTACTGTGCCATGACATACACACAACTAAAAGACCTAGCAGGGCTAAACAATGTCCAGAACAAGTACGCCCATAAGATACAAAGTTGCCACTGGTGCAGACCAGTCCCTTCCCTCCACCCCCCGCCTTGACCCTTCCTGGCACCAGCATGTCCAGTACCCAAACTCTGCCCAGCAACAACAGGGTGAGAAGGGGGTGAACTTCCCTTGGTCCTGTCACCTCAAGACTTATAAATTGAGTGCACAGATCTCTGAGGTACCCCTTCTTGATCTGAGATGTCTGACTGTCTGACAGCTGGTTAAGTAGCCCCTCCCTCACAAGTCTTTTGCTCCTCCTGCCACTCTGTTTCAAGGTAGAAGCTCTTACCTCCTTTTCATTTTTTCTCTCTGACCAGCCTCTTGTTTTCTCTTCATATTGAGACCTCTGACTGGCCAATTATTTTCTCCTTCTATAGAGAAGTATCTCTCTCTCTCTCTCTATATATATATATATATATATGTTTTCTGTTTATATTCCTGTAGGGCCTCAGCCTGCCGGCTGATGTCAGGGATGAGTCCCAACCAGAGGTCCACGTACCCACTTCCTCACCTGCCATGACTTGGTGTTTATGGGAGTAGAATTCAGTACCTGGGCATGTAGTTCCAGTTAGTCATCGTCCACTGTCCTATGTTCTGGAGGGCTCCACCATCCCCTACACCCTCGCCCATACCACTGGGTATCGAATGATCTTCTCGTCACTGTTCAGTTGTTGGGTTCTCCCCCAGGGCCTCTATCCAAAAAAAAGAAAAAAGAATAAAACCAAGCACTCCAGTCCTGGATTATTGCTCACCCATCTTTTGGCAACGAAAAAAAATTCTCGGTGACATCACTTTCTCCTTCACCTTGTTTCCATCATTATGGCAGCTCTTCATGAGCCTCCTATTGAGGTCATTGTGGTCCCCTCACCCTACCGGGTCTACCACTGATAATTTGTTCTTGCACCCCTTTGAGGGTCTTTACGGTAGTGGCACTCAGACTGCTAGAGTAGGGACACCCCTCACTCGCAAACTGTGAAAAAGAGAACAGGGACCTTGCACCCACATTTCTTCCCTGGCTTCGTCTGGGTTGGGAGTTTTTGCTGGGGTGATACTTCATGACCAATATATTCATTGGTCTGATCACTGCTATTATCTGCAGCTCTGGGTAGATCATGGGTTTCTGGGGTCATAAGACACCCCAGGTTTTTAGAGGAGGGGTGGTTACAGAAAACTGGGGTGTGTAGGAATTAAAATGTAAAGGGCAGGAGTGTTATAATGCTAATGACCCTATTCAACAGCCCTACCTCTTCAGCTGCCTTAGTGGAAGCAGGTGGTGCTCTGAGCAAAAGAGTAACTGTTGTGTCCCTCATAACAACATGGCTTCAATGAACTCTGATGGAATCTGCAAGGAGAACGAGGTGCTGTTGGATGCCCTGGAGATGCTCAACCAGAAAATGGAGGTACTCAATAATTCAGAGATACTGCTACTGAATTCAATGGATGATATGATGGACCTTCTACAAAGGCACCTATGTAGGGTAGCAGCCTACATAGGGTAGTACAGCCCTTGATATACCACTCAGTGGGCCATAAGCTGCAGTCAGAGAATCAAAAGGAAGCCATGGATCTCAAGGCTGGCAGAGTTCAGTGGATCAACCTACTGTGCAGTGATTGCAAGCTCTGGGCCCACGTGAGCACACTGACTGGTGACAGTGCATTGCACTGTCAACTTGGGATAATCAACAGTGGCTCGAAAGCTTCACATTTGTGCACATAGTCTGACTCCTGTCACTGCATGTTGAGAACCATGATACTGTTATGAGTCACCCCATCGCACCAGAAAAGAGGGTGGCCATGGCCATCATGAAACTGGCCACCTCTATCAGCTTCTGCTTCATTGGGAACCAGTTCAGCGTGGCTCCCTGCGTATCTGGGGTGTACACAGCTGGGGTAACAATGCATGAAGTGTGCCAGCTATTGCAGAACATCACAGTGAGCATCTTCATCTGCCTCCATAACCCCAGCCAAGTTGTTGAAGGCATCACAGCTGTGGGGTTCCCTATGTGCGTGGGTGCATTGAACAGCACACACATCCTGGTCTTATCCCCATCCCAGGGGAGCTGGTCATTCACCAACAGGAAAGGATTTTCCTCAGTGATTCTCCAACCTATAGTTGATCACTGAGGATTGTTAACTAGTATTTATACAGGCTAGGCAGGCAGTGCACATGATGCAAACTTGATGCTGCCTAGCATGATGTAGAAAGGAAAACATGTACCTAGGATCTTCAATGTACTGACACAGGGTGTTGCTGTGTGTTTGCTTATCATAGCACACATGGATTACTTTTAAGTTGGGATTGCTATATGGCTGTGGCCTTGATCGCCTGCAAGCTTATTGGGATGAGCCTTGAGGAGATTGAGAAGGTTCTGCAAATACTCAGCTTGTTATGACCATCTCTTTCCTGCCACACCTGGATGTTGCTCAATTATTTATTGGGAAGTAGATGCAGGCTGAGTAATAACCCTCTTTGTTCACCCAGACAGGTATTCTTCATGGGGCTCCTCCTCCCCTTTCATCTCACCCCAACCACATCCAATCAGATGGAAATTGTCTGCATCTTGAGATTTACTGAGGTCAGTAAGCCGTTAGCAGTCAGTTAGGGTTATAGCTTAACTCAGTCACCCTTTGGTTTGTAAACCAGGCAAACCTGAGCCATAGACAGCTTGTCTCTGACATTCTATAATACCAGTAACATAACTTTCAATCAGCCCAGTCAAAGTCAGAACAAAAAGATGAACATAAATTAATTTCCCACACAGTTATGGGCCAAACAATCCATTCTGGAGTACAGTGAACACAAAGTCAATTCACCCTTTCACATGGGCCCGTGAGTTTCTATGAATGGCAAGTCAGTCCAGTGCTGAGCTAAACAAATCACTTTTTTTCTCCCAGCATTAATCATTCAATTCATAAACATTCCTTTTCTTGATAATGCAAATAAACAGAACCCCATATCCTATTACCCTGTTAACACAGTCCAGAAGGGAAAAAGAGATCAAAGAAAATCAGTTAGAAAAGGAAAAACTGAGCTTAGAAATAAAGAGTGTGGCTCCTTTAAAGCTCACAGTCTTGAGACAGAAGCTGCTCTCTCACTGTCATTTTCTCCCTCCATCTCATTGAATCTACTGAGCCAGTCTGCTTCCTGGTCAGTTATCCTAGCCCTGTTAGGGCTTTTCTGACCCCTTTTGCTCTGGAGTCCATAGCCCCTTTCTACTGTACTTCACAGGTGACTGCCAGCTCCAGCTACTTCAAGTTCCAATCACTGTCCTCTGCAGTTTCTTTCCGCCACTTGACCCTTCTTCTGGGCTTGAAATACCTGAAGGAGTGGGTACTACAAAACCTCGGCAGCTGGTTCTTCTTCCCAGGCCTGTTTCTCCCTGCACCAAAGGTAACTGCAGCCTTGTCCTGCCCACCTTTTGCTTCCCCTCACACTTATCTCGTCCTGCCCTGGCTCATGAAGCTATATGGAGGACAAGTTACTGACTTGCAAAAGACCATATTCAACTACTACCTCAGCAAATGCTGAATGACTGTTGAATGCACCCTTGGCACCTGAAAGCATGGTGGAGGTCACTGAACTACAAACTTGAGGTGGACCCAGAAAACATTATGGCATTCATTGTGGCAGCCTGCATGCGCCACAATATTTGCAAGACCGGGGGGAGGTATTCAGCAAGCCCTGGTCTAAGGTAGTGCTGGAGGCAGTGACTAGACAGGCGTGGGCAGGCAGGGCACCAATCAACATATAAATGCTGGTCAGGGACCCATTGTGCGGAATTGCCTGGCCGCACATTTTCTGACAACTGCAGATGGAGAGGGTGCTCTGTAGGCCATCAACTGATCAGCGCTGCATGCTAAACCATTCAGCAGTTGCCACTGAGCGTTTCTATAAATAAAATTAAAAATGTCATTGCAGAACTTCTGTCTTATAAGTACATGGTATAG
>NW_017728886.1:172269976-172302750 GCF_001723895.1 Crocodylus porosus | reverse complement strand
TGGTGGGGGAGAAGGGGAGAGCCAGAGAAGGCTGGTGTCTTTAGGTTTTCCTTTGGTTTGTGTGTATGGAGGGTAGAGTGAGGCAAGGACATTAAAATGCATTACTTACCATTGGTCACTTTTACTTGAAAACCACTATGTATTCAAAGAAATAATGGTGTAAGTTCTAGCTGTGTTGCTCTAAGGACATAGGCAGACAAGGTTCTTTGGGTGAATCTGATATCTTTTATTAGACCAACTTAAATACTTGGAAAAAAACTTTGAGCAAGCTTTCGGGTTCAAAAACCCTTTGTTAGGCTGAGGAAGTTCCAGCAATTGGTGTGTGCTCTTCCTGGATGGAATGAAAAGTAAAGAAGCCAGAGGCCGGGCTGGTCTGCATACAAGATAGGCAGTCAGTGAAGATATAGACTGAGGAGTCAATGGGTGAGAGACAGGCTTGGTGCAGGGGGGAGAGAAGGGGGATGAATAATGGAGAGGTACCTGGGAAGTCAGCTGTCAGGCAGGTTATAATGTGTCATAAATCCAATATCTATATTTAATCCATGATTTTTAGTATCCAAGAGGTTGATGAAGTGCAGTTCATAGGCTCATCTCTGGGAAGTGTTTTGTAAGTTTCCTCTGAAGATTAGAACTGAAAGATTGGAGAGAGAGTGGGGTTTTTTGTGAGAAATGTGCCCCTACAAGTAATTGGGTATTCCTGTCTTTGATAGATTTCCAGTGCGTTCATTCTGATGCACAGTTGTTTGGTCTCTCCTACGTATTTTCCATCAGGGCATTTGGTGCATCAGATGAGTTATATTACATTTCTGGAGGTGCAGCTATAAGATCTGGGACTGCCGATGGCTCTGTTGTGGGGTGTAGTAATTGTGGGGGTGGTGGAGATGTGTTGGCAGGTTTTGCATTTCTTGTCATGGCATGGTATGGGTTGCAATTGTTTGAGGATTGTTTGAGGGAGGGGTGATATGTCATAATCATATCACCCCTCCTTTGAACCCATATGGAAAATCCTCAAACAATTGCAACCCATACTAGAAAAAGACCCTATTCTTAAAGAGATCTTCCCAGAGCCACCCATCCTAGCCTTCAAACAAGCACCAAACCTCGCTAACTTCATCACCAGAAGCAAACTTCCTCAGGCCCAGAAAACACCAAATGGATCCAGACCATGCCATGACAAAAATGCAAAACCTCCACCACCCCCCAAAATTAAAAAAAAAAAAAAGTTTTAAAATGTGTGTAAAATATCTGTAGAATAATTAAATTAAAGAAATTATACTTAATTAAATAAATGAAACCACTTTTGGTCATCTGTACATATCAGTAAACTGTGAGCTATAGACATGACGGGGCTGTAGTGAGGGTTACCAGTATGCGGCACATCCTGCTGTAATTTAGTATGCAGAGATCAACAGGGTAGATTGTTATGCAGCACCCCCTGCAGTAATCTACTGTGAATAGTGCAATGAGCATTTTGTGAGATTTAAGACTGATGACATGTAAATAGTGATGGAAAAATAAAACCCACCGCTTCAATTTAGGGGGCATAGAATGCAACCCTGAAGGACTAAACCCCCATCACATACATGTACAAGGGCCCTCAGAGCTTATCTCATGCTTAAGTCTAATCAAGATCCAGAAACAGGTTATCAAGAATTAAGATTAAAAAAAGTAAGGCTCTACTGAATGTCCAGTTCTGCTTCCTGCATCTTGTGGGTGTCCTTTGGTCTTGCACCCAATTACTGACTCACTTGTGAAATCTGACACAATAAAAGTCCAAGGTAGTTTGGCTGAAAATAAAGTTAGACAGAATAAATCCTTGTTTCTAAAATGTCAAGTGCTTTATCATCATTGGGAGGATAATAATATTTCAGAGATATTTGGGGGTAGGGACAGAGTGATTCATTACCCATTTTATGAGAAGGAATTGTATGTGATCAAATAGAACCTATAGCATACACAAATAATTCATCTCAATCTTGTCATTTTCCAAATGAACACACACTTTTTTATCTTAAGCAGTTATAACTAAATGTAGTAGTGGGATGATTTAATATTTACATATTAATAAAGGACCAGATTGAACTCCTTTAATTTTTTAACTTATTACCATCCTTCAAAATAACTCAAGATTCTTTGAAAACATTAATAATTAGTCCAAAAAATACCTCTGTGATCTAGACAAGCAGTAGTACCTCCATTTTACATGTAGGGAAGTTGCAGCATAGCTGAGCACTGCATTTTATCATACCCACAGGCATTACTAACTGTGATTTTTTTTATCATGAGTATGTAATCTACTATATAGTGTGTAACTGACATTCTTACCAATTAATTACCCAGTATATTCTTAAAGCCAGCATTTTGTTCCTTATACCACTCCTGCTGAAAATTTATAATATTGCTGAAATACTTTTTTTCAGAAGACATCAGATGACGTCTTAATTACTAATAGTCCTTTTAGTCAAGAATGAACTTCTTGCAAGTCTGGGAGGTTAGTCACATGAGCAGTTTCCTTCAAGCCGGTGAGTTTACTTAAATGCAGAAACCATCACTATAGAACTTTGAATTCCCTTAGGAAGAGGATAGAATTCAACAGAATTTGCACACTTCCTGTGAAATGTTTTAACCACTTGGCTACTACATATAAGAGAAGGCAGAAGTTCGTTCTGTCATCTCAAAGTAAGTGGTGACTGCCATTTCATTTTGTACAAAGCTTAAGTCATGTAGACATATGTTAGATACGTTATAGAACAGTCTGGTTCCCAAACTCTGACAGATTGCACACGACCAATTTAAAAAGATACAACTTTAAGTACCACTGGCAAATTTTTCCATTCAACTTTAAGTACTACCAGCAAATTTTTGTCTTAAAGTAATTATAATAAAACTGTTAATGCATACCACTGATAGGTTGTCTGCGTACCACTGGTGGTACCCATACTAAAGACTGGGAACTGCTGTTCTAGAATACTGCATGAGCTTCTCAGGATACAAAGGTAGAGACACACCTTATTTCTGTATCCTCACAAGGTTTCAGTGTGAACTAGGAAATGAGCTAATTATTACTGTCAAGACTGGGACAATAGTTGGCCTGTGCACATGTACCCTGAAAAGTATGATACTACCAATACTGAGCAGCCACTAAATGAGTATCTTATCCATCCTAGTTATGAACATACTTAAGTCCTATACACTTTGTACTCTTAAGCACAGTACTCTGTATGCTTTATTTTGGATTGTTCTGTGTAGTGTAGCTACAAGACTTCCCCAGAGTCTTGGGAAGATCTCGCTCATGATTGTTCCACTTGGCAAATACTCATCCATACTGGAACTACCATCTATGAATAGAGGAGAACTACTGATGCAGAACAGAAGTGCAAACAGCAGCATATCTACTGTTGATCAAGCAACCCAAAGTGACATCTCTTGTTCAGTGTGCCACAGACAGTTCAAAGCACAAATTGGCCTGATCAACCACTCATGTGCTTACAGAAACCAAACGAACCAGTGATGTCAGGATCATCTTCAAATTCAAGGACAAACAACAACAGCTTCAGTGAAAGTAGGCTTTTATCCTGTACAGGTTTCCCTTGCTATATGCCAGTTGTGTACATGAAAATTTGCTGTTATGTGCCAACCCTTTTTATATCAAAAATTTGTTATCTGCAAGGTAAATTCACTCTTATGCAATCAGTACAGTGGAAACACACAGTCAGCTGCTTTGTGCGGTGCATTGTGGGAGTAACACGCTCCAAAATATAGTCTCCTACGTGGATCTGTGCTCCTCGCTCGTCTTTGACATGACGTGTTTCTGTAGTTGCCTTCCCCATTATAATAGTGCCCTGTGCATGTTTGCTGTTGGTGAGTACCAAAATTGTCTTGTAAAAGTAATAGAAATGGGTCTGGGGGTCAGTACAGTTGAGGTCTTGGAACGTATCCCTATTTTTTGCACTGTAAAGTGGGTTCCCTTTATGTGTATTTGAATTATGTTTCTTTTTACAGGAATGCATGTACAGCATAAAGCGAGGGAAACCTATATCTGATACATTTTTACCTCTGGACAAAATAAATTGAATTAAATAATATTTAGATCACAAAATCTGGATTATATAAATTATATTGGAGACATTCCATAGCACAACAATAGATCTTTTGTCACTATTTATTCTTTAAAAAAAGGGTAATGATGAAGGTAAAGTGAAGAAGCTTTTATTATCTCACCTCCATATCAGAGTTCAGGTGCCTAGTATTAAAGTTAATACCATAACTAGACAACCCCTTCTTTATTTAGTTCAGGTGACAACCTTATGTGATCTATTTTTAGTTTAATAATTTGCCCTTTTCTGGCCATTAGCTGAAAATATGAGAGAGAACCTGTTTTAATAGAGAAAGCAAGGTTATCAGACATGCAATAAATATTGTTTACCTTTCCACCGAAATTCCCATTCTGAATCTGATCCTGAAAAGTTACTGAGTTCCCTTGGCTGTAAAACAGACATTTCAAAGGGAGCCGGAGGTTGCTAATCAGGTCCCAGGTGTCACACGTCCCTTCACAGGCTGACAAGTAATATGCACAGAAGTTACCAGCACTGAGAACTTTCTTCAAATGATCAGCAAAGATATTTTCTGATTAAGGGTTTCAAACCTCACTGTTCACCTCACCCTTTCTGAGAATCTGAAACTTCAGTAAGCTAGTAGAGAAATTTCATTTCTTTCCAGCTGGCTTATAAATAGTGCTTCCATCCACAAGTTTTTTGTTTTGTTCTGTAGGGTTTTAGAATGAAAAAGGAGCTCTTTCACATCTGAGGCAGCCACAGAAAAAAATGGACATGTATTTTCTTTTGTGACCCCTTAAAAAAATCCACCTGAAGTAGATTTTATCTAGTTAGCATCACCTGTAAAAGAGGAGGGAAAAATTGTATTGTAAATTTCAAAATGTTTATGAATAAGAGTTTTATTCAAGCATATGTGATCCTAACCTAAATGAGTTATGTTATTGTCAACACCTAGTTCAGGGGTCAGAAACATACAGCCAGGGGCTTAGATCTGGCCTGTAGACCCAGTAGATCTAAGCTACAGAGCCCCAGGGGTTTGCCTATGCACCCATGCCTGTGCTGGAGTTTAGCAGTGAGAAGCTGTGCAATTTCTGACTATGTGTTTTGCCACCACTGCTTTTTAACCCAGCTTCCTAATTTCCCCTCACTGTGGCATGGGCACAGCTTCAAACCAGTAGAGAGCTGCACTGGGGTCAGGCAACAAGAAGCCCCTTCCTCCACATACTTTCCAGCTGTGGCACAGAAGCAGCAGCAACTTGAATGCAGCTTCTGGCTGCCCAGCCCCAGCACAGCTTCTTAGTGGTTGGAAGCTGTGCCCAAATTTCAGATGAGGAATGGGGTGCTTGGAGAAGAAGTGGCAGCATGGGCACAGTTCCCAGCTGCCTGTATTTTGTGTGGGTACAAGGAAAGCACCCCTAATATTGATGCACTACAGGAGCCACCTGGGCCATGTCAGATAGGAGCCAAGTTGTCTCAGCTTGTGGTGTGAAAAGGTTATCAGTCACTGCCTTCGTGCGTTCTGAATCTCAGACAGATTGTGATTATACTAATTGTTCTGAAACAGAAGAAATGTTGCTACTAAGAACATTTGGAAGAATATGTGCCAGCACAACTGGAAAAGCAAGGAGAAATAAAAATTTAAATAGTGGCATTATTTTTTAAATCACTACTTTAAATAAATCCATGCTGCTACTTGTGATGCAATTTCTTTTGATGTTCCACACTTGTCAAAAGACAAGTGAAATCCCAGATTGTTTTTAGGAGTAGTGCTAGGTAATCTAGCAACAACTTGAAAGGATAACTACTGTGGTTTCAACTGTGTTATAATTTCTGTTCCCACCATCGTTTCTTGGAAGATCAGAAGATCCCAATGTATCCTCAAGGTCTGAGACAAAGTGTTCGCTGTGAATTTCAAAATCTGCTTTTATAAAAAAAGAAAAATAAGATATAATAGTTTTGCTGCTAAATTTAAAACAAACATGAGTCCTACACAGTGAAAAAAGGAAAGTCCCCTGCAGCACCTAAAAAATAATAGGACCAATAAATAGGGATAAAATGATACATTAAAATACACTATTTATTTTAAAGTATTTTGGACCTGTGTGCTTAGTTGTCTTTTACTCTACCATTACTGGCTTATATTAAAAGTACATGTAAGAAAACAGGAAAGACATCTACCTAAAAAAAAAAATAGACAGTATGTCAAAATAATAGATGCATTTTTTTTAAATTAAGAGGCCCCAGTGGGTGATTTATTTAGAAACTAATGCAATTCTTGGAACTGGAGGCTTGAATCTAACAATGCACTTGAGGAACATGTTAATGACCTAATAAAACATATCCTGTTGTGTCTTTTTGCATTAGCTTGGAAGATAATGGAGCGCACATATTCTTCTCAATAATTCAAAGGATTATTAAGACTGGGCTGTCTTTGATTAGGGACAGTTTTCAAGGCTAATCTATTACATTTCTTCTTTTTTTTTAAATGAAAAGTTATAGGAGCCTGCTAATCCTGAATTATCTTCTGTTCTACTCTTTCTTTCCTTCTTGATGGTTTTGCCATGAAGAATGAACTCATAAACCAACTCAACATGTTCCCTATCAAAATTAATGAGTGCCTCATGACTTTCCATCTTAAACTGGAAGGGAACCAATATGCCACTATCATCAACACATGCCCCAGTTCTTGATGCTGCTGACAAAACAAGAAGGAATTCTATACCAACCTTGACCTAGTTCTTTTTGGCATTCCAGAGGCAGACAAACTTTTTTTTTGCTGCAATTTCAATGCCAGAGTTGGAAAGGACTCAAACCTCTGGAACAGAATCATAAGCATGGAAGTGGGAAAGGTCAACAGCAGAGGGAGCAGGGTGCACATGTGCCACACATGTACCCACCTTACCTCAGCGATGAAGGCAGCAGCTGCAGAGGAGACAGCGGCAGGGGCAGCAACAGCTGATTTCCCCCTAAGGTAAGTGGGGCCGAGGGTACAGCACAGCTGAGGTGGATCCAGAGGGGAAGCTCTCCGGAGCCCTCTTAGCTCACCCAACAGAGAGCCATTCGCATAAGGCAGGCACAAGGTAGCTGCCCAGAGCAGCACCTCCAGTGAGCAAAAGCAGCAGGGGCAGCTCTGCAGACATGGTGCAAACGTGGCGCGCAGCTGCCAGGGGCCTTACCCAGGTGCTGCCACCTGCCAAGGGCTCTTCTGAGACCACCCAGACAGAGCTCATGGTGGGGTTGCTGGCCCCTTGCCCCCCATCTGTGGGAGGGGCTCAGTGGGGTTCTGTGGGGGGGGGCCTGGTGGTCCCCTTGCCTGTCCCCCCTGTGCATGGCACTGGAAGAACAAGTGATGGAGCTCCAGGCTGAGGTAAGCAGGCTGAGGGGGATCAGGGATGCAAAGGATGAAATTAATGCAAATCTCTGTTCTCTGCAGGCCCGGTTGCCCACTGTACAGCCTCCACAGGAGATGCATCCAATGCAGGATTGGCAGAAGGTGTTCAAGTCCAGAGCTCCTAGGCCTAGAGTGGTGGCAGCTCCTCAGGTTCACCTGGAGAACAGGTTCAACGCCCTGGCAGCTGTGATGGAGGAAGACAGAGAAATTGGCTCCAGTGGGGACGATGCCGCTCCCCACATGACAAAGAATGGGCAGAGAGCGAACACCAGCAGGAAGAAACACTAGGTCCTCATCATCGGAGACTCCATCCTACAAGGACTGGAAGTTCCCATCTGCTGGCCTGACCCCATGACGTGAGAGGTCTGCTTCATGCCTGGGGCTCACGTTAAGGACATCATGGAGAGGATCCCGGCCTACATCCGATCTGCAGACAAGTACCCCTTGGTTGTCATCCACATGGGGAAGAATGACGTGGCCAGAGGCAACCCTGACTGCATTATGAAGGATTTCAAGGCTCTGGGGGACAAGGAGACAGGGGCGCAGGTGGTATTATCCTCTCTTCTTCTGGAGAATAGGCAGGGATGGCGACACGGGGCCTGCATTAGCGAGATCAACCGGCACCTACACAGTTGATGCCACCAAGCAGGCCTTGGGTTCCTAGATAATGACCCATGCTTTAGGGCGGTGGACTCACTGGGTTGGGATGGGCTTCACCTCTCTCCTAAAGGCAAGCATGTCTCTGTCTTCCAGGTTGGCTGATTTTGTACAGTGAGCTTTAAACTAGCCTCGCCAGGGGAGGGGGCCGCAGGAAGACAAGGAGACACCACCTGAGCAAGACAGGTGACAAATGCAAGGAGTGCCCAGGTAAGAAACAGGGGTCTGGACAGTGTCCCAAATCTGGGGGTGGCACACATAGCTAGGCAAGGCCTTAAATGCCTACATACCAATGCTCGTAGCATGGGAAACAAACAGGAGGAACTCACACTCAGAATAGCCAGCTCAGACCCAGACATAACAGGGCTTACAGAATTGTGGTGGGATTCATTCCATGACTGGGCAGTTAGCATTAGGGGCTATAGGCTTTACAGGCGGGATAGAGAAGGAAGGAAAGGTGGGGGTGTGGTGCTCTATGTCAAAGAGCAATACACATCCAGCAGAATGAGGACAGAGGGGCAAGCTGAAGTGCTCTGGGTCAAGATACAAGGGGGCCATGGGGAGAGAGATCTAACGGTGGGGGTCTACTACAGACCCCCCAACCAAGGGGAGGAGCTGGACCAGGAATTTTCAGGCCAGCTTGCAGAGGCACTTAAGGCAAGGGATGTAGTTGTCATGGGGGATTTAAATTATCCAGACATCTGCTGGAAGGAACAGTCAGGCAGGTTGGACCATTCCAGGAGGTTCCTGGCCAAGATACAGGACCTCCATTTAATTCAGGAGGTGCACAGTCCCACCAGAAGAAATGCCCTGTTGCACCTGGTCCTGGCCACAGGCAACAGCCTAGTTAGGGGCTTCCAGGTCCTTGACCACCTGGGTGATAGCGATCATCACTTGCTGGAATTCACCATCCAGCGCAGGGGGTCAAGGGCCTGCAGCAAGGCGGTAGCCATAGACTTCAAGAGGGCCAATTTCAATGAGTTGAGGAGATTAGTGGGAGAGGCGCTAGGGTTCTCAAGCACAAGATGCGTGGTCGTTCCTTAAGGAGACGATACTCAGGGCCCAAGGGGTGACCATCCCAACAAGAAGCAAGGCAGGCAGGACTACCCGAAAGCCCCCCTGGCTCACCAAGGGTGTCTGGGAATGCTTGATTGCCAAAAAGGTGGCATACAACCAGTGGAAGGGGGGTGCTATCTCCAAAGAGGAGTATACTTCCTCTGCTCGGGCCTGTAGGGGGGCTGTCAGGAAAGCTAAGGTGGACATTGAGCTAGGGCATCCAAGATCAAAGACAATAAAAAGTCCTTTTTCAAATATATAGGGAGGATGAAGAAGGCACCAGGAAATGTGGGGCCCCTTCAAAATTCTTTGGGCAATCTGGTGGTTGCGCCAGAGGAGAAAGCGGAACTCTTTAACCAATTCTTCACCTCCATTTTCTTGTGCAGGGACCGGGACTTCCCCACCGTGATGCAAGACGGACTTTGAGAGGAACAACTCCAGAACTCAGGTTGGGGAGGACCAAGTTAGAGAGCTTCTGGAGGGGCTGGACGTTTTTAAATCAGCGGGTCCAGATGCTCCCCACCCCAGGGTGTTGAGGGAGCTAGCAGGGGTTTTTGTAGGGCCCTTGGCATGGCTTTACAAGCACTAGTAGTGCTCAGACCAGGTGCCAGATGATTGGAAGATAGCCAATGTGGTCCCCATCTTTAAAAAAGGGAGGAGGGAGGATCCAGGCAACTATAGGCCCATTAGTCTTACCTCAATCCTAGAGAAACTCTTCGAGGAGATCATCAAGAAGCACATCTGTGATGGGCCGACTTCAGTGATGATGCTTTAGGGCAACCAGCACAGTTTCATTAGGGGCAGGTCATGTCAGGCCAACCTGATTGCCTTTTATGATCAGGTCACAATAGCATTGGATGCAGGTGTCGCCGTGGATGTAGTCTTTCTTGACTTCAGCAAGGCCTTTGACACCGCCTCCCACCCCATCCTCATTAAAAAACTAGGTGACTGGCATTGATGCCTACATCGTGAGATGGATTGCAGATTGACTGAAGGGTCATACTCAGAGGGTGGTGCTGGATGGGTCATATTTGACCTGGGAGGAAGTGGGCAGTGGAGTCCCCCAGGGCTTGGTCCTTGGGCCCATGCTGTTCAATCTCTTTATCAGCGATTTGGACAACGGGGTGAAAAGCAACCTGTTTAAATTTGTTGATGATACCAAAATTTGGGGTGAGGTGAGCATGCTAATAGAGAGGGAAAGATTGCAGCAAGACCTGGATAGATTACAGGGGTGGGTTAACAAAAACAAGATGCGTTTCAATACTGACAAGTGCAGGGTGCTGCACTTGGGCAGTAGTGACCAGCAGCACACTTATAAGATGGGAAACTCCTTTCTTGAGAGCATGGACGCAGAAAGGGATCTTGGAGTCACAGTGCTCGGGCCAGGTGCCAGACGACTGGAAGATAGCCAACATGGTCCCCATCTTTAAAAAAGGGAGGAGGGAGGATCCAGGCAACTATAGGCCCGTCAGTCTTACCTCAAGACTTACCTTGACTCCAAGATGAACATGGGCTGACAATGCGAGGTCACGGTCGACAGGGCTAACCGGACCTTGTTGTGCCATCTCAAGTATGGCCAAGGAGGTGATCCTCCCCCTCTATGCGACACTGGTCAGGCTACAGCTGGAGTACTGTGTCCAGTTCTGTGCACCCCACTTCAGGAGGGATGTGGACAACGTTGAGAGGGTCCAGAGGAGGACCACCCGCATGATCCAGGGACAACAGGGCAGACTCTATAATGAGAGACTGTGGGACCTGAACCTGTTCAGCCTTCACAAGAGAAGGCTGAGGGGGAGCCTGGTGACCATCTATAAACTCACTAGGGGGGACCAGAAGGGTTTGGGAGAGACTTTGTTTCCCCTAGCACCCCCTGGCATGACAAGGAATAACAGCCACAAGTTGTTGGAGAGTAGGTTTAGATTAGACATCTGTAAGAACTACTTCACAGTTAGGGCTGCCAGGATCTGGAACCAACTTCCAAGGGAAGTGGTGCTGGCTCCTACCCTGGGGTTCTTTAAGAAGAGGCTTGATGCCTACCTGGCTTGAGTCATTTGAGCCCAGTTTTTCTCCTGCCCAGGCAGGGGGTCGGACTTGAAGATCTACAGGATCCCTTCTGACCCTACTTCTATGATTCTATGAACTCCAGTGGCATCCTCCTTGTGATTAAATGCATGGAAAATGGACTCACCATCACCAACACCCTGCTCTGCTAGAAACACAACAGAACACATCATGGTAACCTGCGATGCAAGCAGTGGCACTTGATTGACTACATCATTATTCGTGTCTGGGACTGCAAGATGTCCACATCACCTGAGATATGGTAGGAGCTGACAGTTGCTGGAGCAGTCACCAACTCTTCCACTCTGTTATGTCATTCAAGCTGGTTCCCAAATGATGGGTGAAGCAGAAACAAAGCCAACAGAAGATCAATGTTGAAGGACTCAAGGACATAATCAAGCAAGAATTCTTCCGTCAGTGCCTCAATGAAAACATGGAACATTCCAATTAACCACAATGGGAAAATGTTGGCAGCACTTGGGGTGCCTTCATGTCCACCTTTATCTGTGCCTGAGAAGAGACCCTTGGATTCTCTACCAGAAAACATTCATACTGGTTTGATGAGAATGACTGGGAGATCCAAGAGGTGATCATTTGCAAGTGCAAGGCCTTTTTTTGCTTGGCAGAATGAAATCAACTCCAAGCAAAATAAATTGCAGCACCAACAAACCAAGGCAGATGTCCAAAGGAAGACTCATAATATGAAGAACAGATGGTGGGCAGACAAAACAAAGGAAATTGAGCATCTTGCTGATATCCATGATATGCACAGTGTTTTCAGTAGTACCAAAGCCTTCTACAGTCTTAGCACTCAAAGACCAACCTCCCTGAGACCTAAGGATGGAGGAGACCAGATCAAGGAAAACAGAGCCACCAATGCCTATTGGAAAGAGCATTGTGAAGTCCTTTTCAATCAAGACTCTGTTGTTGATGAAAATGTTATCAATTCCATCCTACAGCACCCAGTCAAAGGCAATCTCAGAATCCCTCCAAGCCTTGACAAGTTGAGGAAAACCATCAAGCACATGAAGATTGACAAGGCATCTGAATCTGATAGAATTCACACCAAAATCTTCAAGCAGTGGGAGAGAAGCTTATATCACACCTCCATGCCCTCATCTTAAGCCTTTGACTCTGTCAACCGAGAAATGCTGCTGAGGATCCTTCTGAAGTACAGATGCCCACTGAAATTCATCACCATACCCATGTTGGTAGAAATATAGAAAAATTAATATATGAAAAAATGCGGTAAAAACTTGGATTATTTAATCTAGGAAAGAGAAGACTGAAGAGACGCTTCATAAGCCTTTAAATACAAAAAAAGTTGTTTTTAAATAAGTTAGTGATCAACTATTCTGTGTTCAAAGAGGAGAGGACAAGAGGTAATGGACTGAACTGGTGACAAAGAAAATCTAGGTTTGCTGTTAAAAATATATTCCAAGTATAAGTGTGGTTAATCCTGGAGACAGTTGCTGAGAGGTTATGGTATCTCTAGCATTGGAAGTCTTTTAAGTGCAGGTTAGACAAACATTTGTCTGGGATAGTTTTAGGCAAAGATGATCCTGGCTTGAGCAAGGAGTTGTACTAAATGAGGTCCTGGGCTAGGACAGAAGCTGGTTTAAACCTGTAACAGACAGAAGTTCAGTGTACATAAACCAATTTCAAAATGGCTGAAACTGGTTTAAGATAAATCTGGTTGAATGCAGTATCAGACTTAACTGATTGGGGTCAAACCAGTTTATGGAACTTCTGTCCCAGATCCCTTCCTGGTTTAAGTTAAATCAGAGTCTCCCAGAATGCTTTGCAGCCCTGGACTGGGCTGGCCTCTACTCCAGAGAGCAGGGCTGGCCCTCCTACTCTGCTCCCTAGCTGGAGCAGTGAAGGCTGGCTGATGCAGGGTGGGCAACCTGGACGGGGACCACAGCTGGGTCTACCTGAGAAGGGGGAGCAGTCCCTGCCAGACATTTCACCACTAGAGCAGGATGGAGCAACAGCCTGAGCGGGAATGCCCTCCCAGACAAACAGCTGCTAGGGTCTACAGTCTGGGGTCTCAGAGGGTCTTTAATCCTGCCTTCCTCAGATCAGTGTGCTGCCCACAACCCCTGCTCTCTGCTTGAGCAGGGCACTGGGTGCAGGTGGACAATAGCCTGAGAGAGGCTTCCTTGCTAGGCAAACCTCAGCTGGGGCCTGGGAGGGGCTTGAATCCCTCCTTTCCCAGCTGAGTGTACTGGCACAAAGACTGACAGGTAGGAGATGTTGGCTAAGACCTAACACAATCATCACATATATATGTGCTGGAGATGGAGTTAAGGGAGCGACCAGCTGGGCTGGTGTGACCAAAGAAAGCAGAGAACCACATTTACAAATGGCAGGAGACCAGCAGTCTCTGGGCACCTTTCTGGCCAGAGTCCTCTTCCTGGTAGCAGGGCTCAGAAGAGGTTAGCCAGGAGGTCCTGGGACTTGGTGGGGCCATGAATGGGGTGGCCAAAAAAAAGGTTGGGGGTGAAATTCAACCAGAACTTCAGAAGGTGGCTCCAGAGGTGGAGGTGGAGGGGCTGCAGCCTAGCGCACTCAAGGGTCATGTGCGCCAGGGTCTCCCTCTACCTGCAGAATGGGCAGGAGACCGGGTTGTCTGTGAAGCTCACCACATACACACCAGTGGTGACAGCTCCATGGAGGATCTGCCAGCTGAGTTCCCCAGTGGCTTGTGGGATGAGGATGGAGTACAGATTCAGCCACTGGGATGCCCTGGCCACACCTTTGCTGAGCAGGTCCCACCATTGGTGTCTGGGCAGAATGTGAGGGCAGCATGATGGATTATGCAGCACATGACTGTGTAGAGGTGGCAGCAATGGACAGTGGAAAAGCAGATTGGTTTGGTGTCTTCCAGCTGGGTGGGTGGAGTGGGGAGCACCGTAAGGCCAGATGAGGCATTCATGACAAACTCTGATGGGCTGGAGGACACAAGGGGGCAGGGACTGCCACTGCACAGGACATGGTTGGCAAGGGCAAGGACATCAGGACGTAGGGCAGGTTTCACCTCCTGGACCACATGGCAGGTCGCACATGTCGTGGATAGACTGATGAGCCAGGCCAGTGCAGCCAGGGTCCACCCACTCCTGCCTATCATAGTCCAGGAGATCTCCGATATGGCTGACAGCAGCCAGGATCAACCTCTGTCACAACTGGGGTGCCTCTGCTGTCAGCACCTCCAGCTGGAGGTTGCAGAGAAGTGGCTCAATGAGCAGATTGGCACCCTGGGTGAGTGTTGCAGGGGATGTGGAGGGTCAAGGTGTACAGCAGACCAGACAGCAAGCAGCCTTGATGCACCCCTCTCCTAAATGGGATGGGCTCTGTCAGGGTCCAATTGAGCTTGACGCAACACTCTGCAGAGGTGTACAGCACCTGGAGAGCCCACATCCGGAGTGTGCCTGTGAGGTACAGGTTTTTGAAGGTGGAATGTCCGGGCACCATGTACATCTGGTTGGGATGAATAATGTCCATCAGCACGGACTGCGGGAACAGTGAGATGGCTTTCACCACCACCTTGTAGTCTGTGCAGAGGTGGGACATAGGATGCCAGTTCCTCAGGTCATGGGGATCGCCCTTCTTCAGTAGGAGGGTCAGCATGGCCCTCTAGCATGACAGGGGGAGTTCCCCACTTCCCTCAAATTCAGCCCAGACTGTGGCAAAGTCTGGGCCAAGGACATCCCAAAAGGCCTGGTAGAACCATATGGTCAGCCCATTGATGCCCAGCACCTAGTTGCCAGGCATCAAGTGGAAGGCGGCCGAAAACTAAGTCAGAGGGAAAGGAGCCTCCAGCCAGTCCTGGTCAACTGTGCTGACCTGTGAGAGTCCCTCCGACAGGGTCTTCAGGCTTCAGCATCAATCAGATCCAGGCAGAACAACTCTTTGTAGAAGGCCCGTGCACACCAGCGCATCTCATCTGAATATGTGAGGGGGGTGCCATCATCAGCCAGAAGTCAGGTGATGTGCTTCTTGGCCTCACACTTCCTCTCCAGGGCATAGAAGAAGCAGGAGCCAGGGTCCATCTCCCAAAGGAGCTGGACGCATGAATGGACAAACACTATGCGGGCGCAGTGGTCGTCCAGGGCACAAAGCTCTTCTCACCTCTCCTGACACTCTCTGCAGAGGGATGGGTTGGTTGAGTTGGTGGCCAGGTGCCTCTCCAGCTCCAGCACTTCCTAATCAAGCTGCTCCTGGATCACCTCCCTCTTTCGGGTGTGCCCCCGAGTGTAGTTGCGGCAAAAGAGACAGATGAGCATCTTCCCCACATCCCACACCACCTCAGAGCTGAGGGGAAAGCTGCCTGTTGCTCCTGCCAGGCCAGCCAGAACTCCTGGAAGACCTTCCTGAAGACCACATCCTCCATCAGACTTGAAATGCCAGTAGCCTAACCCCAGACAAGATGGTGATTGCTGAAAGGGGTTGGCCAGGTGCCAGAGGAGTGGACCTGGGAAAAGTGCGGCAAAGAGATATAAATCCAGTTCAACCAGCAGTGGTATGCCTGTTCCTCCCCCACCCTCACATAGGTGAAGGCAGGGGGGTTGGTAGGGTGACAGGCACACCAGACATCCACCAGGGAGTAGTCTGTCAGTATCTCCCCGAGGACGCCCATGGTGGCCTGGTTCCACTCCCTGCCCGACCAATCTCATGCATCTAGGGTGACGTTAAAGTCCCTGCCAAGGACCAGGCATGCATGAGGGTTGAGGGCACCAATGTAAGTGGCCACCTGGTGGAAAAAAATCCATCAATTCTTTATCCTTTACAGGGGCATACATGTTCAGAAGGTTCAGAACCAGCCCCCACACTTGGATCTGGAGGTGCAGCAGGTGCCCCAGTACCACCTCAACACCCTAGAGAACCTCCGGCTGCAGGCCTGGGGAGAATAGGGTGACCACCCCACAAGAGGTGGCTCAGAGGTGACCAGAAGACCCTGCCATCCCACTGCAACTGCCAATTAAGCTCATCAACTGGAGTCATCAGGGTCTCCCCTCTTGCCAGTGGGACCAGCAGATGCCCTCTCTTCCTGGCCTATGGGACACTTGTGATGCAAGTGTCCCAGGGCATAGCACCGGAAGCATCACAGATCCCCCAGTGTATAGAAAACCCTCACCAGGGCCCCCTGAAAAGGAATTGGAAGGCACCCTTCAGCCGGATCATAATTTGGTGACAGAAGGAGCGCATGTAGCAGAGGCTGAGGTCTCGGCACCCCAGTGAGAGGGCCACCACCTGGGAAATAACTCTCCCCAGGGATATAGGGAGGAACAGAACTGAGGACCAGCCTGGTTCCAAGCTCTTCTAAGGGGGATGGACTCGCCTTCCACCATGAGATGCCTCTCCACCACCTTTTGTGCAGTGGCCTTTGAGGCAAAGAAAAAGATTGCCTTGCCATGAAAGCAAGAGGCCATCATAATCTTGGAGGCCCCCACCACCTGAGCCAAGGCCTGCACCCGGGTCTCAAAGTACAGGTTCTCCCACTTGGGTAGTTGGCACTTCACCCCATGCCTGCAGGCAAGTGCCAGAAAGGGGACCCTGCTGCTCAAGCTGGAAGGACTGGCAGTGGAGACTCCAGGCCCCATGGCTTTGGGTCACCCCACATCCACTTGTGCATAGCTGCGGTTCCCCCACTGGGGGGCTGCATTGGTGGGGCTGGGGCTAGGGCCAGGGCCAGGGCCAGGTCAAGTGGGTGTGCTGGCCGGTGTAGTGTACCTGGTCCTCTCAGATGCCAGTAGTCTAGGCTTGGGAGCAGGGCCCTTGCCCTTCCCACTCCCAGCTGTGTAGGAGGTGGAAGAGGAGCCCTTCCCACTGCCTTTCCCCTTGGTCCCTGATGGCGTGGGAGGGGGCTTGGGAACCCCTCCAGTGGGGACCTGGCCAGGGGAGACACCCTGGCCCTGTTGGTTCCCTGTGGGAGTCCCACCTGCCCCTGCAGCAGAGGTTGCAGGCTTCTCTACCCCCAGAGAAGATTGGTTTGACTCTGCCTCCTGGGTGGGGGCTGCAGGGGCATGCATCCCTTCAGGAGCTAGGCTGGGATCTGCCTCCATGGTGGGGGCTGCGGGAAGCTCTGTGGGGGCATTTGCCCCCCCCAAGAAGGTTTCTGCCCTGCCATTGCTTCATATGACGGAGAGTAAAACAATAAAAGAAAACAAAATATACAGTGGGGCTGGTGTACCTAATGGGGTCAGACTGGGGTTATGAGGGAAATGGGGAGGAGTGCAAAGGGGGCTGAAGCTCACTGAGATACAGCCCCCCAGGAAAAAAAAAAAACAGGAGGGCTATGCTTGGGTAATGTGGGGGAGCAGGGAAAACCACATACACAAGAGCTGGGAAGACTCGCACTGGCTTACTCAGCCACACAACAAACACCAAGGCAGGGGGACTGGACCACAGAACTTGGCACACAAGGGCAAAAACAAACAAACAAAACAAAACAAAACAAAACAAAAAAAACACACAGGGAAGGCTGCTGAGGCAGATGTAAAAGATGGCTGGAATGATGGAGGGGCTTTGCTTGTTGCAGATCAGTCCAGGATCACCTCAGGCCTCCAGCCAGGCACTCAACAGCAGAGCAATAGGCAGGAAAACAAAGCAGGATCAGATGCGGTGAGGCAGCTGTGGGGGAGTGCAGGAGCAATCCGTCAGTTAGGGAGTAATCTCATGCAGGTGTAGTGTTGAGTAGTTCAAGGTGGTGCAGCAGGGAATCTCTTTCTCTCCTGAGAGAGGTCAGCAGCAACAAAACAGTAGCAGCAAGAGCAGCGGCGGTGGTAGCAGCCATCCAGTTCAGCCACTCAGGTTGTGGTTCAGGTGAAAGTGCAGGTGAAGGCAGGGGGTGGCCTGCCAAGGCATCTGGGGAAGGCAAGGCCCCTTTAGGCTTTGGCAGTGATGGTGGGAGAGGGACCCACAGACAGTGTAGGCTCCTTCCCCAGGCTGTCCCCTGACCACAGCTTGGCAGTGGGCTGGGCAGCAGGCTGAAATATGGGTGCAGTGCAGCAGGCCCCTCCTGGGGGGGAAGGGGGGCAGAGGCACATAGCAGAGCACCTATGGTGGGGGCAGAACCAGCAGCAACCCAAGATAGGAAGGGGTGCAGCCATCTTCTCCTTAGAAGCTCCTGAGAGCAAGCTTGCAGGAACCAGCAGTAGCCTGGGACAGGAAGGGGCATGGCCAACTTCCTCCCAGAGGCTCCCCCCCCTCCCAGAAGCTGCTGAAGACAAGTAGCCCTGAGCTGCTAGCCAGGGCAGGTTTTTATACTGTTGAAGCCAGCACAAGTACTGGCCTCAGGCTCTAGGTCCCCCTGGCTGCAGATCTGGGAGAAGCCAGGCAGGGTTATTTTGCCCGAAGTGGCACAATTTGCTTCACAACAAAGTGCATGTCTGGGCACATGCGCTGAGGCAAAAAGCCCTGATTCAAATTTGCACTGCTTCTATTTGAGCTGCTGCAAGTTCACATGCTTGCATGTGTGGACACATCCACTGTGTTTTACTGGGCTGTATCTTAGCTTAGGCAAAGGTTTTTGCTTGCTCTGTCATGTGCTTGAGGTTGCAAAGTGCTGTGTGCAATACATGCTTGCTTCAGAGAAGGACTATTCTTTTTCAAGCTCTTATGAATTCAGTGCCACTATCTTCCCCCCCTCCACTCAGTCTGGCAGTGGTACTTCCCGCCCCCCTCAAGCAGGGAGAGGTACAGAAGCCTTTCAGGCACTGCCACCACCCCCAGGCAAACTCAGTCCCCACCCTCCAGCAGGCTAGCCTGGACTGGTAGCCCGCTGGAGGGTGAGGACCGAGGGTGGGGACCGGGGACCAGGGCCATGCCCCTCCTCTGGAGCAGAGGGGGAGGGAAAGCCTTGAAGGACTTCTCTCTTCCCTTCCCTTTGGCAGTGGCTGGCAGGCATGCTCTAGCACCCCCCAGCTTCTGGTTTGAGCCAATGCACGCATGTGGCTGCATTTCCTGAATCAAAAGTGAATGTCCATTTATTTGCTTTACTGGTTCAACCTGCAGAGCTTAGACTAACCTGAAAAGACTGAATTAATTCAGCCTCTGGCTTTTTGACTTTCTGTGCTTAGCCCTGAGGTCCATTCCAGCCCTATTTTTCCATAATCCAAAATACAAGTTTGAAAGAGGTTAGGATACTCACAGAGAGATCCAGGTCATTCAGAGGAAATTTAAACTTAACTGTTGCATCCTGGTGGGTACTGTAACCCATTTTCTCTTTCTCTCTCTCTCTTAAAGTCTTATCAACATAACACAGATTCCTGCCTGGTTTGCAATAGCTATTTTCAGTCAGTCCTACGTATTTTTGTCAGATGGAGGCCAGATCTTTATTCCACTCCCTAGCACCCAAGTGCTACAAGGTGTAAGCAGTTAGCTTTGTGTTGTTACCTATGAATGAGGTAGGTAATGGCTCCAGTATGGAATTTTACAGGCCACTTTTGGTTGGGGGCGGTGGGATGGTTAAGTTTATCTAAAACACTGCAAAGAGTAGGTTATATGAGCATGTATGTTAGTTTGATCGTAATAGAGATTTCTAATATAAAGGGTGTCAACTGAGGTAAGCAGAAACTGTGGCAAAAGGACAACCACAGATAACCTAGTTGATTTTTGTCAGATTTAAAAAACCAACAAACAAAACCTATGCTTCCTTCACTGATATCATATATATAATTCCTCCCTTTCCTCATTTCCACCTGCCAGGAAAACTATCCAGTGCACAGTCCAAATGTTTAGGCTGTGTGCTTCCTCAGAAGATTTGCTTCTATATAATGTGTTTATTGTAATCCAAAAAAACATAGCTCCATATGAGGAAGACTCTATTACAAATATGTAGTACAGAGATTCAGTACTACCATCGTTACCATAGCACTGCCTATTTTAGGCTTTGTTACAGCAGAAACTGTCCCAGTATAATGAGAAATTCCCCTAATGTGGATAAAGTTTTATCAATATAAATGTACTTATGGAGACATAACTTACTTCTGTATGGAAAAGGGAATTAGCTACATCTATTATGTCTCTAGGGAAAAGGAGGATAGCTGGACTGGAATAAGACAACACAGTAATTGTATCAGGCCAATCCAATATTAATACGACAATGTTAAAAAAACCTCACAACCTCAAAATGCTATTACAACTTTTAAGTGTACAACAGTCTGTAATATTTCTGTTGTGAATACTAGCTTTTGTGCTATTCCTAAGTTGAATTTGAATTTAACTAAGCAAATTAAAACTATTTAATCCACTTCCAAATGATTAGATTAATCAAATGTATCATTCCTATTCACTTTTGTTTGTGGCATTTTTTACATGTAGTTCTAAAAAAGAAAAGAAACTTCTGAAATACTGCAAAATATGAACAAACAATGAATAACTGTCACTCACTGAGGAAACATGCTGAGAAGAGAGCCCACAGCATGAAATTCAGCTTACTGGTTCCTCTTATGCATGCTTTTTTTTCCATTAATGTTGTCTGAAGGTGGAATATTGGAGATTCTCTAAGTCCATCCTATAGTCACTAATAAATGCTGACATCACAGTGAAGAAAATGTTCAAATATATAAAATGTTAAGGGTTTAAGGGAAGGTTGAACTTAGAAAGGATACCATATAGTTAGTTTTTTCTTTAAAAAAACTTAGAAAAAGAATAATTAAGATCTTACTTCTTGGACAGGAGGATATTATATGTTAGTGGTGTTTTAAACCAAATATTTGAAACCAACTTCCTCTCTACTTACCCACTACTAGCTAATTCACAATTTTGGTTTCTTCCACAAAAGTTGACATCACAAACTGAGTATAAACCACACAGAAAACAGTTCTTTGTCATTTAGATTGTAAAGTCAGATGCCTGAAAACTTAAGATGTATGTATGTGTTTACCTATGCAGCCTTACTTCGCTTTCCCGGTTTATCCATTCTGAATAAGGCATAGATTCTGTGTCAAATATATCATTCTATGTCATTAAAGACTGGATTCTAATGCATATACAAGAGGAGACTGCATTAAAACTGAGCAGGGAACGCTACTCCTGCTATTTCTAACCTAGCTGTCTTTCTCCTCCCCACCTCTCCACCCGTGTCATATGGCTCTGGCAGCTTCTTATTATTTCCACTGCTGTGGACAGGAGCTACTGTTCTGGGAATGGCATGGGCCTGGTCTACAAATGTTCAGTGATTTTTGGCATAATACAAAAACTTACCTGAGAGCCACAAAAATAGAAAAACTGAGGAGTATTTTATATTCTCTATAGCAAACAGGGAATGCAGTTCCCTTTGATTGAAGGTATCTGTGCTCTTCAAAACTCAGGCCTAGGTTGATCCAAAGATTTTCTGTTAATTTTTAATTAAATTAAAAAACCATAAATATGTTTGTAGATCAATATACATATATACCCAATTATTAGTTTGCATGAGGTCTTTTTCAACTGTTCTGAAATCACTTTCACTTATGAAATTGTTATTTATGATCATGGATAAGGAAAAATTCCTATAACCTAAAAAGGTAACTAAGCCTTTGCTGGCCTCTACTTATCAGACATAGATCAGTGACTGCACATTTTATTGGAACTAAACAGGATAATCATTTCACAACTTGTGCATTAGACCCACTCAAAAACAAAATGCATGTGCACACCCTGATGAGAGCAGAATAGGCCTCCAGCTGCACAGACATAATAGATGGAAATATAATGGTGCACTGCCGGGCTTTGTAACCTTCATGGGACTGAGACACATTTTCACCTGCTGTTGTATGGCTGAACACTAATGAGCCATGATTATAAGGAAGATAGGATGACACGTTACATTTGAACACATAAATTGCTTTAAATCCATCAGTTTGAATACCTAAGCAAATTGTTCAAGAAACATTTAATGCAATGAAAGATAAAAGATAATATAAAAGCAAAAAAAAAAAATTACTCAAACTCAAAATACTTAAAGCAAACAATATATGGGGCCATTTTGAAAACGTTGTTGTTTACATATTGCACTGATTGTCTCCTTCCTTGCAATGAGTATAGTAATGTACATGCATATATAAACAAGATGAGGTGCATGTAAAATGCAACTATAAACATAAAGACAATATGGACTTGGTAATATCTTATACACAATGGGAGGTGATAATGCAACATTCAGGGCAAGACAGAACCAGACCAGTAGTGTTTAGTAGTAATTTCTTTTGATCTTAATTATGCGGTTGGTGTATGACTAATTTGCAAATCTATTTTTTCCATAGAAAATAAAGAAAAGACCTAGTGTTTCCAAGCTTCCCTGATAGTCTTTACTGGCTCTTGAAGCCCTCTTCACAGAAGGGCCTCTGTGTACTGAAGACCTCCTTGCTTATTTCATGTCACCTGCTTTTGGAGACTAGTGCTCTTTAGAGGGCTGATCTAAGGTCCATTTAGTTAGAAAGTATGTGCATAGGTGTTGGATTCAGCACTAGATGAACACAGAAAAGGAAAAAAGTTGCTAGATAATAACTGCTTGAAGGTCAAAAATATATTTATTATGAAGCCAATTACTAATAATTAAAATGCATCAGTTTTTGTGACTTCCCAATTGGAAGAGAACAAAATATTTCAGGAGTATCCAGAGGACCAGACAAATGTAAACATGTTTTTTGAAACATTTATATATTTTTTGGTAATACTTCAGTAGGCTCCTTTATTTTCCCATGGCACTCAGCTTTTATTCCTGTATGTCATGTGCTTTGTATGTGTCTTCCTTACACAATTTATCTCATTATTTTTGTTTTCATACCAGTAAGAGCATGCTGAAGACTGTCATGTATACTTTTCACTTCATCAAATAACTAACTAGCTCTAAAAGGAAATCTTGAATGTGCCTTCCCCAGGGTTTTCACAGCTTCCTTTCATCTGGCTGCTTCTACCGGGTTCTTCCCCACATAGTTTCTTTAACCCATCCTGATTTTTTTCATTTTTTATTTGTCTTGAGAAAAAATACTTCCATTTCTTGGTAGATAAAGGCAGAAATCTGAGTGACCATTACCCTCACACCATTTAATATCATTTCTTGAGTTCCATGAAGAGATCATACAGGATGTAATTGGAACCCCTCATTCAAAGTTATTGTTTTATTTTGTTTTAGTTTTTTTTTAAATTTTCCTTTTTGTCAGGGACAGTCCCTCACCACACATTAGATCTCACTTGGACTGATATGGCTTCAGGAGGGATGAAAAAAAATTTTTTGGATAATAGTATTACATAAAATGATTATAAAGAAACAAGCTGAGAAGCTTGAAAGCTAGGACTTCCCAAATATTTTCCTTCCATATACACCTTCCCAGGAAGGTAAAACAGTTTCCTCACCAAGCTCAGCCTCTGATAAAAACAAATGTATTGCAGATCACAGTATTAAATACCAGTGTCTAATTTCTGAATAAACTAACCACATTCCCTGATTAAAATAGTCATATGAAAATGGAAACATAGGCAGCTGGTGATGAACAAGATTCAAGCAAATGCTAACATCTCTGTGATGAGGATGATAGGCAAGTAATAATGTATTTAACTGTCACAAATGATCTGTTCAGAAATGTCTACCAAATCACTATCGTTTTCTGGAAATATATTTAGTTCTCACAAGTGATAATTTCCTGGAAAGTGCTATTTTCAAATTACTGTCTATGAAACAAAAGGGTGAATTAGGTGCCCAGGTCTGTACTGTACAACTAAATTGATTTCATAGAAAGAAATTCAGTCAAATATGTCATCACATATTGATGGATTCCAGGCTCATTTTTTTAAGGCAATCCAAAAAAACCCCATCTATCCTCACTGACTACAGTGTATGTGCATAGACATACACACGCAAAAGAGTTATACCACTGATTCTGCATTTCATTACATTAAACTAGTTGGCCGTTTCAGTTTAATCTAGTCTTGCCCCCTTGTGAACATGTGTATACATAAACACCCCAATTGAAATAAAGTCTTCATTTAGACCGGAAATTCTTCATGTTTCATTTCATTTCAGAAAATGATGTTTTTGGAGACTTTGAATTTTGTACTTTCAGATTTTGTAACTTCTGAAGTGCTCATGAAATGTATAACCTTTGTAAACAGAAAAAATAAAATTCATAAAAGATATAAACAATATGTGATTCATACTTTTTGGCACTCTTACAGGTGTACTTAGGTGCAAGCAATGGTATAAGCATCAGTGTAGGTTGGATTCAGTGTTTTTTAGCATGATGTCACAAAAGCAAGATTTTATGAAGCAGTGTTGAAAACACCTGAGTTTCATCTAGATTACGTCTTAACCCCTTCTTGAAAAATTTCTATGAAATTTTGTTATGTAGGCAAAGCTATGATACTAGTGAGAAATACAATGATGAAATTCTAAATTCATGAAAATTAAAAGGTCATCCAGCATTAGTAATCCAATATTCTGTAATTTCTGGGAGGTCCTTGAGGCACAATTGAGTGATTGTGTATACAAACTGTGCAATTATGCATAAAAAATTAGTTATGTGTCTAGATGTATTGTTCACCAGGGCTGCAAGCTCTGTCAGGACAGCTATCCCTGCAGAACTCCTAGTCACATACAACATTTACTAGCTGATAGTTCTTCTTTGTTTCCCTTATTGCTCCCATTATTGCTAGAGGTTGGTCTTAACTGTATTAATGATTTCTAGACTGGAAAGGAATAAACAATTTAAGTTACCATAACAACAATATAATACAATGGAAAAGGATGGTAGGCATATGAACTAATCACTTCTATCTTATTAAAAACTAAACAAGGACATTTCCTTGAATTTTTTTTAAATAGAATTAAGGATGAGATCATATTTGCATTATAATTTATAATAAGTAATTTTTATTTTCCTAATGTAGTTACCTTGAAAAGTTTGAAACCTGGAAAACTTGCATTGAAGAATGTTATCTGCACACAGTATTTCTAAAGACTCTTTTCAAACCTGCCTTCTCCCCCTACTTTTTCTGTAGGATACAGTTCTTTACTATTCCCACCAACTTCTTTGTACAGTGGTATAGTTCAACGTTTCTCAACCCATGGGTCACAACCTAAAAGTGGGTTGCAAGAATATATGAAAGGGTCATGAACAAACTTTAAGAATCGATCAACAAACTTTAAAAATGGATTCTCCATTACAGGAGAAAAATGTGGGTAACTGCAGCTCTTCCCTTGCAGGCTGTCAGAGTTTCAGCCTGTCAGGGGCTGCTTGAGGCCCTGCATGCCCCATATACCTCCCCCTGCCCCACACACCCACGCCCTGCCCCATACCCTTGCGGTCTGGGGCTGGGGACAGCAGGTCAGAAGTGAAGGGCACGGGGTCGGGTCTGGTTGTCGATGTTTACAAATGGGTCCTGATACAAAAAAGATTGAGAACCACTGGTGTAGTATACAGGAATAGGATTTTATCCCTTTAAGAAGTTTACAAGCCCTCTAGTGGTGTGCATCATGTTCTGGTTTAGAAGCTGACAGAAAACTGAGTAGCAAAATGTTTATGACTAGGTTTTGCATGTTTCTCATGGTTAGCCGGTATAGTTCCCAAGGATCTCGCTGTGCCACACTGTGTATGATACAATAAATGGTCCTGATCCATTAAAACTACAGCTATAAAGGAAGGGAAGATCTGAACTTTCAGTAGTCCATTCTCCAGATAAAATCCCATCTTGCATTTTACTGTTCACAAATAGACAGGTGCCAACCTTCTTTCTACTGTTCATTATCCTAGGATAACTAAAATAACTCACTGTACTCCACCTGCCTTTCCCAACTAGATCAGAAAAACCATCTTGTGTTAAAGTCAGAGGGTTATCCTGTCTAGCTTGAACTACTGAAAAAAATCCCACAGGCTTTGCAGTATAGCATACTGCGCCACTAGTACACATGAATGTAAGTAACTGTGTGGGAGGGAAAAACAGTTCTGCTTTTTCTGTGGTGCCCACAGAAGATAATGTTGCTATCTTAGCAGCCTCAACTCAGCATTAGCATGCCATGTCAATTGGTAAAGGACTCTGTCCTGTGAACAATGACGCAGGAACTAGGGATCAGTTAAAACCTAAGTGAAAGACACAATCAGGGGTGTTATGACCCCTGCACTCGTTCCTGCCCGGGGCAGGGGGTCGGACCTGATGATCTGATTAGGTCCTTTCCAATCCTAAGCACTATGAAATTATGAAATTATTGTTTTCATAGTCACTGCTCAGCATTAACTGCATGTACATTACTCAACTATCCATAGGATCTGCTCTGCACACCGTGAGTACTTAAAACAAGCGGATATGGGGGAAAAAGCAAGAGGGAAAAAAAAGCTCCCCCTTCTTACTGGCATGTTTTAAAAGTTATTCTTTTAAACGTTATTTTGGCTACTGAATTTCATCAACATCATCATTCTCAATCATTCATGAGTTCATGCACCTTTAAAATATACAGTGCTAGGAAAATCATTCTTTGTATGAAACAGATACAAGTGCATGAAAACTTAAATGAACTAGTTATTTCAAAACAGCTTTCTTATAGGGGTAAAAGACCTATTTTAAATGTCCTTTGTAAGCTCATGGGAATATTATTTTTTCATATTTCTGAAAAGAATGCTGCTCTGCTAACAGACCACTAAGTTGTCAGCCCAATTGGAGTTTCTAGTTTCTATTGTCCCCAGTTATTGATATGGTGTCTTCCTTTCCTCAAATATCTGTCTTGACCCTTCCAAATCATTGTGGTATACAAATATGTTACAGTAGACTCAGGGCTTAAGGTAGCCATTAACTGAGCATGAGCCAACAACCTATAAAATATGAACTTTCATTTCTACCTATGAAAACATTTACAGTCTTTTCTCCTATGCCTGAAGAAGTGTGTTCGTGCCTGAAAGCTTCCAATTAAAGATATTTTTTTTGCAAAAAATCTAATTGGTCTAATGAAAGATTTCACTTTTACCACAAGTTCTGATCCCTTTTGCCTCTAGACCAATACAGCTACAACCTGGATACCTGAGCCAACAGTGTACTCTTATCGAAAAAAAGGCCAACAGGATACCAGATTGAATTAACAGAAGTGGCACATGAAAATCAAAGGTGTGAAACTTCCATTTTGTTCAGCACTGGTGAGGTCTGACCTGGAGTATTGTGTCCAGTTTTGGGCCTCACACTTCAAGGAGGATGTGGACAAATTGAAAACAGCTCAGTGTGGAGCAACAAAAATGATTAGAAGTCTGGGAGGCAAGATTTATGAGGAAAACCAGAAAGAACTATGGATATTTAGTCTGGAGAAAAGATGACTGAAGGGGGGGGGGCGTTGATAAATCAAATACCTCAAAAGTCTTCAAATACCTGAAAAGCAATTATAGAGAGGATGGAAATGGGGTTTTCTCGGTGTTTCCAGGGGACAGGACTAGGAGCAATGGCTTCAAGCTGCAGCAGGGGAAATTTTGGTTGAAGATTAAAAGGAATTTTCTGATTCTGAGAGTGGTCAAATGTTGGAACAGACGGCCTAGAGAAATTGTGGATTCTCCACCCCTTGGAAGTTCTCAAGAGCAGGTTAAGCAGCCACTTTCCTGGGATGGTTTAGCCAGGGATGATGCTGCCTTGAGCCGGGGACGGTACTATATGATCTTGTGAGAACTCTGATGGCCACCTATAAGTTTATTAGGGGTGAACACCAGTGTCTGGGGGAATGTTTGTTCACCAGAGCACCCCAAGGGATGATGAGGTCAAACGGTTATAAACTCCTCCATGACCATTTCAGGCTGGACATAAGGAAGAATTTCTTTCCTGTCCGAGCCCCCAAGGTCTGGAACAGTCTGCCAGCGGAGGTGGTTCAAGCACCTACATTGAACACCTTCAAGAGTAAATTGGATGCTTATCTTGCTGGGATCCTATGACCCCAGCTGACTTCCTGCCCTTTGGGCAGGGGGCTGGACTGGATGACCTTCTGAGGTCCCTTCCAGCCCTAATGTCTATGAAATCTATGAACTCTTTTAGCCTTACTTTCCTATGATCCTAAATAAAACTTCTCACCAACTTGACGAAGCTCTCCTTCTACAATGTGTTGCACCTCTGGTAAGTTTTGTGGACATGTGTTCAATGGGAATTATGAATATGCATGACATCCTTGACAATCAGGCACACGCTTTAAAGAGATGTAAGTTGCCTCTTATCAGTACTAACTGAAACAGATTGAAAAGTTAATAAATGCTCAGTGATCACGTATCTTCTGAGCCTGCGACTTTCAAATAGCATGTTGTTCATATCTATTATTGAAGAGGTGAATCTTTCACATATTCTGCATATTGCCATGTCCAAGGGAAGTGATGGGCAGAGGCACAACTTTATATTTTGGTTTGTGGGTTGACAGAGGGGGAGGGAGGATCATTTCCGTCTGTGGGCAGTCTGTGGAGATGGTGACCTAAGATGCTATTTTTTGGGTATAAGCTCCCCCAACATGGGCTGTGGTTGCCAAGTAGGCTTCCTGGTGACTGGCATTTTGGTGTCCCCTCTGAATCAGTACCTGGGCTGGTACTTCAGTCTGCACTCCCTTCCCTCCTTTCTCCCCTGCTTCTCGCAGTTACGCTACTGGTGGTGCGGAAAGAAGTCAGGGACAATATATTAAAAAAGGGTTTCCAAAACTCTGCAAACAATCAAGATTACTCCATTAGTAATATATTTTTGTCACTTAATTTAACAAGATTATATTGTTTCCTAACTGTTAGTTGAAAGAGAAATTATATTTTCTTTATGATTCTTCACGTTTTTTCTGCACTTTAAACAATTGCTAGTACCATTTCAGAAGGCCTATTTAAAATGTTTTATATGGTAACAACAAAATTTATTGTACAGATGAAACCTATTTTATTTTTGAGGTGCAAAGTATTCTGTTTGGAAATAACACCACATTCAAAATTAGGAAAAATTGTCTTGTATTTAGCATTGGAGTTCCACATTATACTATCTCTTGGTCATCTCATTATAAATAGCCAGGAAGCTACAACTGTCTGTATGATAAATATTTCTCCCCATCGCTTTCTCTCATCTTATCTTCTATGAACAACTTCATGATTAGATAAATGTTTGTGCTTAGACTGAAGTCATGCCAATGCTTTTGTGATTGGAAGACATTCTAAAATATAGGGCACAAGAAAAGAGCTGGCTGGGAAAGTTTATGGATGGTTAAACTCTTACCTGTCCCATCTGTTGACAACTGAAGTTTAAATCAAATAAAAGAAAAAGATTAAATCAGTTATTCTGATGAATGGGAGCTATGGTGGCTTAGCATCTAGAAAACTGCAAACTCCCTTAGCTTTCCTCCAGAAACCACAGGAGTTATCGAGAAGACATCTGTTGACTGCAGAGGGGTTGTAGTAACATCAGAGATCATTTTTTTTTCTTTTTTCTTTTATAAAATAGGCTCCTAACCAGTATTGTTGGGTACTTAGAAAAATACACAAGGCAGGACATTATTATTATTACTACTACTGCTACTACTAGTAGTCGTAGTACTGTTGTAGTTAATGGTGATAATTATAATATTAGTTATTATTACATTTTTTCTCTGGAATATAGCCACCAACACTTCTATTTTATTCTATTTATTTTCCCATTGTCTTATTGTAAAATATATTGAAGTAGCAAAATCTTTACTCATAATTTCATCTCCAAAACTTTATAATCTGTTTTTCAAATTCTGATCTCTCTATCTTTCTTTATTTCCTTCAAGGTATATTTTGAAATATAGCTCAAGAGAATTTTACTGAAAAATTACAACTTGTCAAAAGGTGGGCCAAGTTTTAATATCTTTTCAAAGAATGAACTCATTTAATGTAAGAAACAATAGATAACATTTTTCATATCATATGCATTAAAATGTTTATTAAAAATTGTTTAAATCTATAAATCCCTTTAGAAATAAAAAGGAAAGTATAGAGGTGTATGTCTGTGATCTCTCTTTGAAAGCACACTTAGAGATTGTAATAGAGATATACAGTATGCTACAACTTCCTAAATCCATAAAACTAAATAGGTCAAGAGTGCAGTTTGAATAAGAGTAGACATTTAGCAAGTCATGTAAATTTTGATAAGCCTGTTATAAATGTAGAACATTTTTCCACTGAAGAGTTTCTAACCAAGTCTCATTTTTATAGGTTATTAATGATGGGTGTTCTCTCTGACTAACCCCTGACATTCATATTCCAGCTCAGTTTGAATCACCTGTCTTTCCTGGGTATGTGTGCAACTCAAACACACACAGGTAAATCAAGCAGCCAAAATTGTTCCCCCACCTCCCTGGATTCTTCAAAACGGCATCTAGCATTCTTTCAGGAATCATTCATCTGGCTAGATCTGCCTCAAGGAGCATTATAATAAAAAACATGCGTATCCCTGCTGAGGGTACAGTATGTATGTGTATGGTAGGGTGTCAAGCTCAGAGTGACTTGGACTTTTTTTTTTGTTTTACTGTTGGGGCTTAAACAGCTTGTTTTATTAATACAGCGCTTCAGGGTGTTTGGCGGTGGGAACCAGTATCCATTCTGGAGTGGATAGGACAAAGGAAAAAATATCTGTGGGACACATGGTGAGTGCCCACACTCTGGGGAGACCTCTGTAGCCAGGAGAGCTAAAGGGTAGGGCTGGTAGGAGAATAAGCTACCTATAAGTGTTTAATTGCAATGGGACTGAGGAGCTGAATCCCCTAGTATGGATTTCATAGATTTCATAGACATTAGGGCTGGAAGGGACCTCGGAAGATCATCGAGTCCAGCCCCCTGCCCAAGGGGCAGGAAGTCAGCTGGGGTCAGAGGATCCCAGCAAGATAAACATTCAAATTTCTCTTGAAGGTGATCAGTGTAGGTGCTTGAACCACCTCTGATGGCAGGCTATTCCAGACCTTGGGGGATTGAGACCCTCCAGCAGAGACACTCAGCTTGAAGAAAGTCTCTTGTGGGCATGTGTACATAAGGCACTTACTGCACATTAGCATAATAACTGGGGATCCTGGTTTTCTCTGATAAAAGAAATCCCTGCTTTTTGGATTTAAAGAAGTAACTGAAAATCCACATCTTTCCGTGATTAAAATGAAACACCACTGATACAGAGATATTAACACACCCCCAAGAGATGTTCCTCAAGCTGGGTATCTCTGCTGGAGGGTTTCAACCCCTACTTGGGGATTTAGCCTCCTTAGTCTCATTGCAATTAAACACTTATAAGTGGCTAATTCTATTGAAAAGTGGATTTTGGGTTACTTTTTAAAATCCAAAAATCAGGGACTTTTTAACCAGAGAAAAGCAGGATCCCTGCTAATAATACTGCATAGTAGTGCCTGACAGCACAAACTGTGCCAACAGCCTACTGCACAGTGTGACTGGGCTAATGCGCAGTAAGCGTCACTATGCACTGGCGCTACTGCTCAGTAACTCTAGGTACCATGCATTCAGTTAGTACTTTAGTACCTCTGTAGCCAGGAGAGTACCAAACTACATGCACAGTATCTAAGGCACATCAGTGAGCTTGTAGATGTGCCCCCTGTGTGGCAGGGTCTGGACCCAGCCTGCTGACTTGCACTTTTTGGGGGCTTCTGAACTGCCCAGTTTGCGCTGTACTAGCAGGCGTGTCCTGTGCCCCCTGAGGGTAGATGCCCCACAGGCAGCCTTCAAAGAAATTGCTGTTACTGTGTTTGTGGGGCAGGCCTAGGGTGGCCATCAAAGAGGACAGTTTGGCTTTCGGCTACTCTGTCCTCTTTTGAGGCAAAACCCGATGCCTTTACATTCTCTAAAAGAGAAAAATAGAGGACGTAAAGGTGTCAGGTTTTGTACCGATAGAGGACAGAGGACAAACAGACTGTCCTCTCTGGTGGCCACCCCATGAACGGCGCTTCACCCGTGAGCCTGGGGGGACACGGTGACCACCTGCAGGCGGAGGTGTTGGCAGCAGGGGGGGTGACGGTGGCGACTGGGGAGCTCCCGCAGGCAGCCCTGGTGGTGTTGGTGCCAGGCTGAGCGGGGAGCTCCCGCAAGCGGCCGCGGTGGCGTTGGGGATCAGGGTGGTGAGCGCCAGCTGGGGGTTGGTGACCACCCACAGACACTGCCTGTAGCATCGGCGGAGGCCAGCGGCGATCGGGGACTGCCTGCAGATGCCACCAGCGGTGTCAGTGGTGGTGGGGGGCGGTGGCAAGTGCTTGCTCAGCGGCAGTGTTGGTGGTCCTTTCCGCAGGGGGTGCACATGCACCCGCGATGCCCAGGGGCCACCTAGGGGCAGCTGCAGCACTCCCTGCCTGGAGGAGGCTGGAGTCAGTGCCTTATTCCCTCCTTCCTTCTTCAAAGCTAATCGTTGACCCCAAGAGAGGTGGCTGGCCACGAAGCAGGCGGGCTGACGAGTTAGGATTTCACAAAAACGCCGGGGATGGGGAGGGAGGGAAATCATGTCTTCAGCACCTGAAGAAGGGGCTACTCGGGACGACGGGGCACGAGTCGCGGCATCTTGTCAGGTCACCCCATGTCCCCAAGTGGAGGCGCAACCCGGGCGGGCGCGCAGCGCTGCGGGGCCAGGTCGGCGCCGGG